>NW_024066242.1:0-383163 GCF_014898535.1 Botrytis deweyae
GGAATAGATCACTAGGTTTTGAATTCCCTTTAATTTGAAATATAGCTTATAACTAATTATTATTTATAAATAACATATTATTCTTTACAATTGATTTATATAAAATTCTATTGAATTTTATATATATTAATTAAGCTTTTCTAGATTAAAGGCTATATTAGATTTTGAGTATATTATTATATATATCAACTTTTTGATTATATAATTATACTTAATGGAATCTACTTATTTATTGTTTTTTCAAATTGATTGAAATGCTTTGTAATTATTTATTAATATTGAGATAGATTTAAATATTCTCTTTATAAATTCATATTTATTTAATACTTTTTCGAAATATTATTCTTGGTTAATATATAGAATTCTGTTTTTCTTATCTTTAATAATTCTTATATCTAAAAGCTTTGAGTTTTCGATTTTTCTTAGATTTTTGGTATTGAAGATAGAAATAAATTATTTATTGAATTATAATATATTATCTAAATTCTATATTATAATAAAAAGATTATTGATATATAGTAATATTATAATCTTTTTATTAAAATAAATAAATAAGTATGGGTTAGTTGAATTTTATATAAAATTCTATTTAATAAATTGTTTTTTTATAAAATCATTTCAATTATAAACTACTTACTTTAATTTATATAAATTATAAAGAACTTTAAGAATATACTTTTATTTAATATTAACTTTTTATAATATAAATAAGAATATCTTTTCTTTTAATTCTATTTCAATAAATATATTCTTTATATCAAAATAATATACTTTAAGATTTTGTAATACTATAATTAATAGAAATAAATAAATTATTACTGATTATATTATAGATATAAATATATTAAAAAAGTTTATTCTATACTTTTATATAAAGCCTTTTACTATTAATCTAACCTTAAATTATTTTAATAATCTATTTATATTTAATTTTATTATAAATATTTATTTTATATTAATTAAATTATTTATTCTATTATTATAGATTTATTATTATATTTTATTCTTTTTTAATTTCTTAATCTTTTAATTAATAACTGTTTATTATTAATTGTTATAGATTGGATTATTTATTGCTTTTTTATATATTTTTGGGATTAATATATTCTTTATTATTATATTTATAATAATCATTTTTGAAATAAATGTGTAATCTTTATTCTATTATTTTGTAAAATTTTTTTAATTTGATTTCAAATCTATAATAATAATAAAAAATATATATAAATATTTGGTATTTTGAAAATTGGTTTTATTATTTTATTCTCTTGATTTTTTTCTTATTATTAATTTAATATTTTCTTTAATTTTTGTAATTATATTTATTAGATTAATATTTAATAATTATATTATATATGAAATAACAATTTATAGAATAATTGCTAATCTTAATACAAATATTTCAATAAGATTTAGAATTTCATTTTTAAATTATACTTAATTAACTTAATAATTATAGATTCTATAAATACTATATTTATAATTTCAATTATAATCTTGCAAGATTTTCTTATTAATTATTATTCTAGTAAAATATTCTATACTCTTTATTTTTCTATAAATTCTTCTTCTAAAATAACAAAATACAGTTTTAAATTTATCTTATCTTTTAATAAATCTTCAAAAAATATATAATTACTTGTTTTTATTATTATATATTTATTCAAAGTATATATTTATAATTACTTTATAATATAATCATTATATCCAATAAATATATTTATTTTTATTTTATTTATTAGTTTGTTTTAGTAAATATTATTAAAATAAAATATTAAATTAATATAAGAATAACATTTTGATTTTTATATTTTGATATATATTATTAATAATATTATCCCGATTTATGCTTTATATAATAATACTTGCTTTTTCTTTATTTGTATAGTTATATTTTATTATTAACTAACAAGTATTTCTTTATATTTTTGTTTAATCTTGAATTCATTTATCTATAGTTTTATGTATATTCTATTTCTAGTATATATATTTATCTTTATTATATAATCCCAGAATTCAATTAATATTACTAAATCTTTAAGTATTATATAAATATTCGATTAAATAATTTGAATTACTTATTCAATTATATCATTTTGATTTAAAATATATATATATATTGATTATTATTATATACCTAGCTTGTTTTATTACTTCTATAATACTTTCTCGATCTCTAAAGTATTATCAATATATATTATTCTAATCAAAAATCCATTCTCTCATTTTACACTAATTCTCTATTTTTTTAGTTTTTTAATAATATCACTTTTCTTTTTAGATATATTACTCAAATCTTTTTTATTCAATTACAAATTATTTTTACAAAATATTACTTTTTCGAAATAATACTAAAAATGATTCTAATATATCTAGTAATATAAAAGCTAATAATTACTTCTTATATTCTAAAAGAATTATACTATAATACTTTTTTATTTTTATTACTATATATATTTTACAGAATTCTAGATTTACAGATAACTTAATATCTTTCTTCAAGATTATAATCAAATATAGTTTATTCAGAATTTTATATTTTATATATCTAAAGCAATAATATTACAATTAATATTGATTCAAGCAATTTCATTATTAGATATTTGCTTTATTTATTTTATTTTTATTATAAATAATATTCTCAACTTCTAATGGAATTTTTTTATTCTTCTTTACAACTAAAAGTATAATATCAAAATTATTAATAACAATATTCGTAATTATATAAATTCTATAAAAATTGTTTGTAGATAATAGAACTTTTCTATTTTTATAAAAGTATATCTTCTTATTATTAAAGATTCTCTTAACACTAAATTCCCTATAAAACGATTTTATAAATAACAAGCTTACTCCTAATTCTGAAATATATAACATCTTTAATTTATATACTCTTTTATTCTATTTTATTTCTATTATTCTATACTTTTTTATAATTAATTCTTTCTTTTCAATTTTTATTTATCTTAACCTAAAAAGTAGCTTTAAATTAAATAAAAGGTGGAATTGATCAATTATATACAACAAGTAGTTGATATCTGTAATTCATTTTCTAATATTGCTGTAAAAGGATATATATACAGATTCACTTGAATAGTAATAAGGTTTTTTCTCGTTTGAAGTTTCAGTTATAATATAATTGTAATTGTATATAAAGTGGAAGATTAAATTGCTAGAGAAAAACTTGTAACTTTTTCAATTTGAGTTTGTTTAATATTTTGATAAGAATAATAATTTTTTGATTAAATTGTTCTTAATATAAACTTGAATACCTTTTTTATATAGATAATCTTATATAATATGATTCGGATTGTTATAATAAAAGTATTTTTTTTCTTTACTTAAATTATAGGATTTTCTCTTAAAACTTTAATAATAGTTTTTATTATATTATTTATAATCTTAATAATTTTGTATAATCATTATTATACTTATTTTTCTATTCTTATTTATTATAAAAATATTTCTGAAAATAGTTATTTTATTTATAGCTCAAATCTTTTCAAAT
The DNA here is from genome assembly GCF_014898535.1 of Botrytis deweyae. Classification (NCBI taxonomy): domain Eukaryota; kingdom Fungi; phylum Ascomycota; class Leotiomycetes; order Helotiales; family Sclerotiniaceae; genus Botrytis; species Botrytis deweyae. The sequence continues at coordinate 3,509 of NW_024066242.1, forward strand.
TTGATTATGAAATCAAGATTTTAAATATCGATTGTTTTAATAATGATATTGAAATACTTCAATAATTTTTAAATAAAGAATTCTAGAATAATATTTTCAATCAATAAATCCTTCTATATTATCTCTACTTCGACTATCTTTTTTTGAATTGAATATATTTCATTTTAGTCTTTTTTGATTATAATATTCTCCTTTAACTTTTATATTATTAATTATATAAACTTATTTTGTAATTCTTGAAAAATAATATATTTATACTTTGCTTTTAGTTTGATTCATTTATTACTAAATTTGGCAATATTTTCGATAAATTTGTTATCTATATTATTGATATATTGAATAACAAAAGTTTTATATCAATTTAGACTTTTTTCATTCTATATACTATATTCACCAATTTGATAGAATCTGTATAAAGTGCTCTATACACAGCCATATTATTTATAATAATAAAACCCAATCCTTTTTTTATAAGATATAGCTTTATTATTTTGAATTAATAATACCAATTCTTTTTATTCAATATTAGAATCTTTAGCTTTCTATTATCAAAATTGTTTTTTTATGATTGTGGGTATTATTATTAATCTTAATTTTGATATACTATAAAATAGAAATATTAATTTTCTTTTTCTTTAATATAATTTGAGTTTTTATATAAAATAAATATATCTTTTTAAGGGTTTTTTGATTTTATATTAATAAAAAATCTCTATTACAACTTTTTATTAATAAAAAGTCTTTATTACAACTCTTTCGATTTAATTTAAGTTTTTACCTTTTTCTTATACCTCTATAACTTATTCTTTTTATTATATAGGCTTTTATCTCTTTTTTAATTATATAGATCTTTATCTTTTCTCTTATACCTTTATACATTCCTTTCTACTAATAATTTCTAATTCAAATACGAATCCAAGCTTATAACCTGTTTTAAATATAACTTTTTATAGGGAATAAAATGGAAAGTATAAGGTAAAAAGTAATAGTATTCGGAGAATTAGTATACTAAGTTTATTCTATAATTTTCGAAAGAAAGAGCTTTGTATAGAACAAAGCTTTTATTAGTACTAATTAGGGCTAGCTCCCCCTACTCCATGATCACGTGAACCATACCTTTCAATAATTTATTTATTTATTCATTTATTTATTATTCATTTATTCATTTATTCATTTATTTATTTATTTATTTATTCTATTATTTATTCATTTATTTATTCATTCATCTATCTATTCATTCATCTATTTATTCATCTATTCATCTATTTATTTATTTATTTATTTGTTTATTTATTCATTCATCTATTTATTTATTCTATTATTATCCACTCATCTATTCATTCATTTAATTCATCCATCCATTCATTCATCCATTTATTCTATTATTTATTCATTATTTATCTATCTATCTATTTATTTATTTATTATTCATTTATTATTCATTTTATTATTCATTTTATTATCATTTATTATTCATTTTATTATTCATTTTATTATTCATTTATTATTCATTTTATTATTCATTTTATTATTCATTTTATTATTCATTTTATTATTCATTTTATTATTCATCCATCTATCCCATCATTCATCCATCTATCCCATCATCCATCTATCCCATCATCTATCCATCCCATCATCCATTCATCTATCCCATCATCCATCCATCCATCCATCCACCCATCATCCATCCTTCCAATAACATTCTCACTCTACTACAACTAAATATCGAGATGCGATACTATATATATATTATATATTATACATAGGATATGATACGTGCAGAAGATATTAGACAGACAGACAGACAACACTTACCCTCTAGCTAACTATCTATTCTCTCCAGCTCTATCCATCATCAATAAATCGACCACCACCAAAGTACCCTCCAATCACATCACATCACAAACTCTCAAAAAATCTCAAATCTCACAATTCAGAAAACATCACATCACACATCACACATCACACATCACACATCACACACATCCAAATCAATCAAGAAACATCAAAAATAATCTCAATCAGGTCCACGACCATATAATTTCACTCGTATGCTATGTATGCGTAATAAACACAACTGCTCGATCGTGATCCCACATACATCCATCCCCAATCCATACCATCCCTCAACCCTCTAGACAGCCCGTCTAGTACCAGGGTGAAACAAAAAAACCATAGAACGCCAACCAGCTAATCAAGCTAAACAGGTTTGCTCAAAAAAGACAAAAAAGGTAATGTATGCATGCATGCCATTAAATCATGAGATTCTGCCTTCACAAATCCCAAACCGCGGGGTATCAAGGTTGTCGCTACAAAACAATAAACGTTCCAGGAAAACTCCTCCCGTAAACAGGATGCTAGACTGTCTTACACACCAAAGCAAAAGCAGAGGTATAGACTATCAAAAAGTTTTTAATTCGAGGAAATGTATCGCCATGTCGAGACCAGATTGAGATAGAAAACGTAGTCGAAAGTCGCAATGAATGATTCACAAAAAGAATCAGGAGAGAGCGAAACCCTGCCGTAAACAGCATGCTAGACCGTCTAAAAAAGACTATCAAAAGTAACATAAGCCCATCCTAACTCCCCCGAGAACCATAATCGAAAGTGTATTGTATCGACGCGTATGTGAAAGAGTATGAGATGATGTCATGACAAAGATGGTAGAGGTGAGAAGATATTTAACCACCGAAACCATAGAGGGTACGTCCTTGTCTCTTCAAAGCGTAGACGACATCGAGGGAAGTGACGGTCTTGCGCTTGGCGTGTTCGGTATAGGTGACGGCATCACGAATGACACCTTCGAGGAAGGTCTTCAAAACACCACGGGTTTCTTCGTAGATCACTGTGGAAAGACGCGTCAGTAAATAAATCTTTGTGGAATATTATCACACATCCAAGCCATGAAGACTGAAGACGCGACGGGATAGCATTGGATAAAACTTACTGGCAGAAATACGCTTGACACCACCACGACGAGCAAGACGTCTGATAGCTGGCTTGGTGATACCTTGGATGTTGTCTCTCAAAATCTTACGATGACGCTTAGCACCACCCTTTCCGAGACCCTTTCCGCCCTTTCCACCTATTGAAGAATATCATTAGTATGTTGAAGCATGATTGATGTGATGGTATATTATTGAAGTGAGATAATCATTGTTGTAGGTAGGTAGGTATATCGACATCATAGAGATGTGGATACCTTATCGCGTTGATAGATGATGGAGTGGAGTGAGATCAAAACACCAACACCAAAACATCATCCTCAAATATCGCGACCGACAACAACAACAATCTCAACTTCAACATAAGAATCAAGAGAAGAAAAGGTATTATAACTTACGTCCAGTCATGATGAAGTAGTTATTACGGAGTGGATTTGATTATTTGAGATAATAAACGCGTCTTTTAATAAGACGATGGATGGATGTATTGATGATAATTCCGAAGTAAGTAGTGGCGGAATATGAAGTTGTTAAATAAAAGAATGGAAATCCGAAGGGGGGAGGGAATTTGTTGGTTTTTGATCAGGAAACAAGTGATCTGGAAAATGGGAGTTTTGACGCTAGTACCTTTTGAGAAATTAATGGAAATGGGAATGGGAATTGATATTTTATTATTATCTAAGGGAGAAAGGGACTGGGGGGGTGATTGCCGAGGAAAATTATAGAAAAAATTCAATGTCGTTCTTTCGATTTTATTATTATGGTGGTTTGGATTTGAACACACACACAACACCACATATGGCTTACGGCTGTATTATTTGTTGCGTGCGTGACGTGAAATGTTCCGAGTCCCGATTAAAGCTCATCCATCCATCCATCCATCCATCCATCATAAGCGTAAAATGCGGCGGATCGTTACTTCGCCTTAGTTCCAGGGGTGCATCGATAAGCGAGTACTTGGGATGTTGATATTGATCTCATCGATTCATTGTTAAGAAATGAACTACCTAGTATCTATATATAAAAGAAATTCAAATTCAAATTCAAATTCAAATAAAAATTCAAATAAAAATACATGTATTGAGATATATCAGTATCCATCAAGAGTTAGGTAGGTATCTAACCCTTTCCCTATCTTTAAAGAGGTGGTGAAGTATTACTTACAACTATGAGTAGGTATCCATCATCTTCACGAAACTACCATTTCCTACGCGTCGGAACCAATACTACATATATACTACTTTGTAGGTACTACCTATGTACATCTATATTCTACACAACCTACTCCATATATAATATCATCAATAATAAAAGTAACCCCATTCCAAACTATCTAGATCTATACATTGTAGGTAACTCCCAAACTCAAAAGCCACAACTCAAAAGCCACAAGTCAAAAGTCAAACCAAGCAATCACCAAACCCCAACCTTCTACCTTCCATCCTCCATCTTCCACCTTCCATCTTCCATCTTCCAAATCAAGGGTATATATTCCCACTTACAATCTAAACACCAAAGCACCACTCATTTCTCATTCCTCATTTCTCATCCATCAAAACACGCATTATCAGAATCATCCATAGGTACCTATCCATACTTTTACAATCTCATTTCATTTCCAATCCCATCCCATCCCATTATATACATGAACTCCTAATACTCACAATATAACACAATACATCACAACACAAAAAGACACAAGGAAATTCATAAAAGTACTAGAGACTTCAAACATGCATGACTTTCATTTACAGGAAAGTAATCTTACCATCCAAGGTTCATTGAAGTAACAATAAGTGTGTTAAAGGGTATTGTGCTATGCTATGGTAGCTAGGGAGTAACGAGTTGGGAAGAGACTACTAGCTAGGTAGGTACCAGAGATTTCTTACCGCCAGTCTTCACAATCACATTACAGGACTTATCCAGACACTTTCGAAAACATCGCAATTTTCTGTTGGAAATTCGCAGAGGTGACAATACTTGTTTTGGGATATCATATTATATCTATTACTATTCTTCTGTAGCATTCATGTTTGGGAAATGTTGGTGAGCCATCTCACCGATTCCCATCGCGTCCCATTGTGCGTATTTCTTCAGCTACATAAACCACTCCCAGCGTGTATGGGCTCAAACAGTGATGAGCCTCGGTTCCCACCTCAAAGTATGGTCTCGACCGCCATTTTGATAAGGAAGATTCGAGGAATCTCCAATATGAGAATCTAAACCGTGCTAAGGTATCTGTTGTATGACAAAGGGCCAGTGCAAGCAAAGGAATCCCTCAAAGCCTGGGATTTCTTTCAGCTACCATACTCCGGTCCCTTTGCGCGCAGTGAGATCTCCCACTAAATTCCTGGTCGTGAGATGCAATTGATGAACTCTGGGGATTTCCGAGGCCACATGGTAGCGTAGATGGCTTCCATAATGTACTACCAACTACTGCTCGCAACATCATCCTCCATGTGATACGATATATCCCGAGACTTTAGTCTTCATCCATACCAAGAATCCCGAACTTATTCCTCGCGCTGATACTCTTCGTCGCACCAGAATATACACCTAAGAGTCATACCCCTCGATGCAATGATTATGATGATTCTTCCTTGATACCCTCTCAACACTCCTCACAAATATTTCTTCCCCGCCGCCGCAACCCGACCCCTGAAAACCGGACTCGTAACTGGTTGATTGACCTGGTAAAACGGACTCATAATCGTTTTTACCCAATTCTCATAAACTTCCGTGAAGAATTGTTTAATGGCCTCTTCTGTCTGAGGCGAAGTAGGATTTGCTCCGATCGATGTAGAGGTTCTCGAAGTCGTTGGGTTTGCAGGTTGAGAGGGAGAGTGTAAGAGCATGAATTTCACATCTACATATATTAGCACCATCACGATGCATATCTGTAAGAAGAAAAGCATAACTTACTTCCACCCGTCATGAAGCACGATACGTAATTATTGTAAAACCGATCGATGCATTTCAGATACCTACAAAGAATATTATTAGTATCCAATCCAGTCGCATCTCGTGCAAAATAAAATCACATACATCTGTCCACCACCCCATTGCACCTCCTCGACAATATCCAAACTACTGTGAACAATAAATTGATTCATATGTCTGGCCTGTTCGGGAAACCTGGCGATCCCATCACCACCCTGTTTCGCAGTTCCAAATTCATATTCAAAGAGAGGGTTGTCTTGCGTTCCGACGATTGCGAAATAATACGACATTTTGGTATGCGCATTCGCAGTTGAAGCAATGATGGAGGTTAGAGAGTTGAGGTCATGAAGCGAATGCTGATTGGTTCGCGGAATTTAAGGCTTGGCGCGGAGCGGAGGGGCCGACCGATTCTTGAATTTTGAAGAGGATTGATTGATGGCGTGAGGAGGTACGATTAGAAGAACATTGAAGCAAACGACACAATGTTTGGAGCTTTTAGACCTACGAATGTTATGTCTGGGGGTCTTCTTTGGTATGATCCGATTCATTCTCTGGTATCATTTTGAGCGTGGAGATTTGCTAACGGTGGTGCGATTTAGGAAGATCCCATGGCGACTCTCGAAATTCCAAAAGGCACGACAGCGCAAACGTTTAAGGGCAGTCGATTTGGTGGTTGCTACAGTGGATAGAGCCTTGGCTGCTAAGGGAATTACGACAAAGGCTGTGGAGAGGTGGAAGGAGGAAATGCCAACGGAGCAGGAGATGTTACCAAAAGATAAATACACAATCTTTGATCGGAAAGAGAAGAAATATAGAAAGGGAATTCACAGTAAGTTTGGCAGATGTGTCTCTACAGACGGAGTCAGTTTACTGATATTACTGCAGAGCTTCCTAAGTGGACGAGATTATCACAACGACTCAATCCTCCCGGGTATTGATATGGATATATTTGGATGGACTCAATGGAAAGAGTTCTCATCGGAAGAATTGATGTACAATATGCATTGATGGCGTTTGGGATATGTGTATACGAAAAAGAATGAAAGGGCATGAGTTCAGTGCTCTGGAATGGCTAGAATCCTAAGAATTTCTCCTACTATGCAAATGCAGCTCACCATTCTGATATCAATGAATCACCGCAGTTCCTTATACGCCTTCCCAAGTACTGCAAAATATCGTACAATCGTCCAACTCTCCAATAAACTATCTACCCTTGCCATATTCTTCTTCTTCTTTCTGTCTTTCAGCTTGAATAGCTCTACCTAGACCTCCTCTCCCCTCATCGTATTCCTCACGGTACTCATCGCGCACTTGGCCGCCAGACTTCCCACGTCCGTACTGTCTTCCCTCTTGAAATCCTGGATCCAAATCTGTTCTAATGATTCTCTCGTCGAGCTTTGTACCGCCAATATACTTCATGCAATCGAGCGCATCTTGGTGAGTATAATATTCCACGAAACAAAACCCACAAGGTGTCTTATTGAATCTATCCAATCCCATAATCAATCTCTTGATTTCACCACATTTCGCAAATAGTTCGTGAATCTGTTCTTCAGTTGTGTAGAAGGATCTGTAGACAAATTGTTAGTTCATGCCTCAAACCATGCCCCAGCCCATTGATTGATTGAAAACAGCTCAAATGAAAACATTGGATGCACTTTGACATACAAGTTTCCAACATAAAGTGTTGTCGCGTCTTTTAAAGGATCATCTGCTGGTTCCTCTGGAGTTCGTTCTCTTCTCTCGTCCTCTCCATCTCTCTCGTATCTGCGCTTCTTATTCTGGACCAGATTGTTAGTCGAGCTCCTTCTGCGCCGAGTGGAATAATAATTGCATAGCTTACTCTACCTTGATAATAGGCACTTGGTTTGTCAAGCCTATCGACAGTATTTCTAATTGATCCAGGCATTTTTAGAAATTTGTTGTTTCTTTACAATCCAATTTTCTACAAGGCTGATGGATTTCTTTGTTTCCTGGGGAACATTTACAACACAGAAGGCTTCCAATTACCTACCCGCATGCACCAAGCTTTCGCGACGCGCTAGCATAGCCTGATGTTAAACCCATCCAACCTCAAAAAAAGTTCCAGACTCAATTCACTTCTCTTCGCCGTAACATACAAGTTGCTTTCCAATATCGAGCTTCTACGAATGTGCTGATTATTTAAAATAATAACATCGAGCGCAGGGTTTGAAAAATGCCTCCAGTTCTTGGTTACACACCTACATGGCTTTCAAAGCCAAATCCAGGCCATGAGATATTTACAGCGAAACCGACGGGCATCCAAACAGCTTCTGGAGCTAGTTATAATCCGAATGAGAAGAAAACGAATAAACCAGGACCGAAGAGAACGATTGCGCGTAGGGGGACTGAGATATTCGTTGCTGTTGGAAAGGAAATTCGATGGGCGGATCTTGTTTACTTGAAGGAAACATGGGAAAACAAACAAGAGAACCAAAGAAGCTTCTTGAAAGGTAAATCACGAGCCGAAGAGGAAATTGAGGCTGAAGAGAATGTTGCTCGGGAGTATAGAGTAAGTTTTGAAGCTTCCGTCATTGTATTTGGGTGCTAATGTTCTGCAGACACTCAAAATTCCTATGGCAGATGAAATTCGACAGTTGATTATCTCTCCCAATTCGAATTTCATGGCGATCTTGACAACTCATACCGTACATGTCGCAATCTTACCTGAAACCTCGCATCTTACAGCCCCCGACAATGGTCCTATGAAGATTAAGACTTTTCACTTGGGTCCAACTACACATGTCACATCACGATCTGGAATATCAACTGCGCTGTGGCATCCATTGGGCGTTAATGGAACATGTTTGGTCACAATTACAAAAGATGCCGTTGTTCGCGTATGGGAATTGTCTACAACCGATCGTTGGTCTTTCGACAAACCAACTCTTGTGGTCGATCTGAAAAAATTGGCGGATGGAGTTTCGGCTGATCAAGATTTTGGAGCTTCCGTGGCTGGTCAACCAAGCAAATTTTCTCCGGATGCTTTTGAGATGGAGGTAGCATCGGCTTGTTTTGCAGGTAGAGGATCTGGAGGTTGGTCACCTATGACTCTTTGGCTTGCAATGAGGGAAGGAGATGTATATGCTCTTTGTCCATTATTGCCCGAAAAATGGGCGCCACCACCCACGCTGATTCCTTCCCTTTCGATATCGATTGTATCCAATATCGCCGCTATTGAAGATGATCCAACTGTAACTCAAGGTAGCAAACTCCTGGCGCAACAACAATTAGATTGGATGACGGATATCGACAATCAAGATCCAAGCCAGGTTCAGGGATCTTTGGGTGAGCCGCCAATTGAGGTTTACACAAGACCTTCTAGACCTGGAAAAGTACCAAGATTACAAGGTCCATTCGATTTTGAGATGGCCCCCGAGGTTGAGGATGACGAGGACGATGAACTATTCAGTGACATTTATGTCATTGGACCAAAGCTGAATGCCGAAGAGCTCATGGATGGAGAGGAGGACGATGAGCTTGAGTTAGATGAGATCGACAAAGAGGGATGTTCTATGAGCGTGATTTGTTTGCTTACAACTACTGGGCGTATTTCAATCTGCCTGGACTTGGTTGGAATCGAAGCTCAATGGTTACCGAGATCGAATTCAAGGATGTTACGATTTCTGGACGACCCGGACCCACCTGTCTTGCTGACTTATGAAGTTTTGGATACTTCCAAACCCAATGAGGTTTGGGAAGGATGTTGGCCAGTTTTTAGTCATGATGTCGAATCAAGATATTCGTTCTTCATTACCAACAATTCGAACATCACATACATGTCACTCTCTACATGGGTATTCAAGCTCGAGGAAGAATTATCCAAAGGCGCAGAGTCTAATGTTCGACTTGGTGTAGTTGTTAGCACCCCATCAGAAAGGCAGAGGGTCTATACGCCACCCATGATTGACAAGAATGCCCCTCTTGCTGCCAGCACAATTATTCAAGATCCTGATCTTGGCTATTTCCTTCTTTCCGCAAATGCTCATGGCCCATTATCTATCAACTTTGAATCACCTGAATTTCAATTGGATTTTAACCGTAGCCGTGGTCGCTCAGAATCATACGACTCCGAAACCGATAATGATAAACCTCTCGTCTTATTCGAAGCTCGGCCTGTGTACCAACCATCTTATGCTTTGGAACAACCATCCGAATTACCCTCTCTTCACGAAAAAATAAAGCATAGCAAATACAAGCGTTTGTTGAAAGAGGAGATCCGATTATCACCAGCTACACTTACGGTCATGACCGACGCCCATAAAGTTCTCAGTGAAGAAACCCATCGCATTGGTACCGCAGCCGCAGAACTGTTCAGAAAATGTATCAAACTTCAGATTGAGCTTTCAAAACATATCAAACAAGCTAACGAAATTGCAACACGTGTGGAATCTGTCATTGGCGAGGATGTAGATGAAGATGATGATAAACCTCGAGTGCCACCAAATGAAAAAATGGAACGAAGAATCAAGGAAGCAAAGGACAAACAGAAGATTTTGAATGAGAGAATTGAAAATATTAGGAAGAAGATTCCTAAAAATACGCAGAGAGAACTGAGTGATAAGGAGAAAGCGTGGATAGAAGAGGTGAGGAGTCTTGGTGGAAAGGTACTGGGTGAAGATATGGACGGATCAACGGAGAGTATGGTGAAGGTCTCGAAGGATCCTTGGCAGAGGTATGAAGAGGTGAAGGAACTAAAGGATGAGGTTTTGAGTCAGGCGAATGAATTGGTGAAGGATGCGGAGAGGGAGAGAGATGAGGAGCAACAAGAGGAGAGAGATGGAGACTCAGCAAGGGATGTACAGGTTCCGTCTGAATTGAGGAGGAAGAAGGTGGGACAGATAATGAAGTTGTTGGATCGCGAGACGGCTTTGGTGGAGGCTACGAAGGGAAGATTGGAGAGATTGAGTTTGGCTTGAAAGGGATGTGGATTGGTGGTGAGGTACAGAGGTAGCGACTAATATTTTTGACGAAATCTTCGGAAATGGAAAAGGGAACGAAAATGTGTTAAATGGTGGAAAAGGAGAAGCGAGATTGTATTGTATGATTTGATATGCTATGATATCCAGCAGGATGTGCGCAAATGTTCAGATACCTTTAACTTTACATATGTTAACGAGCGGCGTGTTTACCGAGTTGAGCTGAGGTTGAATTTGATGCGTGTGGATTGTCTGGAGGAAATAAGGGACAGGTAGGGTAGGTGGGTGGGTGGGTGAAAATAGAGAGTTAAAGGGCGTAGTCCAATAGAAAAGATGATTAATCCAAGAATTTACGATCAGTCGGTTGAATATCGAATCGAATTGGGGAATGGCCTTGTGCAATGCATATTCATACAGCGCGATAGATGGGCGTGTGATAATGATGTAGGGAGTACGAGAGAGTCCTAGTGGGCTTTTATTTTTTTTATTTTTGGTTGCCATACAATGCGATATCTGATGATCTTAGTTATGTCAAGTTGGGTTATGGTTGTTTGTGTCTTTGAATTTGGGTTGGTTGATTTTGAATTTATTAGATATTGCCGGATTTATTTGATTCGTCTAGAACATCATGGATGGAAATAGTTCGTGTAAGAGCGCTTACTAAAATCATTTCTATCACATTGCTCGGGCTTTTACACATGGTTGTGGTAAGAACAGTGCATCTTGAGGTGTAGGTGGAGATTTTAGATGATATGCGTGTTACTACTTTTTTGAATCTAACTCAGTTGCGTTCAGTGACCAATGTACCAGCGTCGATCCAGATATCGGTACTGGCTACTTTTGCGACCTTCTCAGGTGCTACTCATATTCCAAGTGGTGACACAGACATGAGGATATCAGGCATACCTTGTCGACAAGCCCTACCTTGCGCGGGTCATCAAGTCAATTCAATATTTTGGGCTATTGCTCTCTCGTTTTCGTCTTCAATCTTGATTCGTTCCATTCCCCAGCTTGCAACAGCGGCTACACAACTAGCAGTCAAGGGTAGTATGAAAGCCTGCTTAACGCCGTAACCAATGAAACTCTTGGCCTCCTGTTGCTCTGCTGGAGGAAATGTCTGGCTCAGCATAGCAAACTCGCGAATGTCGCTTTTGAGGATTGAATCGTTACTCTGTGGAAGAAGCTGTTGAAGTCGGCCTTGTGTTGATGATAGGAAGATGTTCTCAGCAACACTGATAGCTATAGCACTTCCAAGCTGACGAAATAAAACCTCCATGCTGCAAGCGTGCGCCATTTCAGAAGGCGAAACAACTACTTGTACTGCGATAAAAGTGACTTGAATTGCCATTCCGCATCCTATTCCGGCGATTACTGAATAGCCGATGTAAACCCCCATACCACTATCTGTTGTGAGCAGATATAGAAGCGCACTTCCAGCTACATATATTAATGCTCCCGCCCACATGAATGGCACGTAATGGCCACACCGCGTTGTTGAGAAGCCAGTTACCAAACTGAAAATTGTCATGGGTATGGAGAGCGATAAACCTAGGACCCCAGATATAGAAGCCGAGAAATACTTTACACCTTGGAAATAGGTTGGTAATAACCAAGTATGGGTAGTGATGGCGAGTCCGTATGCGAATGAGAACATATAGCAGATAGCGACTGTTCGCTGTCGCATCATCTGAATATACTAGTCCTACAAGGTAGAGCAGAGTATCAAGATTCTCACTTTTCTTTTTGGTGTCGCTGAAGAATGATGAAAGAAATCCCAAGAAGTCCAAATCCTAGTACAGATCCCCAAGCTTTTGAATTCGACCATGAGACGGATACGCCACCGAATTCAACAGCCACAAAAAGGCAGGTCATACTTGATAGTAGCAAAATAAAGCTAAGAGGATCCAGCTTCAATAGCTTCGTGGAAATGGGTAACTGGCGATCAGGGTGAGGCTTGCGATCTAGGATGTAAAAGACAACGAGACTACAGGCAAGTCCAAGCGCTAATTTTTCAGTCAGTTGATTGATGGTATTAAAGGACAGCATAGCATACGTAAGTTTAACCAGAAGGAGAACCTCCATGTTAGAATCGAATCTGTAAGAACACCACCGACGGTGCTACCTATCATTGATACAATGCTACTAATGCTAACCATGATTGCCATTTCTTGCGGCCTAAGTCTCGGGGGGACCACACGGCCAAAAATGGCTCTGCGAAAAATGAGATCAGAAACAGCAGTGCTTAAAGCTGGGGCGTCAACACCTTGGTCATTGTTTTGAGAAAATGTCAATACAGAACCGCACGACGTGCTTGCATCGATTCAAATTTTTGATCCGAGAGAAACCTGGAGTAGTGACTTCCGTGAGAATTCCAGCTGCAGCAAGCCCAGTCACTGCTCGACCAAGAATCAAGCACGAAGAGACAGGGGCTGCAGCACAAAGAATCGAGCCAATACAGAAAACAAGAAGGCTAGTAAGATAGGTTGCCTTGGGCTCGAAGCAAGTATAGATCTTCCCAAATACGGGTTGGCATGATGTCTGTGCCAAAAGATAGGCACTACCGTACCATCCAATATCACTGACTGCCTTGAATTCAGATGATATGGTGGGTAATGCAGTAGCTATAGCAGAAGTGTGATTGTCAGATTGTTTTCCGTAGGTGAAAAGTGTAGAGTGGATAGTCGGATGGTAACTAAAATGCTGCTGTCTAATGCAACCATAATATCCGCTATTCCAAAAGCAATTGATACCGCGATCAATTTATTACCGGTAAGCCATTCACTAGGCACATCTTCATTCTGTCCGTTGGTTATGTGATTGGAGTTATGAGCCACAACTTCCGGGGGAGTGTCGAGAGAAGCTCCATCGGTTGTGCTGACATCTACAGAGCGCGACGCAACTTCATGATGGGATTCGTGATCTGGAGTCGGCATGTTTCTTTTTGCTTTCGTTATTCTCATCAAAATTTTGGAGAGGAGTTATTGAGGAGTTAGAGATAGGATCTGGAGTAGCCGCTATAAGACTTGTGTCTCTTGACGAGGAAATGTTGTCTGGAAGTGATGTCATGATTAGTCGTTATGAACAGCTTTCGAAGCGCGCCAAATCTCGTAATACGTTTATAGCTTGAGTTTTGCTGATTCAAGGATGCTATCTATCCGAATGCTGGCAATATATAATGTGGTTCCCAGGATTCAAATTCAGGCCAATACCATGTTAGCATTAATCAGGGAGGCATCACCAATGGCCAACTTAATTAGGGTGGAAAGATACACTCTTTTCCCTTCCTATTGAAGCTTATCTAGACATCGTATAAAATTGGCGATCATAGGAGCCACAGGCATGTGAAGATGTAAGCTGCACCAAACTAAGGCTCTAAAAGTGCTAGAGCTTACGCGATTGCTAGCTCACCCTTGTCATTCATCTGATTGGTCAGTTAATACAGGCAATAATTGAAACTATTCTGTTAATAATACAAGATGCCCAACATCACTCCTTCGACATTTGTGAAAATATAAAGTCTATGTTATCGCGGCTTTTGAGATGCTACGGTTGAGTTTCTGCTGTGGTCACTTAATCATGTCAATCCCTTGTGTGCCAAGAAGCGTTTGGAGAGCAAAGGACTGACTTTGAAGACTATCAAGGTGAAAGGCAGAGCTTTCATCAATTTCACCTGTATTCAGAAAATACAGACGAAGAAGCTCCGATACATACATTATCTCTGTCAAAGCCAGCATTGACCAATTAAGAGTGACATCGCAGGTGACAAGCTTAATCAAAATTATCACAGTCCTGAAGAAGGGCCTGATTCCCCCATATTTAAAATTGGTTGGGCTGAAGCTGGGCGAACATGTGAAGAAAACAGCAATCAAAGTTTTCTTCGTCGTCTTGTTTTTTATCTATTCCAGTCTCATTCTCCAAAGTTTAGGTTGTCAATGAAGTTTTCAGACCGAATTAAGAAATCAAAAGAAACATCGCGCATAGCAGAGAGTGAGTTTTCTCAGCCATTCAAATATTTCGTTTGACATCTTCTTCTGATTGAGCTTCTCAATTCTTTTTGATTCCCTTTTCTCTTTCGTTTTCTCTTTCTTTTTTTCAGAGACATTAGCATCTCAGATGATACTGAAAGGACAACATGCTATCAACAGTATCAAGTGGAATACTATCACCTACAAACTGGCAGTGATTTGGCTCTCTACCTCCACTTTCGAAGCAATAGCAAATTCTCAGAAGTATCAATTTTAACATCTGATTCACCAGTTTGCAACCAACAACTGAAGCGGATACAATTTTTCGAGATGACCTCGGGAGTCTGAAGTTGTGTTCATCTTGTCTCCCCCTGTTCAGCTACTTTCAACCCATTGCAGATATGTGCCAGGGGATGTTTCGACTCAGAAGCCCATGAGACCTTGAATTGCAATTCAGATATCCCGCCGGCACTACCACTATACGATTGATAATCTTGATTATAGTTGAAGGGGGGGATTTAAGACCTCCAATACCAGCTCTGAATCTCTACTATTCTAGCTGTACTATGTTAGATTGCGACAATACTTGCTCCTCTTTTACCGGTAATGAGCATCGAAAGTGAATAATAGATGACAAACAGAGACGTATGTGATAAACACCTAGGTAATTCATGTCCTATTCTCAATCTTACCAATACCACATATCTTGCAAGATCTTTGCAGCGAGACGTGTTTATAGCATTTCGGACTGCCTTACTGTGACTGATCCACTAAATCACTGTATTCAATCATTTGCCTTACTGAATCAGCTACTGTACTTAATTATTACTGTAATGCATCTGTTAATGTATCTGGCTATCTGCAGTGCACAGCTAGCATCGTTTTCGATCAGCCTTAGTACGGTCTGAACTTTCGAAAGTTATTACAAAAGGAACTTCCAACTCAGTAAATCACAACCTTTCTTAAAACATAAGCTTTTGACGGTTGATTTTGAAGCACTTTTACAAAGTGTCCAAATTCAAACAAAATACAAATAAAAATCTAAACTTTCATCAAGCTTTCAAGCTTTCAGAAGTACCCAGAAACCCACATCTTCCGACTATCAAAATCAAAATCCAACAATACTTTATTAAACCATCAAAAAAAAACGAGAAAATGGGTATCTGTGTACACTATCCCATCGGCCGCTGTATAGCTGGAGACCAATGCCAGAAAAAGCATATAGGTCCTTATCAGCCTTTCCCTTGTAAGAACTTCATCTTCTATGGTAAATGCAAGTGGGGATTGAAGTGTCAATTTGGACACCCAGCTCCCGTTCCTGCAGAGAGCCCTGAGCCTAGTCGTCCTGCCTGCAAGAACTTTCTTTCAAGACGTGGATGTAGATACGGATCTCAGTGTATTAGTTACCATCCCGCTCCGACAGATAAGGTAGCTTCTAGTGCTACTTCAGCTCTTCAACATTCTCAATCTACCGTGGCTACAACGGAGAATTTGCAGACCACAAAAATTGACACTATCAAGTCGCCCAAGGCAAAGCCTGCCAATACAACAGTTGCTCCTTTGATGAACTTTCGCTCTGCTCGAGTTCGTCCACAGAAGTATAAAGTCACCCCCACTACACCAAATGTTTCAAAGGATGAAGGTTCTACCGACGTCCAAATATCTAAGGATAAGCCTGTTGGTGAGATGACCATGCTGGCATCACCAAAGGAGTTTGGAGTAATGCCAACACTTCCACTTGCGGAATCTACTACGACTATGCCAATGGCTTCAAAGACCACGACGGCTACCAACGCTGAATTGTCCGAGAAGGAGCCTGTCAATACAACGACCGTTGCATCAAAGATTTCTAATTCTGCTCCAGTCCTTATGCAAGCTCAAGCAACCATGGACATCCCGGCTGTTCCAAGCACCGCAGCTACCGTCAATATGGACTCTGCTTATAAAAAGCCTGCTGGCAAGATTCCTGCTCCATCAATTGATCCAGATTCTTATGAAAATTCTCTATCGCCCACCAAGCTTACATCCGTTTCAAACGGTACAAGTGATACTGGTGCTACCAACACTGATTCCTCCAACGATCAGCCGGGTGGTAGAATTACAACTCCATCAGAGAGTTCTGATTCTACTCCCGAAACTCCATCGTTCCAGGTGCTCACACCTGCTTCTACCAGCATTGGCAGTGCAGATGATATTGGCTATGTATTTTCAAGCGATATCACACCGATGAGCGATAGTTCCGATTCAGTCCGATCTGCGACTCAAAGCCCATCACCCATTGATGATGCGCTCGACACCTCAATGTCTACTGTTCCAGATGACTCGCCTACTCCAGTCAAGCCAGTTCCATTTGACCAGTCGATTGATGAAGCACCTATCAATGGTATGAACAATACCATGCTACCCACGATTCCTGCGGAGACATTGATTGCTTCATCCTACACAGTACCGATCGAATCTCCTGTCGATTCTGAACAAGCATCTGTGGTTCAATCTACAGATCCAGTTTTATCGGCAAACAAATCATCCAACCAGACGACCACAGTAGCACTCATGGAGGAAAAACAAATCTCTGTCATGGAGCATGTGTCCACAGACTATCAATCAGCTGTGGACAACCTGTCCCGTGTAGTTGTAGACTGGTCGGCCACATTAGAACCCTCCAATCTTGAGTTGTCAGGACCTGGCATTTACGATCGTCAAGCTAGGTACGTGGATCCCATTCACACTCTCATCTACTCTATACTAACGTATCATTTTGAATATAGTCACACTGAAATCCTATTTTCATGGCCCCAAGAATGGAATGTGCCGGCCAACGACATGATCAATACTCTTATTCATCTCGCATCAACCTGGGGAGAGCTTTCCCCATACCAACCCATTCATCGCAACATGGGTTCGTGGCATTCCCTTCAGATCACATTTCGACACCGCCACGAAGCTGCTGCTGCGGCTGCCGCAATCAATGGACATTTGATCACCGCGGTTGGTGCAAGCATGAGCATTCATGTAACAGTTAGCCATCAAATCGCAGTGCAATACATGATACCTCGATACATCATCGATTCACTAGGTCGCCAGAACCAAGGAAACCTTCATCAAATCTTCAGACAGAATTCTTGCCAGCTTCATTGGGGAGACTCATACCGTGCTGATTATTCTGGCGAGAAGCTCATGGAGGTAACAATCATGGGTACATGCGAGGAGAAAGTTGTGCAATGTAAGGCAGTTCTCGAGGATCTTCTTCGAGGTAGAGTTTTGACTCATGAGGAAGGTGATAATAGACCTCTTTGGCATAAATTCTTTAAGACAGAGGAGGGAGCAAATTGGATTAGAGAGGCGACGACGAATGTTTTTGATATGAAGGTTCGGGCGGCAAAGCTTGCGAATTTAGATATCTTGATGGTTTATGGATCGAGTGAGTGGTCAAGAGCTCGATTTGGAGCACTGGTTAAGAAGAAGATTGCGGGGTTGGAGGAGGCTTCTATAATTACAGCTGCTGTTACGGAAGAGTTGAGGTTGATGAGACTAAGGGTTAAGGTTTAAGGGTTAAGGGTTAACGGATGAGCAATTTAGGATTACTTTTGGGCAGCTCTTTGCGATAGTGTAGTGATAGGTTACGTTCTTTTTTGTCAGTTTTAGTAGGCTTATTTTAACATCATTATTTAAAAACTATGAGATAAGTTGAAGTGTTAAGTGATTTTGAATGGGGTAATACACCCAAGTAGCTTTGCCACATAAGAAAGTGAAGTTTGTAAAGGACAAAAGTCAAGCCATGTCATCTCGGAACACTGCCACAATAAACGAGCAAGAGGAACCTTGGAAGTCTGCCAACAAAGCCTTAATTGAATAGTAATTTGTATTCAGATGTCTTGAAATTTTTTGATTTAACAATGTGCAAGGCGAGTAGTGGGTTAAGTTAGCCGTGTTGAAGTCTGGTGTGCTGCACCTGTGCAGTTTTAGTCGAGGATGCCAGAATAACGAATGGCGAATAACTTAGCACGATGATGGTTGATTTGAGGATTAGAAATGCTTTTCTCACAGTAAATTGACGAGATAAGACGCTGAAACTACTTAGGCTAGGTGTCATGAAGCTTAAATTCTGCTACCGAATGACGACGGGCACTTCTCCGTGAACCACATGCAGTGGTGAAAAATCTCGGTGATATTCACAATCAATGGCATTATATCTAAAGGCTCTGTGCGACATGGTCAAAAGATGGTTTTGTGTTCATTCTAGCAAGTCGCAGAGCTGTGAAAGATTCAAAGTCAAAGTGATACGGGGTACGTCTAATTAAAGTTGACGAGGAAGCCTCCGTCTCCCTAGCAGTTTGAGATCTTATTACTTGACCCAGATTTAAATTTCACAGTTTTTTTGTATGTGTAATCCTCTTATGTTCTGTATGGAGCGGCGTCGACTCGACAACAATCGGGATGTTTCCTCCCGCACGACGGAGTGCCATTGTATGCGTGAGGAGAACCATCAAAACAGGGCGTAAAAATTACCTTGATCTAGGTATAATATCTAAAGTCTTTACCATCAGAATTGATCTTTGAGGAATTTGAGGGGTTCTATGGATGAGACTGGCTTGTAACGTTGAAGTGTTTGGAGAGAGACTGCAGAAGAATCATCTAAAGACCTGAGCCGAATCCAACAGCTAACTGCTTTTTTGTTGCGTTTGATGAAGGACAAAAATGATTCTAATGATTAGTATGACTTTAGTTAGCTGAGATCGAGGGGAATTGATGTAAGTGTGTAGGGTATCTAGATGATAATCAGAGGCAGACTCATCTTGATGGCGTCCACGGCCTCGCCCAAATTCACATCTTCGCACTTGAATTGTACTCTAACTAATGTAATTTCGTGGCAAATGAAATCCAACAAGAGCAACAACTCTTGAGATTCCAACAGACAATACACTCCCAAGTGATGATCCGCCTCGATCAGATGATACTCCGGCAGTTTCAAAACAGGCATCCAACACAGTTTTTTTCCTTTATTTTTTGTGGCTTTTGATTTCTGTGGGAGTACAGGCTTCACAGTGACACACATCATTGCTATATCCTATCACTTTCATGAAGGGAAATATACGAATCCAATGAGACTCGAAAACTCTTGCACAAGTACGTGAAAGCACTGGATGGTGGTGGATTGCGGACCCCCAAAAACCAAATACCATATGAGGGGTAGAACGCTCAGGTCACACATGTCGATATGAACTGAGCCATCAAGGCATGCACCAAAATCACAATGGTGTGATATCTAACTCCTCGGAGACATTAATCACAGTCAAGGTGACACAAACACCTTGGTTGATCGTCATGAATTCTTGCCAGCGAAATTATCGTCTTCTCACCGCAGGTGATCACTGATCACCACCCCCACGGCAAACACAAACCCTCGGGATTAGTGTTCCCACTCAATGATCATATTTTCCTTATTTCCCATTCACAACTGCGGATGTGATCTTTCTCGACATCCCAACCCATCTAGGATAATGGCCTTGGCCGCAATTACTCGGCTGCGCATCCAGATCACCAACTTCACATCCTGATTGTACAAGTTTCTATGTGAGACAAGTGCTATCCAAGACTGCAGGCATAAAATATGATCGAAGATAACGCACTGTGCCTACTGCATGCCAAAAACTTCCAACTGTTGCATCTCCAACCCTCGAATATTTGTGCGCCTACTGCGCCGGCTCTCAAAGCCGCTGATAGCGAATGTTGGCATGATATTGTCGAGTATTCTGCGCCGCATGAATTGATTCAGCCAGTGGATGTAAAATTAGCCTACAATGGGCTTTCGTCGGAGACCTGGCGCGAATTCGTGTCACTATGAGGAGAGCGGAGTGGCCGAGCCGAGCTTGGCAGTCAAATTCCGACAGGTTGGTATTCGGCGGCGAATTCGGCGACTGTGAAATCTTGTCGCCGTCTGGCATGGGTGTATTCTTCTGGGCGTCTAGAAGATTCTACATGAAGATTTGGGCTTGCTAGGTTGTACAAGGTCATTAAAATCCTTCTTAGCGCGGTTATATTCAAAGATTCGGCAGATGCAGCATGTAGAAGAAAGGGGTATTAGATACCTTCTTGGGGTAAACGACAACGGCCAACTTCTTCTGGAACTAAATAACCCTGGTAATGATATGCATCGAATCACTCAAATTTCCAAACGAAGAAACTCGCTTGAAGACAATCAATTGAGCCGGGCATCAATACCGGCTTGTCTAATCCTCTATTCCAAGGGTCAATGCTCTTGGAACCATTCATCTCACTTCCCCGAATCCCCGAGATGGGCCGAGGACAAAGGGAGAGAACGTTCGAGACGTGTGACCGTTCACAATTCGCTGCTGCTCTCCCAGCTCCCACCATTTCTCTCCAAATGATAATTCTAAAACCCAAACAAAGCCCCGCCAAAAATACAATATCACAATATCAGCTTCACGCGGCCCATCCATACCCATGTTCATACACTTCATGAGAAGCAACAACAGCTGCGCTGCCACGGAGACCCCCTACCATTCGCTTAGACGCATATTTGAACAAGGTAAATTTGCATCAGCACTACTACTAGCCCCTATTCATGCCCAATCACAAATAACCAACTGAACAGATGTATATCCTGATCGGGACATTGAAAGCTTGTCTGTTGGACATTGCATTTTAACAAGAAGTGACACTCTTGCATTTGCAGATATATTTACCCGGTATCCGATACTAACCTGAGTGTGCCCAAGAGAGATGAGATAAAAGTGCAATGTTGCATTGCACAGTTTATTAGTGTGGTAATGGTGCTGATGTAAGTCCCGACGGAACGGATCACGAAAGGTCTGTGCAAGTGTTTGCTGTTCGAGATGCACAGCCCGCCTCGCAATTGCATTTTCTATTCTTTACTCACCGTTTGAAGGCTGAGGTGGGATTACATGGTAGTGCTACTATGAAGCTTGAGGCACGGCATTTGCATTCTTGGGTGTGTCGACCATGCAGGAAGATTTTCCGGGACTTGCAAAGTTTGGAGGAAAAATGCTTATTGCGGCGCTTCTAAGACATGGACATGGAATTGTTGGTTAAAATGAATAGGGACAAGTGATCATGATTGTTTAGGGTAAACAATTGAGGTAATCAACTCGGTGACTAGATATGATGTATTTGGGAATTCTGACAGATTAGGTGGGTTTGTTCAATGGTCGTTTATTAAAAGAGCGGGTCTACTTTCAAGCGTGAATTCATGCCGTTTTCATAAGGCGAATGAGCTTGCAGATGGAGTTGGAAGTATGTTGGTTAAAGTCTTGGTAGAATATTCAGGAGGCTCGTATATGTCTCTGTATGGAAAGTAAAAGCGTCAATTTTCAGGTTGATATGAATTCGGTGGTTCCAGCTACCTTCCTTATTGGATCAAAGTTAGTTTGTGTGGTTTCCATGTGTAACTTGACTTTGTAAAAGTGGTGAATTAGCTTAAATTTGAGAAGAGAAGAAGCTAGCTACATTGACTGTCAGCCATCCTGGTAAAAAGGATGTTAAATTGTCTTCAAGTTGAGTGCTTATCCGGGAAGCGTCCAACCGTCGGTCCGGAAGCTTGGACTGAAAGATGCTAAAGGAATTTAATCTGGGGATAAACGTTACATGTTGATGTGCAACTAGACTAATTCGGATCGTCTAAAGACAACAAAAATAAGGAAGGAGTTGATGAATCTTTTCTGATTAAACCTGATCTTCTCGAAGACCGGGGTCTCGGAAGTAGATTAGGGTGATACGCTTGTTGGTTTGATTACTACAATGAATTCCAAATCTTGTACCAGTTTCCCGGGTCCACGGACTTAGGGAAGAGTCGACAGATTTTTAGCAAGTCCACAAAACAGGATCCAACGCGAGATGAGCCCAGGGTTCTTGCAGGGTATTGAACAGATTTCTGTAACTTTGAACCAATTTACATGTCATCGCTGACTTTCAGATTGGTGGACTAGAAACTCCGGTCAATGTTAGAAGGTCTACGGTGGTCAATCTTTATGAGCATGAAGTTCGAACTTGCCAGGTAGGAGATTAGCGTACTGAATTTGTTACTATTGGCGGCGATAAAGTTTGAGCCGTTATTTCTGCATGATGAGATGTGATGTGGATCATGCAATTTCATAGCCATGGAATAAAGATGCCGAAGTGTTTTGTGCAACATTGTGCAGAAGATGAAATCACATTGCTATCGAATATTCAAAACTGCTTGGGGACTGTAAATTTTGCATTGTTGGATCCATGGCAAACAATACACAGGAATCATGACTGAATCCACTCCGACTGTCTCACTGCCCAGATTCCATCATTTTATTGTGGCCAAAAACACAATATCATTTTGCAAACGAATAGTAACCACAATCATGGAGAAGAAAGCGTGTGAAGAAAGCCTCTGTTTCTAATCATTAAAGTCATTTTCTTGTCATAAATTTGTACCAACTAGCATAAATCTAGCATTATGCCATACTGTGTACGGGAATCAATCAACATTTCCAACTTTAAACACGCAGTGAAGCATACCAATATACCAAAGTTCCAAACGTAATGAATGAATGACAAAACAAGAGCCAACATAGTAAGAAGTAGATAACCCAAAAACCAAAAACCCTTTTCGAGAACACACCACTAGCTTTTAAATCCCCCAGAGGCTTATATAAAACAGATGATTGAACGAGAAAACAGCTCAAGGGGAAGATCGAGGGGAAGATTGAGCAATGGATGGTGTCGGCGAGTCTTCATAGCCGCTGAATTCATCCATGGACTCATCTACAGATTCTGATGTGGTATCAACCGCGCCTCGTTCTTGCTCATTCTTTCTCAACTGTTGTGCTCTCAGTGAGTTGAATTGTTCTGTCATAGTTATTAGTTGTCTGTCGAGCTATACACATACAGGAATCAATAGAATATGGAGGTAAAAGCACGTACCTCGTTCTTGATCAGACATCTCTTCTGCCAATCTTCTCATTTCATTCCTGTGCTGTTCCGAAACCCAAGAATATCTCATGGCTCTCTCTGGATGCTTTTGCACAAGAGTGTATGGTATCCCTTCTAATCTTCCCGCTGGCGTCCCTCTTCTCCTAACCTTGGCTGAGATATATCTGATTCTTCCATTCTCATCTCGCATTACTCTGCCGCTCTCATCGTACATCTTGATGTTGTTATCCCTGTAGTATCTCGATGAAAGACATTGCTCTGACTCTCTTTGATATCCTCTGAAGTGTTTTCTGAAGCAAAGTAGAACCTCGGGCCAGTGCTTGTTCAAGTCTTCTTTGTGGTACCGAATGAAATCGACCTCTTCAAGCGAGTAAGCCTTGTTGCTGCGAGGCTTCTTCTTGTCAGATCGAGAGACCGGTTGGGAATGACGACGATGGGGAAGCTGATGGCGATCATGATGGTGACAATGACTTGGAGATTGGGAGTGATATCTGTCACTGGGAAGGGAATAGATTGGGGGTAAAGGATACGGGTTCGTGAATCTATGGTGGGCGTTGATCGGATTGAAGGACATGGGACGGCTATGAATAGGGGCCGGAGGAAGTTGTGTTCTTCCACTTCGTGTAGCATTGAGACGAGCATGATTTTGAGCTTCGGTTCTTTCGAGCCGAGCTTGATATTGAAATATAGATTCCGAAGAATGCCCGTTGAATACCTGCTGTACATAGGTCGAAGGCTGGTGGTGTTGAGTGTCAAGATCCATTTTCGAATCAGGCATGTCGTTATCAGAGCGTTCTTCTGATTTTACTTCGGAATCCGAAGGGTTCAAAAGCATAAGAATGTTCATTTTCTGAGTTACAACTTCTTCAGTGTTGTTAACAACAGATGTAATTCCCATAACAGTTGAGGTTTTTTGGGATGATGGCTCCACTTTCAGAGTCATTTTAGCTGTGGTAAGTATTCAAGGAAATGTTGAATAGTCTAAAGATGTTTGTGTGTCGATAAGAAGAAGAAGGAGGACAAGTCCAAGAAGATAAAGTGTTTGAAGATAGCGACGAACAAATTCAGGGTCTGGATAAATGTCCACAACTATGAAGGGCCAGAGAACCTTATATACGCCCTATGAGAGAAACCCAACACAGCACCAACTTGATTTAAAGTATGGAAAAAGAAGAAATGCCAGATAGCTTTGCTGAGACAGTGCTATGTCGGCATCAAGCGGCGAGGCAAATTTCTCCAACAAGGACATGCATCATAATTTATGTGTACCGACTGGCTACCGCAGTCGTGTGTTTGATTTTTCCTCATTTTGTTCTTGTAGTTTCGAGACAACTATTTCTAAGCAATTTAGAGATTCGGAGGTAAACTTCTTTTGGCAATATCGCAGCGAGGTACCGTGGCTCTGGGTTTTTGAAGAAGTGATACGGGGAACTATTGGCTACCTGAGACTGATTTATGTATGGCGTTGAGTTTAACCTTGCGAATATGTACTGATTTTCAGGCATATTTTTCCATTGGTGGGCTTTATCTTTGTATCTTGCATCTGATGAGTCGTCATGCTAGGTCAGGTAGTATTGTCTACGCAAGTATTAGACTGCAACTAGCCATTCTCGAACGATGCTCCTCTTTTATCAAGATGTGAAAATGTAGCCCGCATCACTTGAAAGGTTGAAGTGGAGCTTGCATATATACGTTGAAGAAATTAGTGAAAGCCACAGCCAATGAAACCTGCTAAGTACTGGGGCATCAGCCAAGGATTATGATAAAAGATTGGTCACATTCTCCCCATGTCACTCTACTACTTGTTTAGCAAATTGATATCCAAGAGCACAGACATACAGTCGCACCGCACTTACCGCCCCTCTACTTCATTGAAGAAACAATTTGCCGCCACACTGTCCTTCTTGTGAACCCTTTAACAGAGTGCCGCACCGTCGCTTCTCTGCCGCGCGTACGAATCGGTATATTCTTTTCTCTTGTATTCGTAATGTATACTTTGATCTCATAATCACTTGCCATTGCTTTCTTTCTTCCAATACTTCCTCGTTTTCTTCCTTGGATTTTCCAAAATGAATTAAGATGCTTACAAGAGATGGCAGGGAACACCCTCCAACGCAGATGACTATCATGTGATGATTTTCAGACCCGAGCATTTGGAACCAAATCAAAATGCTGGTTATGCCCCAGTCACCAACATAAATGGAACAGTACCATACGATACTACACACTTATACATATTAGGAAGCTCATTTTATCTGTTACGGGTCAATATTCGCATGCCCACAGGTGGCAGAAGGATCCTTACATACTGGGGGCCGGGTTTAGCAGAGAGGGCGGAAGTCTACTGCCAACGGGCGGAGTGAGGTAAAGATATGTATTTAGCATCATTTCATTTTATTCTTAGTTGTCAGACTTACTGGTTTGGTCTCTATTTCATGCAAAATAGTGTGTTCTTGTGATAGAGATCCTAGAAATTCCCCAGAGTTTGGTTTAAGCGCTGAGGGGTTTCGAGTGAGTGTAACGTTATTGAATTTACCAGGGTAAGCGGAATAAACGAGGGCAGAGAGCAGGGCAGAAAGACCGAGATTCATCCAACGAGATGAGAAACACAAGCCCATATTGAAGCGATTGAAGCGATATGAGTTTAATGAGTTGCTGTCAATATTTAGGTTCTGTCAAAACAGCCGCGGCCAGGTTACACAGACTAATAAATCATTCGATATACAGAGAGCACTAATAGAACCAGCCTTACTCAAAGTAAGATTTTTGACCCACGAGCGCCAAGCGGAGCATAGCGCATGTAAGGAAAGCCCAAGCCCCTGACAGAGAGCTTTTGTGATCATTTATGCAAGGAAGGATCTAATTTCCTAATTGATTAATTAAAATATTGCTAAATGAAGGCCGACCTTGCCGACCTTTCGGACGAGAGACGCCGACACCGAGTATATCTTTCGATGATTCTTTTTGATCAATGCAGCTAAACGCAGTAGTCGTATTTGACTCCAAAATGACTAGCGGTGTGGAGCTCATATATGATATAACCTCTACATATCAGTAAACAACTTTTTCTCTACCAACAAGGAAAGGCTTGTCGTAAGTCGTAAGGTGTAAGTCGGAAGCGGCTTCATACGTAAATAATAGATACGATAAGAGAAAGAGTCCACCAGGTCTAAGAGCCGGGTATAAGTTTTGCACAAATCATACGGTAATCCCGATGGAAGTGGGTACAATTGACATAAACAATCTTCTTTAACTCTATCGGCGTTAGGCAGTTTGTGCACCGGCGAGAGCAATATCATTTCAGATGAAGAATACGGGGGGGGCAGTGGGGGGGAAAGGGGGGGAAATCAGTGGAGAAGCAGTACCCTTGTGAGAAGTCTGGACCAGCTCCTGCCCGTATCTTCATCAAAAAGGATACTAAACTGACGGGGAACTACACCGTTTCGCCTCGCTGCTTGCACCATTTTCTCCACACAGTTACTGCAATGGATAGACCACTTTGTCTCATTCGCTAATTTCAGGGTACTCTGTAGAAAATTAGTTCTGTTGAAGAGCATGATTGAGGCAGGGGACTGGAACCAAACAGGGAAATCGGGCAGTGGAAAAAGCCACCGAAGCCATATTATGATGATATTATGTGCAGATTACACATTGTGTAGATCTGTTGTATCAACGCCTGACACATGGCTTGAAGGCTGGAGGGCTGGAGGAGCTGGAAAGGCTTGAGGATTTTGATCAGTTACTTTTTCTCGCTGTCGCAAAACTAAAGAAATAAATAAGCATGAAAAAGAAGCCGGATGAAAATGCTACATACACATGTTAGAGTATCAGGTACGTCTAAACAGGGGTTTCGATTAAGGTTGTACTACCACTGGTGTAGATACACCGTTGCTGACATCTTTCCTCTAACACGCCGCACATGAAGAAAGCGTGAAAAAGTAAATATAACAAAGCAATAGAATTGTGATCCGATCTTACATAAATTTTCTATTTTGTAACCCGAAATTTTGATAGCTCAGATCTTCGCAATGTTTACCTCAATCACGTAGGTATAGAGCTGACACTTCATGTCTAAGATTTATATGCATCATATTAATGAATAGAACGATTTCCGATGGGATCTAGGTGTCATTTGTGAGATTGGATCTTGGCGATGAGGAGGGGATAAGAGGAAAGAAGTGAAAGCAATAACACTTTGTAGGCAATGTACGATGTTGCTTGAGTTCTCTACATAGGTTGTTACAGAGTGAGAAAGGAACTTGGAAGATTGAGATGTTCGTCAGTGGCCATAAATCAGTCGAATAGCACGTGAGTGTCACGAATCATTATGACACGAACCGCTTGGACACGTGCGCTCAAGCACGTGACCGAATTACATGTCAGGTAAGGTTTTACCGGCAGCTATCATAGGTACAAGAGCCGAGTTCTTCAAAATCTAAAGGTTACCTAGGCTGTTACTCTGCACACCGCAGTCTAGATTCTTAAGGATCACCGGAACGGGTAGGTCAGCTCTTCCTTATTATATGGGGTTTGCGTCATAGTGAGGGGTGATATCTTATATATCTTATAAAAAGTTATCCACCGTATCTGTATCCTACGACACAACGATGTAGAATGATTGACCACTCTCCACTCTAGACATTGGTAGAAATTTCTAGATTCCAGATGGCACTGCTTGTCTTCATAGCCCCTTGAAACTGACTAGGTAATGATAGATGATTAATGGGTGTCTCATACACCTGGGCAAGAGGAGATGTAAGCTGAATTCAATCGATTTAGCCTCGATCTAATCTACTGAGTAATGTCATAGTAATGTCATGCACTGATATAAGGCCAGTGAGGCCAGTGATACCATACCTACTGCTAAGCAAATATCACCCAGAAACCTTCCTTTGATGACACGTAGCCATATAAATGTACTAACCTTATGCTTTTGAGAATCTAACTTTGTATGTTGGTCGTATTATGCCAGATAATGTGAGATGAGTATGTGAAGTGTCCTTAACTACCTTTGTAAAGTATCATCAACTACCGATGTAAAGTGTCCTCGCCTCATATACATGCGCATGCGTTATTTATATACATACTTATATGTGTCTTCTTCCTCCTCTCACCCAACAACCTAGGTAGCTAAAATGATCTTGACGATTAGGAGTAGACAGATCTCCACAATGTCAATGCCTTGCCGCAGCTGATACACTTCCGAATCCAGATTCATCTATTTCATTCACTCAATTGAGTCGCATGATGAATAATAAATGATTCTTACCTGCGGAGGTTATTTAAAGTTGTTCTTTAGAAGTAGAAGCTGCAAGTGTGTCCTTTTCTACAAGCTTCTTCCATTATCTGCGATAAGTGACTCGGATTAACTATTTTCCATGCCTATCACCTAACCGAACCAATCATCAAATTCAAAAGTTCATTTGGGACAGATTTCCATTTCATCAAGAAAGCTTTCATAAAGTCGACTTCTTCCCACCTGTGGCCCTTTTCTCCTTCCTTTCTACATTCAAGAATAGATTTCTTTTTTACAACACACAATCTTTCCCAAAAACCATCTTGGTAAACATATCATCATGGCCAGTGGAAACAGATCTTCCCTATTTGTAGGGTTGTCTGCACTTTTCTACCTTGTACTCTTATTCTCTCCCCTCGCTCTCTTCCAAACAGCACATGCACAGTCCGATCAGGACCCTCTGCAAGAATCTTATGGCACAGGTAAACTTTTGCAATACTTTGCCCCCCCCCCCCCCCCCCCCCAAAAGAATATCTCTTGCTGACAATTCTGCCATTTAGTCATTGGTATCGATCTCGGAACTACTTACTCCTGCGTCGGTGTGATGCAAAAGGGAAAAGTTGAGATTTTGGTAAACGATCAGGGACACAGAATTACACCCTCATATGTCGCCTTCACCGATGAAGAAAGATTAGTCGGAGATGCAGCCAAGAACCAGGCTGCTGCCAACCCAAAGAACACTGTTTTCGATGTCAAGTAAGTTCTCAATTGCATCTGATTCACTAGTTTTCAAAACTGACAGGTGTCCTTTTCAGACGTATGATCGGTCGTAAGTTTAACGACAAGGATGTTCAAGGTGACATGAAGCACTTCCCATTCGATGTTGTCCAAAAGGATGGCAAGCCCTCCGTACAAGTTGAATACCAAGGAGCAAAGAAGACCTTCACTCCTGAGGAGGTTTCCGCCATGATTCTCGGAAAGATGAAGGAAGTCGCCGAATCTTATCTTGGAAAGACTGTTACCCACGCAGTTGTTACTGTTCCAGCCTACTTCAACGACAACCAAAGACAAGCTACTAAGGATGCTGGTATCATTGCCGGCTTAAACGTCCTCCGTATCGTCAATGAACCTACCGCCGCAGCTATTGCTTACGGTTTGGACAAGACTGGAGGTGAACGTCAAATTATCGTCTACGATCTTGGTGGAGGAACTTTCGATGTTTCCCTTCTCTCCATTGATCACGGTGTCTTCGAGGTTCTTTCTACTGCCGGTGACACTCACTTGGGAGGAGAAGATTTCGATCAAAGAGTCATCAACTACTTCGCCAAGAAGTACAACAAGGAGAACAGTGTCGATATTACCAAGGACCTCAAGACCATGGGTAAACTTAAGCGTGAGGCTGAGAAGGCTAAGCGTACTTTGTCTTCCCAAAAGACCACTCGTATCGAAATTGAAGCTTTCCACAATGGCAACGACTTCTCCGAGACTCTCACCAGAGCTAAGTTCGAGGAGCTCAACATGGATCTTTTCAAGAAGACCCTTAAGCCTGTTGAACAAGTCCTCAAGGACGCTAAGGTCAAGAAGGGTGAAGTTGATGACATCGTTTTGGTCGGAGGTTCTACCCGTATTCCAAAGGTTCAAGAACTCATTGAGGAGTACTTCGGAGGTAAGAAGGCCAGCAAGGGTATTAACCCTGATGAGGCTGTCGCTTTCGGTGCCGCTGTTCAAGGTGGTGTCTTGTCCGGAGAGGAAGGTACTGAGGAGATTGTTCTCATGGACGTCAACCCATTGACCCTTGGTATTGAGACCACTGGAGGTGTCATGACCAAGTTGATCCCAAGAAACACTGTCATCCCAACCCGTAAATCTCAAATCTTCTCTACTGCCGCCGACAACCAACCAGTTGTTTTGATTCAAGTCTATGAGGGAGAACGTACCATGACCAAGGAGTAAGTTTTAGCTCATCTACAGATTTCAGAAAAACATGATATTAACAAAATTATTAGTAACAACAACCTCGGTAAATTCGAGTTGACTGGTATCCCACCAGCTCCACGTGGTGTCCCACAAATTGAGGTTTCCTTTGAGCTTGATGCCAACGGAATCTTGAAGGTTACCGCTGGTGACAAGGGTACTGGAAAGTCCGAGTCCATCACCATCACCAACGACAAGGGACGTCTTACTCAAGAAGAAATTGACCGTATGGTTCAAGAAGCTGAGAAGTACGCCGATGAGGACAAAGCTACCAAGGAGCGCATTGAGGCCCGTAACGGTCTTGAGAACTACGCTTTCAGCTTGAAGAACCAAGTCAACGACGAGGAGGGTCTTGGTGGCAAGATCGACGAGGATGACAAGGAGACCGTAAGTTATTCATCATTTCACTTGCAATTTATTTCATGCTAATGATAAATCTAGATTTTGGATGCCGTCAAGGAAGCCACTGAATGGCTCGAGGAGAACGCTGCCACCGCAGTCGCCGAGGACTTTGAAGAACAAAAGGAGAAACTCTCCAACGTCGCCTACCCAATCACCAGCAAATTGTACAGTGGAGCTGGTGGACCAGGTGGTGATGATGAGCCAGAGGGCCATGATGAGTTGTAGTTAGTTAAAAGTCTAGACATGGAATTGACATACTGCACTTTACGATGATTTTTTCTTTGATTGGTTCGGTTGGATGGACCTGAGTTAAAAGGCAAGGTACATGTAGGCGAAATAAAAGAAAGCTTTAAAGCTATGCATTGTAATCCATTGGGGGCGTCATTCATACAAAAGGAATTGAGTATTTAAGATATATTATTGTTTTGACTTTGTGTGTGTGTGTGTGTGTGTGTGTGTGTGTGTGTTACCATTTTTTTCTTTACCGGTACCATCATTTTGACTTGGCCTTGATATTGATGTTGTAATCTGATACCGTATTGTGCCACTTTAGTAGTTGACTTCAAGTCAAGTTTGGGTGAGTTGAACTTTAAGTCGTGAAATAGAGGGAGAGAAAAAAGAGAGAGAGAGTGTGTGTGTGTGTATGTAAATCTAGAGATTTTATTATCAAATATACATTATCTATCTAAAGTGAACAAACCAGATCACATTCTCTCATTGCGGACTCACTTCCATCAAATGTCCCATCCAAAAGGTCCGTCTATATTTGCCTCCCTAAGACCAACAAAATCTACAAGAGAGCTTCCCCAAGTCCATCATCTCTGAATGGAATTTCTCCACAACTGACCGTCGGCAATCCAATCTCCTTTTCTATCTCCCGAGCAAGCCCGGAATCCGCCAACGCGCTATTCTCGAATCCCCCGTCCGTCTCCAACCTGTAAGCCAACCCCGCTTCTCCCTCCACCAGCCCCTCATTCTCCGGAAACAACTCGGTCCTAAATTTAACGTTCGCCAACTCCGCTAATTCTAATACCCCTCCATGTAAATGGTCCCCTGTCCCTTCTCTCCTCCTTTCAGCCACCTTTTCCGCGACTTTTAGTACCGCCGACGCTTGCCAAAATCCTTCTTTTTTCTTCACCATTTTCAAGAGGTCGATCGCCTGTTCATATAAATGTTGATTTGGAGCCGACATAGCTATAAAGTATAATGGAGCAATAACTCCTCCATCTGCTGTGAGGAAGTTATCATTATACATCGATGTTGCATGCATGATCACAGAGCGGGAAATATCGATAATAGCTTGAAAACGTTGGGTTTCGGATGCAGGTAACAGATCTGTTTCTACTCTTGAATTTGCGCGGAGATCGACGACGAGAGAGAGGGATTGGTAATGGAGTTGGAGAAGAAGACTTCGATGGATTTCAGAAGCGCTCCACTTATGAGCGTCCGCATGGCATAGGCCATCGAAAGCACGTTTCCAATTTAACATTCCGATATTGAAGGAGTGGAGAAGTTTAGTTCGATGTGGAAACATGGCTTCGAAAGTAGCAGGCCGCTCGTGACGAGATGTCTTTGGAGAAACGGCTGTGAGAACATAAAAAATGCGAAGTTCGTAGAATTGCTGTGCGATGCTTGCGGCGTGGAGACTGGGGAATCGGTCTCCGCATTCGGGCTCTTTGGAATTGCTATCGGGAACTAAGAGTGGTTTGCGAGAATCCCAGAATGAAGTCGCTTGAACGTCAAATCGAGTAATTATTTCTAAAATCTTTTCTTGAGCTTGTTTCACAGCTGGTCGAATATCTTGTAGTGCCCATACATTGTATACCCTCAATCCATTCTCCAGATGTTCCAGTGCTCTTTCGTGATTACCTTGTGCATTTTCCAAACAGACAAATATTATGCAACAAGCTAATGTTACTTGTATCTTGTTATCAGATTCAAGGGAACGAATATGCCGAATCGATTTATTATATTGCTGAAGATACACTCGCTCGGTGGCAGCAGAAGGTCTAGATATGTGTTCATGCAACGCCGAAATGGCGACCACGGCATGAAGAACTGCAGGATAAGCTTCACTGAGTTGCAAGATCATTCGACGCCAAAATTCGGAATCTTGATTAACACCCATCAGTCCATACATTGTTCTATGACGAAATTGATCAAAGTATCGATGTTCTTTACTACTGCGAGTCGAACCGAGTCCTGGGACAATGGTGACGCGACTCTGTGCGTGGTTTTGCGAAAGCACAATAGCTTCATCTTGAGGATTGTGATATTCGCAGATTCGACCGGTACTGCTGCATTTTACGCATTTTGGTTTACCTTCGTCACATTTTATATGTCGAATTCTTAAGTTTTGAGTTAGCTAACTTCCCCTTGAAATTTTGCTGGGAGGATTGCAGCTGCAAAAACAGAAAGTGGGGGAAATAGAGATCAGAGGTACACATAGTGCAATTGGTAGTCGCCATGATGCGGTTCTTGAGGCCGCTCAGTAACACGGACCAATGTTGCTCATCATGATAATCCAAGTAAGAAGACAAAAGGGTATGGTGTTGAGCAAGACGGTAAATGGAAGATATATACTTGCAAGTGAGGCATGCACCTCGAGATTTTTTGAATTTAGACCGAGACCTCTTTTCTTTCTGTGAAGGAGGTTCAGACAATGTATGATCAGCCATAATGCATTTTATTATCCAAAGAAGATGCACCAAAAATTGGCACCGTCGAATATTTTGAGTTGAATGTAACAAAAGGGGGAGGGAGAGAAGATTAATATTTTGAAGGATTGTATGATGATTGCGCCGCCTAATAATAAAGCTAGCCCTGTCAAGGAGAATTATAGCTAGTTTAGCCATCTTAGCCAATCGTATCATCAAAATTTAACATCCATGCTGGTTGCCAATTTGATCCATGTCGCTTGCTGATAATCAGATATGCAACAAGACATTTCCATGCTCCTTTCACGTGAATTCCCTTTTTCAATGATCGTAATTGGCTGAATCGAGAGTCCGTGATATAACCCACTCTCATTCCATTCAAGCCATGCTCGGTTTTCCTCACTTACCAGCTTCATCTCAAATATCCAAACATCAATACACAATGCCAGGACAAGCAGCGTTGCATCTTTTGAGTGCTACCCAAATTCTTTCTCTACTCAAGGATGATCTTATCACAGTTGAGGACTATGCGCATTCTCTTCTGCATCGTATCGACCAGAGGAATGATATTGTAAAAGCATGGGCATATCTAGGTCAGCTTTGCTTTGCTTAAAACTTACAATCGTTGACTCCTGGTTAAAGGCGGATGCGGAAGAGGGGAAGATACTATTCATAGTCCCAATATATTGATTTCTGTCCACCTCAGACGCACAACAGATACTCAGACAAGCGCGAGCACTAGACAGAGTTTTTCCCACACAACGGGGTCCACTCCACGGTCTCGCGATTGCGATCAAAGATTCCATTAACACCAAAGTTGGGTCGTTCAAATTTCCATTGCCAAGCTCCCATTAATTAACATACATGTAGATATGCCTACAGAGTTCGGTTGCTCATTGTACCAAGGAAATCAACCCAGTTTTGATTCATCCGCAGTTTCCATTCTCCGGAATGCTGGAGCTCTCATTTTTGGTTCGTGCAGCTGCACATACAATGCTATACTTTGTATACTTCTATGATAGATAATTTCCATTCCTAGGTAAAACCACCACATCAGAACTCACCTGGCTCAACAGCGGTCCCCAGACTACCAATCCCCACGATGTAAACCGCACTCCAGGCGGATCATCTACAGGCTCAGCAGCAGCAGTCGCCGATTTCCAAGTTCCTCTCAGTATTGGGACCCAAACGGGCGGGAGTCTTATCCGCCCAGCATCGTACACCGGTACTTTTGCCATGAAACCAACATACAATGCGATTTCTCTCGAAGGCCAAAAAATCTGTTCAATCTCTCTCGATACACTCGGGTTCTTCGCTCGCTCTATCGAGGATCTCCAACTACTTGCTGATGTCTTTTCCCTCAAAAACACACATCCTCACAAGATCATACCCATAAGAGAACCCCGAATAGCATTCATGCAAACTCCAATGTGGGATCAAGCCGGCCCCGGCACCATCAACGCTATGGATACCGCCTTCACCATTCTCCACAACCGCGGTATCAAAGTTGACCAAGTACCTCTTCCCCCAGAATACACCAATCCTAAAATGCTCATCGAAAACTTCAACACCATCTACGAAACCGAAGCGCAATCATCCTTCCGCCAAGAATACAACATGGATAAATCAAAACTTCACCCCGAAATCCGCGCTCTCGTCGAAACCCCATCCTGCACTTCACAACAATACTCCCAAGCTCTCGACTACTTCACCCGCATCCGAAAAATCTTCACTTCTCCCATCCTCACCCAATACGACGCAATTCTCACCCCCAGCGTCCCAGACGAAGCACCTCCCGGTCTGCACGATATGGGAAGTTCGGTATTCAATTTTTTCTGGTCGGTGCGTATACTTATTTTCCCTTCCATTCCCTCCCCTCCAATTCTCCTATCATCTCCAAATGTCCCCCCCCCCCCCCCCCCCCCCCCCTCCTCTACCCATATACCAACCAACCCCAACCCCCACTCACATCCTCCAACCCCACAAAGTCAATCCACATGCCCGTCCTCAATATCCCCGCGTTCGTGGGTCCCAACAAAATGCCCATCGGTCTCTCGTTCATCGCAGCTCCTTTTTGCGATCAACAGCTTCTGCATCTCGCAAAAAGTATCGCGGATTCGCTTATGAGTGATGGTGGTTGGAAAATAGATTTACCTGTTTAGGAAGAGAGCGCGTTAGATGGATTGTTATCATGATTATGAACATTATGCCCAGGTATAATTCGATTCTATTCAATTTAATTTAATTCGATGCAATATAACGATATCCCAAGAATATAGAATCTGTCGCATGCACGCATGCATACATGCGTGAAATTAATTTCGGAGACGTGGAGTGTAAAGCTCATTCATTCATGAACATACTACCTAGACTGTCGTCAAAAATGGTGAATCCTGAATAACCTTACCCATCCACCCTACCTAGGTACTTGTAATGTAGAATATAGATGAGTAATGAGTAAGTATATTTATTTATCAAATACGTTCGTTATACGCATATGAAAATGAAAACGAATATTGTAAGACCAGTAGAGATGTATGTATGTATTTTCACACATGTGCACAATAGCGAACACAGAATTCCAATTTGTATTCTCTCTTTCATTATCGTGGATATGCCCAAGATTCTACATAGAAACGTAGAAAACATTGATATGTATTAATCCCCCCTTCCCACGTCACAAGAGACATAAATAGCCAATCTAATTCTCAATACATATGTTTATTATTTCCTCCCTCTTCCACTGGCCCTCCTCGCACCCACCCATCCACCCACCCACCATCCATCATCTACCCATCTACTCCAACAACCCCGCCGCAACCGTCACCCCATCACACCTCAAGATAACTCTCCCAGGCGCCTCCAACGGCACCGGAACCTCCAGCTCAACCAACACCCTCGCCACCTGCGCCGGCTTCACAATCCTCGGCTTCTTCTTCCCCATCGTCTTCCCCGTCCCCTTATCCAACACCGCCACCAACTCCGTAATCCTACCCGCCGTATGCATACGACCTCTATGAACATCAACTTGCATTGGGGTCAAGAACTCAAACGCTAGAACCTTGGCTGTGAATGTTTTGATAACACTAATCGGTTGACTGGGCGTGCAAAG
This sequence comes from Botrytis deweyae, assembly GCF_014898535.1. Taxonomy (NCBI): domain Eukaryota; kingdom Fungi; phylum Ascomycota; class Leotiomycetes; order Helotiales; family Sclerotiniaceae; genus Botrytis; species Botrytis deweyae. The sequence continues at coordinate 40,626 of NW_024066242.1, forward strand.
CACATCGCCGATTTTGAGATGGGCTTGATCGATATCGCTAAGATGGATTGTGATGATTTGGCCCGCGACTGCCCAATCAACCGGTTCGCTATCCATTTCGAGGCCTTTGATGAAACATTTTTCGTTGCTAGGTTGTGCTAATAGTTGATCGCCCACTTGAAGAGAGCCGGCTTCGATGCGTCCGGATATACTCAATGGATTTTGCACACCGCCGCGGAAGATATCGCCGATGGTTAAGCGAAGGGGTTTGGTCAGAGCTCTGGCTACTGGTTCAGAATGATCGAGTTCCTCTACAAGAGTTGGTCCTGTATACCATGCCGCTGCTTGTTCTGTTGATTTTCTGGCGATGTTATCACCATGAAGGCCAGAACACGGTATAAATTTGATGTTCTGTTCTTGGAATCCAGCTGCTGTAAGGAAAGCAGAAACTTGTTGTGAAATTTCATCAAAACGTTCTTGTGACCAGCCGACAGTATCTAATTTGTTAACTGCTATAATGATTCGTTGAACACCCATACTTCGAGCCAATAATGCATGTTCTTTCGTCTGTCCCTTTAATCCCGATTCAAAAGATCCAACACTGGCGTCAATTACTAACACAGCGAAGTCTGCTTGACTTGCTCCAGCAATCATATTCGGAATAAAATCGCGATGACCAGGAGCATCAAGAATTGTGAATGCTGTCTTTTCGGTTTCGAACTTGTTCATCGCAATATCGATTGTTACTCCCCTGCTACGTTCTTCCGTTCCTTGGTCCAGAACCCAGGCAAGAGCGAATGAAGATTTGCCCATTGCTCCTGCCTCCTTACGATAACGGTCTACTGTTCTTTGATCTACAACTTTTAGGTCGTAAAGCAGACGACCCATCAAAGTACTTTTTCCAGCGTCAACGTGACCTGTCAAGGTTAGAAAGTGGAGTGAAGACTTGATAATATTAATATACCTATAACTACAAAGTTCGCAGCATTTTTACTATTGGCTTTCTCGAATTCTGCTAAAACATCTAAATCTTTGCTCTTTATCTTGTGTGTTTCAACATCAGTTGGCCCCTCTACTTTTGCTGGACCCTTTGCCGGTCCCTTTTTTCCTTTACCAGCGGCTACTATATGATTAGTTTCATTTCTTTGATGTCGCAGAAAGTACCGAACCTTTCGACTGCGCTGCTATAACAACGTCGTCTGGACTAGGTCCTGAAAAGGGGTTAGCTGGCATAATCAGGACTTCTGAAGTATACGGCATGGTAAAATTATTCTCCGAAGGGCGTCTCGGACTTGCGCTTGCAGTTTGAAACATGGTGCTAGCGAAAGCAGATGGGCTAGCCTGGTAGACAGGAGAAGATTCTTCAATTGCGGGCTCAATCTCTGTCTTATAGCCCCTGGAGGTTGGTTGCGGCTTAAGGACCTTTTCGTGCGGGTTGGAATCTTTGCGTTTCCTTAATGGAAATCCTCCATGTTTCGCATCCTTGGATAAAGAGTCGCTGCTACTTGCTGTAGACTTATCATCGTGCGGTTCCGTTGAGTTTCCACCCCCAGTTTGGTCTAGAGAAAGATTTGCCATAGGCTTTTCGACCTCCAAGGACGAGCTCTGCTGCTCTTGTGCCTTCTTTTTCCGTGCCGCCGCTAAAGCCTGTAACTTTGACATCTTTGGAGCACCTCCAGAAGAACCTCCCAAAAGCCCGCCTGGGAATTGTGGTGGAGGTGTGAATTTTGCAAGACGTTCAGAAGGTATTTTGAACCATGGCGTATCGGCAAAGAAGTTTTTGGCAGACGAGGTTGTAGTGTGCATTGAGGAAGAATAATCTTCATTGTAGACATCTATCATCAGCATTAGCTAGAGTTACATTGAAAAGAAGGGTAACAAAAGGTAAGACGAGGAACCCACCTCCGGTCCAAATAATGTATGTATTTCTTATGCGACAAAAAAGAGACGAAAACACAAAAGAAAAAAAAACTATCAAGACGTAATGAAATCAACTCACCAGAACCTTTCTTTCCAGCAGCTTTCTTAGGAACTTTAGGCGTTAAAGTATTGAGCAAGTACGTGACTGACTTTTCTATATCGTAATAATAATGCCACAAGGCTTCTTGTATTTGCTTATCCGTGAAATTGGTCGAATCAGCCGGTAAGATTTCGCGTACTTTGATTGTTCCTTCTCGCATTTGTTCTTGATCTTCTTCGCTCAGTTCTTATACCACGAATTAGCCAATGTCTGCGAAGAGGCAGTCGAAAATATGCAAAAAGAATCTCATTCGTACCTTGGCCAGCTTCCTCCTCATCGTAATCTTCTTCGTAAATGTCATCTGCGTCATCGTAATCGAGAGCCATTGCTTTGACAAACTTGTGGCGAGACATTTTGTAATGGATATCGAGAATTATGTGTATTCGACCTATAAGATTGTAAACCTGATATAATTGTTTGCGTGTCGGTGAGAAGTATGAAGTTGTTGAGAAGAATTTGTGAGAAAAGTTTGTGGTAATCGAGTTTTTATGTATGGGATGGAAATTAAATTATAGTAAAGGTTTCCAATGACCGTGGGGTTCAATATCGTCATTGATGAAGCTAGGCTAGTAGTACTGGTGCTGGTGGTGGTACGAGGGGCTTGATTAGTCACCCTTAGATCAAGAAAGAAAGCTTGGGCTCCGAGCTATCATTATCCGAAATAGGTAAGGAGGGCACATCTATTTATACTAGTATTATGTTTCAAATGTCAATTAGATTTTAGCTTCAAGCGTTCGAATCCAAATCATACCTTGGAAGGCAGGTGGCAGATACTACTACATAGGCATATGGATATCTGTTCAAGCCTTGCCAGAACTAATCAAGCTAGAGTCATTAACGTAGGTATGGATGGCGTTTATTGTCTTAAAGTTCAAGATAGTACACAGAGTGGCGTGCGATACACTCAACTAGATACTTACTACCTAGTAGGTCGACGGTTACTAAGAAAGCTCAGCACACAGTAGTAATAGACAAGCATAGAGATCTGCTTATTAGCAATGAACTTCATACAGTCAAAGACGACACATCTCAGAAAAGTCATCCATTTCACTGGAGTACTAAGAAGACCATAGTTGCTTTCTTTCAGCGTGATGAACATGTCAAATATTTATGGGTGAATTGGACGATGTTTGTCATCACAAAGTAAAGACAGGTTTCATTACACTATCAATATAAGTATACAATTTCCTCCGGGAATATGATGTCCGTAAATTCATTCGATTCCATGATATCTTTTAACTCCAGCCTCGAAATGAACTCTGCCAACTGAGATACAGAGAAATGCATAGACGTAACTCGCACCACAAAAACACCTCGCTTCTTTGAATGAGCTCAAAGATCTATGAGACTTTCTTCCACTACCTTAGCCTGCGGAACATTTTGTGGAGCAGAGGGGAACGATTCTTGAGAGTATCCGTTAAAACTCGATACAGGAGGCGCAGGCCATGATTGTTGAGGCGCTGGAGCCTGTTGCTGTGATTGCCAGTATGGGGGTTGCTGTTGAGGAGTAGGATACGATGGCTCTTGTGGGTTTGGTGGTTGACGGTTAAATTGTTGAGGCGATGGTGCATGCGGGTACTGAGAAGGTGACTGGACTGAATACTGTGGTTTTGATTGATCCTGTGCTGGCTGGGTTTGATGAGAAACCGGAGTCCCATAGTAAGCCGCTGCATTAGGATCTGTAGATATCTTATTAATTGACTCCGATGGAGCAAAATTTGCAGGAGGTTGAGATGGAACACCTTGAGGTGTTTGAGCTTGGACGGGGGGCTGGTGTTGCTGTTGGGGTGAAAAGGGGGCCGGGGGAGCCGAGTATTGAGGAGCAATCTCATTCGTTTGCCAGTTACCAGTATGTTGGCGTTGAATTTGATGACCTTGTTGCTGGGAATAGTTCTCATTACGCTGGTCTAGTGTAGGATAATTGATATCGGAAACAGAAGACCTTTTGTTGTATGCAGGGTGCTGTTGTTGACCACTAGGGTAAGAATATGTGGATTGGGGCGGTGCGTAAGATTCTCGTTGAGAATTACCCGTATAAAAGCTTTCTGCCCCTCCACTTCCATTGGGTACATTGGAAGAAATAGAAGGATACATGCTAGGTCCAGCAGCCTGCGGGGGAGGATTGTAACCCCCAATGTTGTGTTGATTATACGTGTTTGACAAACGTTCCTCGAGCATACGATCGTAATACCGTACAACGGTGGAAAGCTTGGCGTGCAAATCAAGTAGAGCATCTATGAATTGTTAGCCAGAGTATATAGAATACTGAATAATTACAAACCATGCTTGCTCATTGTTTCTCCGTAGGTGCGGGCCAATTTTGGACGAAGAGTACCAATGCTATCATAAAGCTCTTGGATTTGCGGCTCTCGTAGAATTGTCCCCGGCGGCTGGGTCTGCAGTCTATCTACGAGGGTGGAGAAGAGATTGATATTTTCTGCCTCAACAGGGGTGAGTTCGTAATCGTTCTTCGGGAGACTGATGTGGCCTGTGGAAGCGTTGTTCAAATTAATAGTGGAGGATTGCTCCTTAATGGTAGCTGTATGCTTTTTCTTCTGTTCTTCCATATCGGCCAGTGATGCTGCAATCGCCGCTTTTAAATCGTCATCTTCTTCCTCTCCAGACTTGCCTGCGTTTGTTAAAACCCCTTTACTTGGGGGTTCGCGAGATTCTGGTACAGGCTGAAGTTTCGATTGTGGAACATAGCCAGCCCCCGAGTGACCATTGACCTCCTCCAGACTCATTGCCAAAGCTCGCTTGAGATCTTCATCAAAACCGTCATCCACCCGGGCGTCTCGAGGTTGCATGGATGCATGTGATTTATGTTTGTGGTGGGATGTGTGCGTAGGGGATCGTTCATTGGTAAATGTAGGACCCTTGGAAGATTTATCGGTGAGTTTTATGTAACAACCATCATCTACTCTAACAGGTTGTAGAATACCAAGATGAGGAAGGGGTAAGGTTTTGCTTGAGCATTGTTGATCGAAAACATTGCCACAATTTCGGCAATGGTGCTTTCGATTTGTGAAGCTAAATGATGTTCGACATCGCATACAAACATCTGAGTCTATCCATTCTGGTGGCTTGTAACAGGTCAATAAAAGCCTACTAGGGAGCAATGATCTACTCACAGCACTACTATCCAGCATACTACTTGCGACATCAGTCTTGGGAGGAAATCGGAACCCCTCTCTTTGTAGAGCTCTATAGGTCTCTCCAATGTAAGACAATTCGCTGCGACCCTCGGTTGCTGTAGCCCAGCTCTGAATAAGCTCCAATATTTTGTTCTTGACGTCGTCATTAACTGCAGCTCCGCCATATGCCTTGAGAAGTGAAACCAAATTATCCATAAACTCTCGCGATGCAATTTCGACAAGGAAGTGCGAACCGCCATTTTTGACGCAGGTATCCGTGAGCTGCAAGCAGAATTAGTAAAGAGTCATCAATAAATGGAGCCTAGTCATTTATACATTTAGTGCACTGAGTTGAAAGTTGGGATTCTTGTTGCCTATGCGCCTTTTCAGTGATCGCATAGCTTCATTTGCGCGTACAGTTTTGGAACGGATCACATCGGAAATCTCGAGGTTGAGTGCGATATCCTCTCTGATTGATGTCAGCAGTGTTCCCCCTCTTCTCGATGAAATTCAAGACTAACAAGGAAGAGTTGGTAGCTTTTTCAATCTGCTCATCCAAAGCAGAGTTGGATGCGAACCATCCTGCCATCATCTTGGCGATTTCGAAAGAAATTATTAATATGCTCGAATCTTGGGTTTCGGGCGGAGACGGGTGTTATGGATTTGATAGTCAGGTATTCGTGATTTGTAGAAAAGGCTGCTTCAAAATGACGAAGTGGTAAATGGTTGTGTGAGGGCTCAGCCTTTTCTTTCCCTGTTCCTTTCTCCGATAGAATACTCCAGTATTTGATGCGAAATGAGATTAAATTAGATCTTTATGTCGTATGTCGATACCTAATTTGTAGGTAGGGGTTTGCAGTAAAGAGGATGTTTGTACGGAGTATTGAGGTACTAGGTAGGTTGATTGTTGATTGTAAAGTTGATGTTATGCGAAGCTGGTGAATGTGACGATTGAATCAATGGGGGTGGGGGTGGCTCTAAAACAAATGACTAATGAAGCTAGAATGCTCTTGTATGTATGAGAAGTGATTACTATGGGCATTTTATGGCACGTGCTGAGCATCATGAGGGTGAATTTAGTGTAGATTGATAGGTTTACGTTGAATATGATCTAATTTCCATGCGGCAAACACACACACACATACTAGGGAAACCTAGGACCTACCTAGTATTGAATACCGACCTAGTACATAGTAGTAGTAGACATCATTCAAATCACCGTTCGACAGTTCAAGGTACCGGTCGGTATACAGGTGATTCGTGCTATATTAATGACTGCATACACATCCATGGATACTCTCTCTGTCTTGGCATCGCGTAGAGACATTGTTCATTATTCATATTCTATGCGTCTATGAAAGAAGATATCAAGAGAGCTTCATGGTTGAAAGTCCTCTTCAATCCCATAATCCGTAAGGTGTTGAAATACCGGCACTCATCATTCTCCAACTCAACTTACCTACCTACTACCACCTCGGGCTGTCCACATCCATTCCTAAACGGACTATACTTAGTAACAAATCCCACTCACCGCCCACTATCGATAAAGATTATACTCTCCCACCGGTATACAACCATCCTCTGGTCGAAAGTCCACGGATCTCCTCCATACTTGATGCATAAGGAATTCAAGCCTTCGAAGAATGCATGTGGCGCAAAGCAACAATAAAGACAACAAGTAACGACAATACCTTTTCCCGACTCGATAATCGCATCTCGGTCTTCACATCGATTTATTCTTTGATCTCCTTTCATTCGACTTTCTTTGAACATCCCCCGTTCACGTATATCGGGTCCCAGAACATTTCTTGTCATTTCCCGTCTCCCTTTCAACCACCCAAAACTTAAAAGAGTACGATTTAATTTAATTCGACGCCCAGCTCCTCCATCATAGAACAGAATGCTCCAGCGGCATTTTGAAAATCTATAACCATGAGTCCAGCGGCCATCGGTGGCCCCCACCTGCGAACTACCTCAATCAATGGAACTGGGCCAATCAACAACACAAAGAAAGATGGCGTTAATGGTACTGGCACTTTGAATGCCAGTAGTCGAATACTACCGCATCTAGACGATCTGGTGAATGCGAAACCACTTGTCGATAGACAGTCCTCGTTACGGAAGTTGCTGGAAGCTGGCGAAGAAGCCGCGAAACATGCGGAAACATACCTAGACTTTAAACGCCTGGACTTGGCTCTTCAACAGTACATCATAGCCTTTACAATAGCCGTGGAATATATTCCCCAGAGTCCGCATTATCCAGATCTAAGGAGTAGGTCGGATTATACTCGATTATACGCTGGCTTGCAGAAACGGCTCAATGTACAACATCATAAATTCGAGGAAGTCAAGAAAATAATCAAGGAGGATAACACAAGAACCGGAGTCAGCCCATCTAGTTTACTTCCGTACAATGGACAATCTGTTCCTGGAAATGCCAATAACATTGCATTCAAGCCAACCATATCCGATGTCAATAGCAACCCAACCAATAAAAAGATTGAACCCCGTCAAAAGCCAGTGATACAACCGAAACCACAAGGGCTTCATGGCAATTCTATACAAACAGCAAATGGCGTATCATCCAGTCTGCCCAGCTCATCCGAGAGCGACTTGGCCGCAAGATTCGCACGTTTGAGGAGTCAAAATACTACAACCCCTACTCAAGATCCTAGAATTAGGACTCAACAAATTACTATTCCAGATGAAATCAAAATAGACCAAAAGCCAATCAATTCGGCATCGCAGTACAAGCAAAATGCGAGTATATTGCGGCCTCTCGGCCCAAGAGAAATGCCAATGAGCCCAGCAACTCTCAAGACAGAAAAACCCATCCTTGACATGGATACTAGTGTTCCCGTGATGCCGAGAATGCCGGATGCAATCTATAGTCCAGCCCGTAGTACAGACGTGGTTTCGACTAACAGTCAACCGCCACTGTTATCTCGAGGGTCTTCCTACTTTAACGGAAAAAGAGAGCCTTCTAGCTCAGTCGCAAAAGTCTCTCGCAATCGAATCGTAGTTGACGATGCAACTGATTATTTCTCTAACTCTGAGGTCAATAATTACACATTTGACCATGGTCATCCTGAGCCTGAACCCCGGATTGACAAGCCATCAATACCCAACGCTACAACTATTACTGCCGAGCAGCTTCATGGTTTTCTCAAAATGGGCTCCAAAACCTTGAGTGTCTTGATCGTGGATATTAGAAGCAGAGAAGAATTCAATGAGGGGCACATCATGGCCTCATCGATCATTTGCATTGAACCTATAGCTCTACGAAAAGACATGTCCGCAGAAGATCTTGGGGAGGGAATTGTTCTATCTCCTGAACCGGAACAAAGGTTGTACGATCAGAGGCATACATTTGACTTGATAGTCTATTACGATCAATCGTCGATGCCAATAAACACGGAACATGTTCCAGGCGAACCTCTTAATCATTTGCAACAATTTAGTAAAATTATCTACGATCATGCTTACGATCATCGATTGAAGCGACGACCAATGCTACTTGTTGGTGGTCTAGACTCTTGGATAGACCTCTTTGGGCCGAATGTATTAAAGAGCGAAATGCCTGGCAATAAATCTCTGGTCAGAAACAAGAAACATGACCATCAAGGTTTGGGTCGAGTTTCTATAGCTCGAAGAGGTTTAGTCGCAAAGAGAACAACACCTAGATTACGAACTTTATCAGCAGCAGAGGAAGAAAAATGGGATCAAGCTTTAAAACAAAATTCCGACGATGAATCACCTGCTCAGGATTCTGCCATGGACGAATCATATTATGCCAGAACTACCGAGGACTTCATGAGGAGATACCCAGAGCTTCCATCAATCAAGCAATCCATGGCCTCGCCATCAATGCCAAGGTCATTGCCTCTCTATGATGGATCAAAAATTTCAGCCCCACCAACTCGTCCGCCACCGGCTCTTCCAAGACAGAGATCTAATGGCATTTTCGAACAGACACCTTACAAGAATTATGCCATGACAGGAGGAAATTCCAGCGCTCCACCCGTAATAGACCCTGGTCTCTGTGGTTTAAGAAACATCACGGGTGGTCTCTGTTACATGAACGCCATTGTCCAGGCTCTTGGTTCCTCGCCAGGAATAAGAAACATGTTTATTAAATTCCAATATCCTTGTATTCCGGAAGTCCCGAAAAAACCAGGCGAAGATAGCCCCCCGAGGCTGTTGATGACCCGGGCTCTGCGCAGCTTGCTACAGCATATGTGGTGTGGGAAGTACGACGAGATTGTTCCAAGAATGTTTCAAGTAAGCTTTTTATAATCTACGAATTCCATCGGCTAACAATTTGTAGCAATACGTCCATGCAACTGCTGTTGGCCATGAAGGTTACATAGGCCTTGATCAGTCTCGCAATGGTGACCATCATAGACCCGATACAACTTTTGGAACTGCTAGACAGCATGATGCCAACGAGTTTTTAGCTTGGCTTTTTGATGTTATCATGGACGAACAAAATATCCATCGCGACAAGACTGGACTTTTAGGTGATGTCTCAAGTTTTTCTTCAAAGGAGAAAAGTGAATTGCCAAGAACTCAAAACTGTCGCGAAGGATACGAAAGGGCCCTTGAAACGTTGAATTCGCCCCTAGCAAAACTTGTCTGTAATCAAAAGATGTATGAGATAGTTTGTGAGACTTGTAAGGACACTAGCGTCACCTCCGATATGTTATCTCCTATAATATATCTAGGGGTTGATCCGAATGGAGGGCTAAATCAAAATTTGCACTCTCTGCTTCGGACGTATTGCCTGACTGAAGAGAGAACGGGATTGGATTGCGATGGATGTGGTGTCACACACTCGCGCACCAAACTCCAGAGGCAGCTCTTTTCTAGTCTCCCGGACTACCTCGTCTTTCCTTTCAAGGTAGCTCAAATGGCTGGCGAAATACAGGGTAATCGCTTAAATGTTCAAGTAAACTTTCCATTGGTTCTTGATATGGCAGAGTACACATGGCTATCACAGAAAGACGGATATTCGGATCGAGTTCTTCCGCATCAGAAACCACCATTCTTATACGATTGTTATGCCGCGGTACAACACAGCGGATCGACGGAATCTGGGCACTATTGGGCGCTGGTCCGTAGGATAGATCCGAATAACAGATGGACCGATAATTGGCACGAGTTCAATGATAGTAGAGTGATACCAGGCAAAACTTTTGCTGATACACAAAGCTATCGAACTGTTATGATCTTTTACCGTCGTCAAGGCGCTGCTTGATACCTACGACAATTGGCTACTTTCAGCAATGGAGTCATGGTTTACAAATTTTGGCGTCATGGGAGGGGCTCGACTCAATGGAGATGTATTTAGAGCAGGCGTTGGTTATATAGTTGGGTAGCTCGATGCGGGAAAGGGAAATGGAAAGGCAAATGGAAAGGAACAATGTTTATATGCGACCGGTTGGAGGCTTTGGATGGGGAAGATGCAAATATTGTCTACATGAATGAATGAATGAATGGTACAACAGGTTTTTTTGACAACGAGGATGAATTGAATTGAATTGTTCCAAGGTAGATTTGTACTTGATGTATGCGAAAATGCTATTGTTATTTAGTCTTCATTCTTTATACTGTTAAAATATAGATAATTCATCGGATTTTATCGGATGTTCTTTATAGAGTATTGTGAGTATATATATGAGTGACTATGATATTGAATCCATAGTTTGTTTTCTTTCCTTCTAACTGTCTGTTATACTTTTTGTGGACTTCGTCGTGATGGTTCAATTATGTGCTCAAAACAATCTAACCTACACGCATTTCGATAAGAAAGTAAGCAAACAGCTGCGGATTCCGATGGAAATATTAAATTGGGCGAACTCATGTATTCATGCTATAGCCGAATCCTGTCATACCACAGAGTAGGTATGTGATAAAAAGGGGCTGTATCCTGATGTGGTATTGTTAAGCGTGCTCGCGTGCTAGATTTGTGAGGTGGGCTCGAGGTGGGGGTAGTGTGTATCTCTGTTATTTTCAATTGAACACTCGAGATTGGAAAGGGCTGCTTAATGAATAGTAAATGGTAAGAGGGGAAAGAGGAAAGTTTACTTAAATTATTTACTTGACATGAATAAATAACCTTACATACCTAGGTAGTGGCGATTCTCGAGGCTGATGGCCCAATCCAGGAATATTTTTTCACGTGAAGGAATTGAGCTGGTTCTACCGGTATATGATATCCGTTTGCCTCCGTGTACAGGGCGTCGTTTGAAGCTTTTCTACCTCGTAGTCACTTATGTTATTTTCGGATTTTCGGATATATTTTCGTGATGTGAAATCATCGGGATTTGTGATCGATATAAATGGGTGGATACAACAGTGGGGAAGTGTTGGGTTCATCTCGTGAGATTTTGGTATAAGGAGGATGGATGGACGGAATGGATGATTTTGTTTTTTATTTTTATTTTCAAGCGAGAGAGCTTTTCAGTCAAGCTTCGATCGATTCTATCATCCCAGTCCCACACTTCATCACATCATTCTTCTCAGCATGTCCGAAACCACCTACCTCATCACCGGTGCCAACCGCGGAATCGGCAAAGGTCTCCTCACTACGCTGGCTTCCCGCCCAAACACCATCGTCATCGCCGCCGTGCGCACTCTCTCCTCCTCCCTCCCCATCTTCTCCTCCATCCCCCTCGGCCAAAACAGCAAAATCATACCCATAAAAATCGATTCCACTTCCGAAACCGACCCCCTGACCGCTGTCTCCGAGCTGAAATCCACACACGGAATCACCAAACTCGATGTCCTCATCTCCAACGCTGGAATGATGGAATCCGACGCCATCGTCCCGGTTTTGGAATCCTCGCCAGAATCGATTAGGAGACATATCGGTGTTAATACTATTGCACCTGTATTACTATTCCAAGCATTCCATCCGCTTCTTCTCGCTTCTGAGAATCCGCGGTTCTTTACTATTTCTTCGTTGTTGGGTTCGATTGCTGCGTGTGAGGAGGTTCGGGTTCCGTTTGCTTCTTATGGGATGAGTAAAGCGGCGGTTAATTATATGGTGAGGAAGCTTTCGTTTGAAGTACCGGAGGTGACGAGTGTGGTGTTCAATCCGGGGTGGGTCAAGACGGATATGGGGAATGAGGCGGCGAGGGGAGTGGGGATGGGAGAGGCGCCTACGGCGTTTGAGGATTGTATTGAGCAGTTGGTGGGGCTTTTTGATGGGGTGAAGAAGGAACAGTCGGGGAGTTTCTTGGATGCGGCGACGGGGGAGGTTTGTGCTTGGTAGAGGGGTTGTGAAGTGAGTGTGAGATTATGGAATTCGGAGATTTAGAATGAGGTGTACAATATATGAGGCTTTCTTTCTAAGTAACTTCAATCTGTAGAAATAGCTCTGGGTAGTGTGCTACAGAGTAGGGGCAAGCCCAATTCTTTCCATTGCTTTTGGTGCCTTTTCGTGGGAAAACAGTAGATATCACAAATTAGTGACCAGGACAAAAGTTGTCAATAATGGAAATGATTCACTCGGCCTTCTCAAGTGAGCGGATTCCTATTCTTCTCCTTTTTTGTTCACTCAAGAGCTCTGCTCGTAAATACATTCACTACTATTGAACTCAATCCTTATCTTTCCGTAGACTAGCAATCCAGGCTACCTCTTCTGATTTTCCAAACTCCTCTTTATAAAAGCTCGTTGTAGTGGGTATCGAGATGGGATCATAGTCCAGAAGCAACCCATAAAGCCTCGCAAGGGGCTGGTATATGCAGTGCTGTTAACTGTATTGATAAAATACTGAAGTACAAATATCCTGTATATTAATATTTGATATTCGGGTTCAAGATCATAGAAATAGAAAATTTACTAGAATCCGACAGTGAGAGATGTTGAAAGACGGTGGAAACAAGATGAGACGGCCAATGAAGACGCTGACGAAATTGCACTCAAACATCTGACACCAACTCAAGCGAACTCTTTGGTGCTATTTTTCGGAGGAAGAACACGTTGTGTAGAAAACAGTTGATCACAACTAATATACTCTTCTTGGTGCGTTATTTAGCACGCAGAATCTAGCTTGGGCTACTTCGGCTCTTATAAGGAGCCCTACCCTCATACCACTTTTGAAAATATCCACCACTATTCAGCTATTCGTTGTACGTCTTATGACCACAGTACAAGTCCTTCAATCGTATGGATGATTGTATTGGGCTAAGTATCCAATCTGGGTGCTAAGTGAATATTTTATGAGCTACTACTCCAAACCCCGCTTCGAGACACTGTCAAGAAGGTCTAGCATATTTATGGCATCTTTGAAGAGCATTAAGATGATCCAGGGTTTGTGAAACGCCCTTCTTTCTGCGTGGCGAATATAGTTAAACGTTGACCAAAGCAATATCTGCATATTTGCATGTATAAGAATGGAAGTCGATAGATCATCTGACGACAATGAAAGTGGTGGCAAGATGAGCGACAATGCGAACATATAAGTGACAGGCGATATAGAAAAGTATTCGGCGATGAATAATCACAATTTACTGATCAGCTGAGAATATCATAATTTATTTTATTCTTCAGATGAGTATTGAGTGATTGGTGGACATTCCAAATGTACAGTCTGGAATCTAAGAGATGTTTCTCCATCTCTCATCGTAGACCATATGGAAGGCGCCTGCTCAGTTTCCAGTGACACGTATGCAGAATTTTTTTCGGAATAAGGTTTGCTTTTTTACAGACTTCTGGTGCCTCTTTCTTCTCTTTTCGATCTGATTCACTCTGCTTCCGAATCCAGTGGGTGCTAGTTGCAGTCATTCACATGTGCAATTTTTCACAGGAGTGAATATCTCTGCTTCCCCTCACTTAAACAGAACATAGATCTCTATTTAAGTGGTCGTCGCATTCATAATAAACCAATCAACGCTTGAGAAAACAGGTATACGGTCCTCACAATAGGGTTTGCCACCTCAGACGCCAAGATGTACATGCAGCAGTCCACATCTGAAGATACCTAATCATAGAGGCCTAGCAGCTGCTTATTGGAGTCGCGTAGGAGCCAACAGAGTAAAAAGAACGGCGGGAAGCTCTGCCTTCTTAACGCTGTGTCGTGTCTTTGTGACCACTAGAGCTATTGACATAGTTGCCAACAACACAATGATATGGCACAACTTACTTCCAGTTCAGCACTGTCATATCCAGGGTTAAAGAACATGTGTTTTGGGACACTTATTTTCAAGATAATATCTGTAGAACCATAAAATCATGACAAGCAACGACAACCAGCGAATGGACAGTGATTAAGTAGCAACAACACATTCCACCGACATTCAATTTGTATCAACGCAAAGCAGCATATGGTAGAAAATCTCTCCGGTGAGAGTCGTACTTGCTACAAAGAATCAGCAGCTGAAAATCGATAGCATTATTTGTCAAAGCTAAGTTAAATTGGACTGTTTTCCAATTGTATGCACTGTAGAAATAGCCCTATGAAACACCTGCTCTTGCTTGGCCTTCAATCCTTTTACTATTGAGAAAAGGAGACAGGACAAGAAGGGCTCTTTATAAAAGACAAAATCTGCTTGTGTACTTCATCCCAAGTCCTATCCCTTTTAGCTGTAATTATCAGTGAGTGAATCACATAGTCTAGTAATACAATTAAGCATTTCCGAGCTAAGAATTCCCCATTTTTGGTGATGGCTTCGTCTTAACTCAACATTCATTGGAGTTACAGCCGTCTATTTAGGAAACTGATGTACATCTAATTTTCACTCCCTAGGTATAACGATCAGTAATTCGATGGATCAATCGATGACAATGCCGAGTGATCAGGCGTCAAGTCATCATGGAATGTATTTCGTCTATATGGATAGTAAAGAAAAAGCTATCGAAACAACTACGACATTAAGAAATAAGAACTTTGACAGCGAAGAAGAACTATATGTGATGACTTAGAAGAAATAAAACATAAGAGTTCTGGAATCTACTTACTATACATGTAATACTTTTCCAACTAAAATATGGGATTATTCAACTTTTTATACCCTAGTTTATTTATTATAAGAAAAGATAAAATTAATTTTTTTTAGAAAATATTATTTAATTAATCAAATTTAATAGAAAAACGAATAGAATATTTTTTTTAAATAGGATTTAAAGTAATTAAAGTTGAAAACTTTGAATTTTTATGAAAATTCGCTTATTTTATATAGGAAAAATGTTATATGTTAGAATTTTAGAAAAATTTCGATTTCAATTCTGAATAATTAATCAACAAAAATGATGAAAAATATTTTAATCAATTTTTTATATTTTAATTACAATTGTTTATTATTTTTTTCAAAGATAAATATAAAGGTTTCAATTAAATATTAGATTTATTAGTTTATATAAAAAAAACTCACTTTTTGCGGGGATTTTGTCACATTTGTTACAGGGGTGCGGTAAGTAGGTTCCAGAACTCTTACATTTCAGTGACTCATTTTTTGTCCCTTCGACTCGCACATATACAGTTAGACAGAAATGAAGCCGCGTTCCACGAATGATGTCAGAAACGCAAAAACGAACTTGGCGTGCGCTAGTTAAGATAGCGGGTAGTAGACAGGAGCAGGGTCAGCTACGACATGATTCTTTTACGCGCCTCCATTTATGTACTATCTATACGTAGGAGAAAAAACAGGCCGGAATTGACCACTACGCAATGGTACGTGCACCCTCACCAAAACAACGTGTAGAGAGAATTCCGGCCCGTTTTTTCTCCTACGTATAGACTATGTCCTCATCAATCCTCTGTTGGAGTACAGAAAAACTTGGCTATACCGGACTGGGATATACCGGAATCTTGAATATACCGGAATAATTTCTTGATTTGACCACTTTTTATATAAGAATACCGGATTTTTGAACAAAATTAATATACCGAACACTTTTTTCATGAATCCAATATAAATTTTGGTAAAAGATTTGACTGAATAAACTGAATTTTAGATAAGTAAGCTTGATTAACTATAATCATATAATATTTTTCGAAAATATTAGGGTTTGGAACTGAAATCGGATATAAATTTTGATTATGAAACTTGAACTACCATTTTTTATACCGAAATCATGGATATACCGGATTTGATTAATCGAAAATTTCAGTTCGGTATAATCAAGTTTATCTGTAGTGCAAAAATAAAGTACGGTGGTAACCAAAACTCTTGAGAATATAACTGAATAATACTACTATACACTCAATTCCATACAGCTCTCAATTAATTAGAGAGCTAGAGAACACTCGTACTTCTCAATAGTTCAACAACTTTCTATGTTTCGAAAATTCGGTATCAAAGGTTGCTAAAGAACTCGTGTTATCGATCATTCGAGTCAAGGGGCATGAAATTTCTTTTTAGAAGACGAAAGACTTCTCTACATCTTCCTACCGTAAAAACTCGATAAACTGAGATCCTACTTAACCGTATTTAGCCTAGCATATTGCTGATCTTTCTAGTCGGACTTATTGAAATCCGATATTTTTTTTATTTTTTTTAATTATTTATATATCTAAAGTATGTGAATTATTTTTCGAAATTGAAAATTAGAAAAAAAATTGATTTTAATTTTTTTCTATTATTAATTATTAATAAAATTTTCAATTTGAAAGTAAAATATTAATTGTTTATTTGATAACAATTTATTGAAGTTTTTTATAAAAAAAATTTGTTTACAAATTGATTTAGTTTGTAGGGTGAGGTGTTTATTGTATAGATAAGAGAATTCACTTCAAGAAAATGACTTCAATACAATAACAACTGTATTAAAGGTATTTAAGTGAAAATAAAGGAAACTAGCTCTTTCAGTAGTGCCTATATAAGGCCTACTATTTTCCTTATTAGCTAGCTCCTTAGATTGAATACAAATAGATATTTAGGGGTCTACTTATAGTGGGAACCACGTCTTCTGTATCTCTCTCAAACCAACATTTATATTAGACTAAATACGGTTAAGTAGGATTTTAGTTTATCGAGTTTTTATGATATTGAGTATCTCATATTTGAAGTCTACTAATCTCCACATTGGCTCTATTTTATTGAAGTATTTACGTAATTTTCTATCGAGACTTATAGAATTGAATTGGATTGAAATTATTCAAGATTCTCGACTTGAAAGACTCTAAGGTTTCCGAATATACTTAAGTTATTCTGATCATTAATTTAGATTATTGCAAGGAAATTTGGTATCTCAAGATACTTATCATTTAGCTTTAGAACGATATAAATTCCTCAACGTTGAACTTATAGAAATCCTTCAATTTGACAATTAAGCGAGTACATAATCCTGCTCCAACGTCTCCTTCAAAATCCAGACTTCGAACAAAATCAATCCTCTTTTTATGGTTTCCAGTTACTTGTTGGCTCCAAATCGTAATCAGTAGGTCTACTCACTCTTCTATAAATAGACAGTTTATAATTTCGTACGCAATGAACGCCAAATGGGCCGTTGTACTACGTATGTCCTGATTTTGACCACTTATCGAGCAGGTCAAAATATACTATTTTTAGAAATGTACGTAAACATAATCTTTGCGATTGCTCATTGCTCCCTATATAATTCAACCCATCTCATTTTCTCTCGATTTCTATCATAGAATCTCATTTTCATACAAATACAATTTCCAGATTCAAAATCCACAACTATTCACCTTCAACCGTCTATCGACTATCCAACAACTTATACCACAGTATTCACAATGTCCAAAGTTTCTGTAACTGATAGCTCACTGTGGTTCGAGTGGGACGACGCTACATTGAAACGCAAAGCATATGCCACAGAATCTGACAATGCACAAGATTACGCCGATAGACACGCTGCAAGAGATATACGTAAGGGGCGAAAAGAATGGTCAAGTGAAGAAGTGATGAAAAAATCCAATGCTTCAAGATATGATTATGAGAATTATGGGGACAAAAATGTAGCAAGAGCTATAATTAAGAGGGACCGCAACGATGCCAGCAAAGAGGCCCATGAAAAGGCCGAAACGGCAATGGCAAATTTATCAATAGATGGTCCTCCAAAACTTCCTAATGACAGAGGAACTGCATCTAAGGATGCAACGGATTATGACAATCTGAGGAGGGGGAAAGAACCACAAAAGCGCAAGCCAAGTGTTCCTCTAGTCGCGAGTCAACCTTCAAGCGGAAGCGGTAGTAGACCAAGAACAGATAATGCGGGAGTACAAGGAAGGGAGGGTCGTAGTAGTGCCAGAGAAAAAGGCAAGCGTAATCGGTCTGCTAGCGCCTCTAGGACTAGAGATCCAGCAAAGAAACCTTCCACTGCCAGCTCTTCGAATTCTGGCAAACCTCCCACTGCCAACTCTTCGAATTCTGGCAAACCTCCCACTGCCAGCTCTTCGAATTCTGGCAAACCTCCCACTGCCAGCTCTTCGAATTCTGGCAAACCTCCCACTGCCAGCTCTTCGAATTCTGGCAAACCTCCCACTGCCAACTCTTCGAATTCTGGCAAACCTCCCACTGCCAGCTCTTCGAATTCTGGCAAACCTCACACTGCCAGCTCTTCGAATTCTGACAAACCTCCCACTGCCAGCTCTTCAAATCCTACCGGCGGAACAGAACCTGAACCCAGGGCCGACTACCCATACACACAGAACAAGGAAGGTCGTTACATATGCCCAGAAAAAGGCTGTGAAACCAAGAGCTACTCTGAGAGATTCAGATTTCGATCGCATTACGACACTATTCATACGGGCAGGGCAAAGTTATACTATTGCGAGCTTGGCCATGAATGTAGAGAGGAACCATTCGATCGACACGATTCATACCTCAAACATTTGAGATCGGTCCGGCATCAAAGAAAACAGGCAGAACATAATAAATAATTAGCAAAAACAACAACACCTGAAAACTGTGAGGATTAAATTATTACTATACTATCTGTTGGAACACGTGAATAAAACGTGTCATGAGGTCATACATATTACGTTGTACCCCGCATATGCACTCCGTGCGTATGTGGGATGATAAAGAATGTATAGAATAGCATCCCCCCTCGAGCCCCCTTCGTACGAAGGCGGTAGACAGAATTACAATACGTTTTAGCCCTATATGCGTTGTGTATATACCTCACAAGTCTGCTCAACATCTTATCTCAATTACTCAAATCGAGCAAACAATAAGATCAATCGAAAACGTTGGGTTTCTTTCTAAAGATACTACTAGTGGGTATACGGACTAACAGGACAGTACAAAAATGGACTTGTGAATATCTCTTGACATATCGAATTACATATCTTGAAAATTGTTACAATGATTCATTGGATATTAAACAATCAAAATGTGAGTTTTTATATCAAAAAATTAAACATTAATTATTACACGCAATAATAGCATATTACGAGGAAGAACAGTGATTGAACGAAATGATAATAATAGGGTCATATATTAAATTACAAAAAGAACTAATCTTCTCTCCGAGTGAAGAGAAGAAGCGAGTGCGTAACTCCAACACCTCTTTTGTGAGATTGTGCTGAGTTTTAAACAAAACCAACACCTCTTTCTGTGCTGCCTAAAAATTCAATATTTCCTCGTGGCCTACAGGTCTACTCACCGTTCTGAGATGAGACAACATATAACCTCGTGCGAACTGGTCTTCAAAAGGGCCCTTGTACTACATACGTCCTGATGATGACCACTTTGAACTAGGTAAAGATAATCTGAGGATATGATTGATTAATATGACGATTAATACGATGAAAATTTTACACACCACCGCCAATATAGTGGAACAATTTGAATGAAGAGATTGATCAGAAGGGTTGATGGAAATGTATTTAAACAGTGCCTTTTCTATCGTTCTTTACTTCATTATATAAATCATCTCATCTCATATTCTCTCGACTTTGAGTACAGAATCTCATTCTCATACAAACACAATTTCCAGATTCAAATCTATAAATATCCACCTCGTCTACCTTTATCCGTCTATCGACTTTCCAATAACTTATATATAGCAAGAGCTATAAGTATGAGATCTCGAGAGGATACCAGCACAAAGGCCAGCGGAGATTCCTCCAAGCGCGATCGCAGTGCCTCTAGAACCCGAGAATCAAAGAAACCTGCCACTGATTCTACCAAGACCGGAACTCCCAAGGCTAGCCCTTCAAATGCTTCCGCTTCTAACTCTTCGCAACCTTCCGATCGTTTCATTACTACTGGAAATTCTAGAATACATCCTACATATGGTACTCGGGGTCTCCCCAAGCCTTCCCCTGGCAGCTATCCAGAACCTAAAAAATCACCCGCTGCCAGCTCTTCAAAATCCTCCAAAACCCCCACGACTAATGCTGCTACCCCCAAACCTACCAAACCTCCCAACGTCATTGCAAGCTCTTCGAATTCCACCAGCGGATCCGGATCTGCAGGCAGAACGGACCCACCAAAGAAAAAGACACCTCTCATGTGCCCAGGATTGCACTGCAGGTTCATAACTTTTGCCAAAGAGGAGGACCTTACAAAGCATAAGCAGGACGAGCATCCGAAAAAACGATAGATATATACACGTGAAGCGGGATGATTGTGGAGTCAACCCATTCTTGCGTCAAGATGCACTCGACCAAAATCGTAGATTGAAGATGCATAAGGTTAAGGTTACAGAAGCCCAAGCAAAGTGCGATAGAAGAGCGAGCGAAAACAACAAAATAATTGAGAACTATGGAGATTGGAGTATCAAAACATCAACGCATCCACGCATTAGAATTTTGGAGTACTACCTAGTTATTGGAGTTTTCGGCGTTCCATACATCGAGGACATATAAACACTACACACTACACACTACACACACTACACACAATATCCCCCCCTTCCCACCCCTCATACCCAGACATATAGTATAACCAAAAAATAACCCCCCCCAAAAACTCATTTGCTCTCATCAATTCAACAAGAATATTTCAATATCAAAAAATCGTGACTATATATACCTACCTACTTACAATACCTAGATATATATTAACCGAATATAGGTACAGAATGATACATTATTGCATACCCGTGGACCTACCTAATCAAGCTATATACCTAACCCGATACAGAAAAATCACTCTTCACTCTTCACTCCCACTCCTCACTCCTATAGAACACAAATCCCCAGATGATGAAATTTCTCGCAAGGTCTAAACTATTAGGGGATACCGCTAGAGTTAATAGTATATTACAAATTAACTCTCTTTATCTCTTATACTCCTCTTATACTCCTCTTCTCCCCTCCCCCAACCCCTCGCTTAACCGCAAATCCAGAATCCAGAATTCAGAAAACAAAAGACAAAAGACAAAAATCAAAAATTCCCCCTTCCATTCCATCACAACTTCTTTTAATTCTCCCTCCCTTGTATTGAAAAAAAAAAAAAGATCCAATCTATTTTCACCTATTCAGATATCCATCTCCTCATATCCATACTATCCACACTATCATACAGATATCGAAAGCTACTTTTCTCTCAACTTATACTTGTAAGATTCGATTTGTAGTTGATAGATAGGTAGGTATATAAATATAGGTACTATATGTGTATACATCTATCTACCTATACATCATATCAAAGAGACGAGAATCGTGGACTTCAGCTTTGAATTCCTAATCCCCAACCTCAAACCTCAAACCCTAAATTGCGAATCCTCAATCCTCAATCGTTCACTCCACACCTTCTCTTCAATTGCATTCCATTCATTCATACCAAGAACTCAGAGATAATAATCGTAGATAGCCATGTTAATTGTTAAAGGCACTGTCATTAAACCCATATCATACATTTTCCTTCAATCCATTTTCTCCATTTTCCATGCCTACCTTTCTTCTTTCCCACCCCCCTCCCAATCTCCAGGAACACTTCACCCCCCTCATCTCAACAGTATCTCCTCAATTTACACCCTACTCAACCCCAAATCACCAAATCCCCAAATCTACAACCCACTATTCTGACTCGTTCCGTTCCTAAAATTTAACAATCAGCAAACCACTCACCAAAAATCCAACATTCCCAAAATACAAAAAATCATCTCACATAAACAATATTTCAAGAACTCGCTCGCTCATTACAAAGGACCATCTCACTTATGTTTCTCTTCGGCATGTCCCGCAGTCTCCTTTTGTAATTCCTTGATTCCCTCTGCGGAATGATCATCATGTTCGTGGCGATCTGCTGCTACCTGTGTGTTATTGTATTAGTGAACTGTCTTTCCTTATAATTATTTTGTACGACGTAGAGTTGAGTATAAAAAGAAAAGGAAATAAGAAAACGCCAATAAATAAGATAAAGTAAATCTCACGATTGAGGAAGGGAAGTAAGGTAGGTGAAACTACTCAGTCCCCCAATCCCCACTTGCTAGTCCCTCCCTTTTCGAGGGGTTCCCCCTACTTATCTCCACCCCTCCTTCTCACACCCTCACAAAAGTAATCAAATTCTCCTCCCAGGCCCTATTTCCTCAAAGTCTCCAACTCACTAGACAAAAGAGAAAATCTATACGGTGTATTTCCACCCAAGTATCTTTTCCTCCGAGACCATTTTCTCTTTCTCATCCTTCACACCCCTTGATTTCGTAGCCAAGATCGTCTTTCTATCTCAACCCTTCCGAACACCAATTGATTGAACCAAAATTTCAGATGGGAAGATTGAATTCCGTGCAGCTTCCATACATGCGAGACTTCTCTTGAGCTACTTTCTCTTTACACATATTGAAGACCAGTTGTACAATCGCAGGAAAATTTATAAAGTATGAGACCAAGAATAACCTACAGCTTCTTCACTATCACTAGCCAATTCTGGTTTCCAGTGATTCTTTCCCTCCTTTTGTTTGGCCAATTGATCTTGCTTATGACGTTCATAATCCGCAGCTTTTTCTGGGGCATCTAAATTTCATGCATCGAATTAGTATCTCTTGATTTTTAAATCGATTCAATGACTTCGGACGGAGATGAAAAGGTGCATAAGAGTATTATCCTTAGAAAAGAGCAACAAGAAGTGAAAAGAACTCAAGAACAGCAAATCCATCCTAGAATCCATACACCAGAGCCCCCGTATCTCGTATCTCGTATTTCGTACTCAATTACTTCATCCCAACCCCTCCGGACATATGAGGTCCAAAATATCGCAGAGGTAATGCCGCATACAATTTCCCAAACGATTCCATCCAAATCATACTTCAAAGAAGAAAACAACTCACGTCTATCGCTCTCTTTTAAAGCTCGCATGCTCGAGATGGCAAATGTACGTTTGATGGGGAAAGCGATGGAGACTGGACGAGCAGCTCGAATGGATTGACGGAGGATGAAAGACATTTTTGTGTTTGTTGTTGATTGAGGTGAATGTGAATATGAATGTGAATGTTTTATTTCTAATTGAAAGGGATTAGTTGATTGATTCTTCATCTTCTTCTTCTCCTGATCTTCTCTTCTTCTTCTTCTTTTCCTGTACTACACAATCAAGAAACCAACGAAAAAGACGTATAAACACCAATTCATCTCACCCAGCTGAATAACTTACAATTTAATCGTTCTTCCTAACAAATCTCAAATCTCAAATCTAAATCTCAATTGAAAATATCAAATATAAATATAAAAATTAACATCAACAAGAAAGAAAAGAAGAAGCAAGCACAATAATAATCCCCCCTCCCTCTAGCTCCCCATCCCATCCACTAGTCCCAAAACCATTCTACCTCATACCTCACCATCATACCTAGGTAATCTCTCCCCCTCCATTGGTCTCTCCCATCATCCTCTCATCATCATCCTCTCATCATCATCCTCTCATCATCATCCTCTCATCATCCCAACTCAAAATCCAATCCTCGATTGAAGAAAACCTGCTCCTAGACATGACATTTCATGTGCATTCTCGCATTTCGAAGCTTGGTGGTGGGGAAGTGGAAGATGTGGGACATGATGACGTCAATGATTTACAGGTTCCTAGGTACTCTGTTCGTACGGATAGATATAAAGTTATACAATACCGGTATGCACGATATGCACGATATGCACTCAGATCAGCATCATGATCATAATCACACAAACCCATCTATCTCATTAAGGTTATCCTCGGTACATATATAAGTATCCGTACCTTAACCGATAGATTCCTGATGTCTGGATTTTAAGGTCGAGTACGATATCGATATTGATGAAGAATTCTCGAGTCATGCAATACAAGTATGGCGAGAATTACGATGCTCGTCCTCCATTTGTAATTCAGGGGCTGCAGACTCCGTGTCCCTCCAACACGTATGAATGGTGTGTGATGCACGTTGATAATGCACCACCCAGTGCAGAGTCCATACATCCGCTATCCACCATCCACCATCCAAACATTCGACGCCGAGGTCTCAAGCCCGAGATTTCAAACCTTCATTTATTCATTCACACTGCGATTCTCGGACTTGTCTATGATTGTTTTATGTGTAATTGAATGTAATGTACTGGTAATATAGGTAATAATACCATACTTCATTCAATACAGTACCAATCGACTTTCGACTTTCGACTTTCGACTTTCGTATTTCGTATAGATACAGATACTGATATCAATCTACTCATCCATACTCCCACTCATACTCACAGTACTCGTAGATATCTAGATAATCTATAAATAATACCTTATGAAATATAAATCGTCGAAATTAGATTTCTTTCCTTTCTTCCTTTATTCCTTACCTAGATATACTCATCTACTATACGTACACTATAATAAGTACTTTGAATACCTAGGTAGTATCGATATATTATCAATAAAAGATTTCTTTCCTTTCCTTCTTCATTACCTCTATCTCTATCTCTGTCTCTGTTCAAATTTCTTAATCAAATACTACCACACAGATACCAGAGTGAATACTACAGCCCCCTCTAGCGTGGTTTTTAGCTTTCTAGCACCTTAAATAGCTTCAATCTTTCATAGGAAATACAATCAAGCTTTTCACCCCCTTCAATACGTATTTAGCCTCTTTTCTGGTGACCTACGCAGGGACAAAATGGATATGGTTTCCAATCTCCTCTTGATTCCTTTCAAGTATAAGGCATGAAAGATACCCTTTAAATACTACGAATTGCTTCATCCTTTTCAATACGATATATTACAGTTTTCTGCGACGTCTTTATTGATGGTTTGTAGGCTGCAATACCTTTCGAAATCCCTTCTTTTCGATTTCTCCATTCTCAATCTCCGAATAGCATCACTTTTCGAAATCTCTCGAACCTCTTTTGAATCACCCTTTTTGAAGACCTTATTCGAATCATCTTTCGAATCCTTATTCGAACCTCCTTCCTCCTTTCAACAATACGATATTCGACCTTTCAATTTATACTACAAGTCAACCTACAATCACTCTCTACGATACCATTTTAAGTTTACGTTTTTGAGGACATTATTAGAGCTATTTAGAGGCTCTAGAGCACTGTGTAGTGACTCAATGTCAGCTGGGGACCCTATCGTGGTATAGAATATCCAGGTCATTTTAGTGTTTCCTTTCGAATTCGAATAGTTACCTTTTCTACGCCTACCCTTCAAGTTCTTCGATTAGTACGTCACACATAGTTTCAGTTTCGACAGGAATATCGCATACAATACAATACAACAGGAAAGACAATTCAGACTTCAATATGCTAGGAAATTGAAGAGTGGATGGTGTATTACGGTTCTTAGCTTGAAAGCTAGTTCCATTTTCGAGGCAGTTGGCCTTAAATTTCAGGGGATAACTTGATTTTCTATATAGTTCTATACGGGGGCGTATAGTTCTTTTTTGGGATGGACTAGATACCAGAGTGAATACTACAGCCCCCTCTAGCGTGGTTTTTAGCTTTCTAGCACCTTAAATAGCTTCAATCTTTCATAGGAAATACAATCAAGCTTTTCACCCCCTTCAATACGTATTTAGCCTCTTTTCTCACACCTATTATTTATTATTCCATCTAACTTTGGGCCACTCGAATCCAGCCGAGGGACAGACGAATAGGAGACACGCCCGGAAGCCGGAAAGTAGACGAGGTGCAGTCGCTGCATAATGCGTCGATGCAGCTTTCTTCAAGAGACAATTCATCCAATTTAAAGTTTATACCATGGATAAAATTGTCATGGCAAAGACCCTTCCGAGTGGGATGTCGAAGATATATAAAAGCCGTGCGAGATATCAGAGACCAGACCCGCGAAAGCATCTGCAACGTCAACTTTCCTTTACCTCGTTTACCTAAATTGTCATACGATTTCCGAGCATCACAATGTTGCCCGTGGCTGCTTTCGCAGCATTCCTCTATCTTCTGTACACTGTGATTTCCACCATCCGGGTCCTGTACTACCATCCTCTCAGTCACATCCCCGGCCCCACACTGTGGATCGCTTTTCCCATATTTCGTCACCTCGCGTTGCTTCGAGGGAAGCAAGATAGCGCGCTTCGAGCTCTCCACCGCAAATATGGCGAGGTTGTTCGATTTTCTTCCGATGAGGTTTCCTTCATCACCGCCCAAGCCTGGCGGGACATTTACGGCCACGGCCATAAGCAACTGCCCAAGTTCAAACACTCGGCTGCAAACCCTCTGGATATCATTAACGCAAACGATGCAGACCACTCTCGATACCGCAAATCAATGTCTCATGCCTTTTCCGCGAAAGGACTGCAAGCGCAAGAGCCGATTTTGAACAAATACGTCGAGAAACTGATGACGAAATTGGAGCACGAAGCAACGTCTCGGGTGCCTGTCGATATGGTGAAGTGGTATAACCTGACCACATTTGATCTGATTGGCGATCTTGCCTTTGGACAGTCTTTCGACGGGCTGGAAAACTCACAGTATCACTTCTGGGTCTCGACCATTTTCGAATCCGTGCGCGCCATCCAGTTTGTCAAAGTCGGGGATCTCTATCCTCTGCTCTTCCAATTCCTCAAACCTTTCATGTCCAGTGATTTGGCCAGCGCACGCCAACGACAGCAGGACTACAGCAAAACCGTGGTGCAGAAGAGGCTTGCGAACCCTGCACCCTCCGACCTGGTCGACTTCATGGATTCCATGCTCCGCCATCGCGGGGAGAAAGATGGGCTCAGTGACGAAGAGCTAGTCGCAAATTCCAGTATTCTTGTGATCGCCGGCAGCGAAACAACCGCCACGTTGTTATCGGGTGTGACCTACCTCCTTCTGAAGAACCCGGCGACGATGCAAAAGTTGACGCATGAAGTGCGAACGGTCATGCAATCCGAAGAGGACATCACTTTTGCAAACGCGACGGCAAATCTCCCGTACATGTTAGCCTGTCTTGAAGAGGCCCTTCGAAGGTATCCCCCAGTCGCAACCGGCTTGCAACGAGTCACCACTGCGACCACCAACATTTCAGGCTATGAGATCCCCCCCAACGTAAGATCAGAAGCACCATCCATCATCCATCCCGAAAAAATCACTAACAATCCCCCAAGACCAGGGTAGCTGTCCACCAATCCGCCGCCTACGATTCCCCTCTCAATTTCCACCTGCCCTCACGCTACATTCCCGAGCGCTGGCTCCCGGCCGCGAAAAGCGATCCCGAATCGCCCTTCTTCCACGACAAGCGTGACGTGCTGCAGCCCTTCTCCGTCGGCCCCCGCAACTGCATCGGCCGCAATCTCGCCTACAACGAGATGCGCGTCATCCTCGCGCGCATCATCTGGCGCTTCGACCTCGAGCTCTGTCCGGATTCGCAGGCGTGGGACGTTCAGAATTCATACACCTTCTGGGAAAAGCCCCCGCTGATGTGCAAGTTGACACCGAGGGCCCGTTGAGAGGTGTGATGGATGTGCTAGCACATCCATTTAGAGGGGTACCATGTTCATTCATCGAACCAAAATCAGGAAAACAAATCATCGACCCCTTCCCAATCTCACTTCCCACAAATTAATCATCCCGTCCTCTTCTCAAAAATCAGATGCGGATATAATCTACATAGCTAATATATAAATACCCCGATAATCCCTTCTCCCATCCATCCATCCATCCTCTCCTAATCGGGCGGTCAGAACTTAAGTGAAGTGGGATCCTGTATGTATATATGTATGTATACATGTATCTAGATAGAAAAATTACAGGAAAATACATCTACATCTACATTTTCCCATTTAAATAAAATAAAATTGAAACCCCGATTTAATTTTCGTAAACATTATAAGAGTTTAAACCCCAGCTTATCGCACATCATTTGATTTCGTAATAAAATCCCTTCAAAAAAGTCATTTTCGTATATATAGTACTAGGGCACAGCTATTCGTCGAACACTAAAATCACACCAAAACTCATACAATTCACCTATATATTTTCTTACTTATCTTTTATTAATAATAATAATAAATGAAACTCATATTATATATTTTATCTATATTCTCTAAAGCTTTAACAAAAATTAAAGAGTTCATTTTTTCAAAACCCTATCAATCATATAATTTAAATTTAAACATAAAATTAATAAACACAAAACAAAAATGATAAAATATACTAATAAAACAAGCGAAAACCAAGAACCTTTTTTCTTCTTCTATATTCATTTAAATAATTTATATAAAACGAGATAATAATAAAAGAATATATATAATATAATATAAATAAATTTTTTCAAGATTATTTATTATATAATAAATATATATTTGAATTTTCATTCAATTAATTATAATACTAATTTTGATAATTTATTTTTTTATCATTATAAATAGAATAAAATGATTATTTTTAATATGATTTTTGAAACTAACGAATAGCTATATACGGTTACTATAAATTTATTTCTCTTATAATCTATTCAATAATTCAAAAATTAATTAAAAAATCTGTTCTATAAGAAATTACTATATATATAATCTTAAAAAATAAATAAACAAATCATTTCTAACATATTTTTTTTTTAAAAAGAAATATATAATTAAAAAATTTCAAAATTGAAAGTTTTCAAAAGTTATTATATTATATATCCCCTAAACTACTAACAGAGGACACCTCGCTCTATTAATTAATCAGAATATTAGAAATTTGAGAATTCTCATTATCGAAATCTAAGATTTTTATAATAATTATTAACTGTTTATAATAATATCTTTTAAAATCTTTTTATAATTATTTTTCAATAAAAAAACATAGATATATATTTGATATATTTATTATTATTTTCTTAATAAATTTCAAATTTCAAATTTAATATAAAAGCTTTTTATTATAATATTATTTATTGAATTATTAATAATTAAATTTGTATACAAATTATTTAAGGTGTTTTAAATCGATAGTCTAGGGGATAACACTTTTCCCATATAAAAAAAATCGATTTCTTTAAAAAAAAATTTAAAAATTCCAACTTTTAAAATTCTATACTTTCCCCCCCCCCCCCCCCCCCCCCCTTCAAAAAAAAAAAAAATAATCTATTTATTTTTTTGATAAAAATTATTTCGATAATTAATTATGATATATATTAATGTTAATAATTTAATTTCTATATTTATGAAAATATTATATAATTCAAAAGTTGAAGAGATAGAGGTTTTTGCTATATTTTCATTTAAATATACAATAAATCAGGGCCTAAACTCTTATATTTACATTTACATCTACATCTACATCTACATCTACATCTACATCTACATCTACATCTACATCTACATCTACATCTACATCTACATCTACATCTACATCTAAACTCATCATCATACTATCTATAACTATACAACATAACATACTAATCTATATTCACTATACTATAATATATATACTTACTCAATCTTACAAATACTAAACACATACAAAACTAAACATCGTATAATAGATAAATATAAAATATAAATTTCCTAAAGCTTGAACAAGCCAACAATATGACATTTGTACCTCCTAATCTCCCATCCAAAGACCTAGAAATACCCAAGTTTCTTGATATCATCCCAAGTACACACAAAAATCGCCTCGCCCCAGCCAAAAGTATATGATAATGACATTGGATCGAATTACATCAAGAACGCAATGTAAAAATATGCAAAAAAACCCGCATATATCCATCATGTACTTTAAAATCGCTCCAAAAACACAAGCCCAAAATACCCAACACCAGCTACAAGTGACGCTCACCCATACAGAGAGATAGCGCGCTCGACTTTGTTCAACACACCCAACCAACACCATGGATCCATAATATCAAAGAGATTGAGATGAAATCTTTGTGTCCGACCCATGTTACCCACCGAAATTCAAACACCGGTATGCCTTTCTCCATGATTGACAAGAAAAAAGGAAATCGTTCTATGTAACTTTGAAAGATGTATCTTTTTGTTTTCGTAGACCATATGAAGTCGCCGCTTCATGTATCCCACCCATTAAATAAAATGCTGATCCCAGAAACACCGTCGCAAAAGATATGCATATACGCTCCAAAATCAAAAACCTGCATTAAAGTGGGAAA
Organism: Botrytis deweyae; assembly: GCF_014898535.1. Lineage (NCBI taxonomy): Eukaryota > Fungi > Ascomycota > Leotiomycetes > Helotiales > Sclerotiniaceae > Botrytis > Botrytis deweyae. The sequence continues at coordinate 71,169 of NW_024066242.1, forward strand.
ACACCATCTCCTTATTTAAACAAAGGTATCGATATCTTGATGTAAGAGCGCCCATTAAACCATCTCAAGGAATATATGAAGAGGGGAAAGTGTCGGATGAATATACAAGAGGATTCGTTGAGGTTGTTATTTGTCATGTGCCGTCATCCATCGGGAAGATCGATGTCGAAGAGAGGGGTAACCCACCAGAAGGAAGATGATTGATTAAGAATGCATAAACACAGATTGAAGCGAAGTTAAGAAAACCAAATTTGCTAACGGGTGAAAACAGAAGCAGTCAATGGTCTAATAAAATCGAACTGGCACTCTGGTTGATTGTTGATGTTGTTGCATTCTGGCGGGTGATACCGAAGTAGGTGGGCTCGACATTAATCCTCCGTCATTTGGGTTCACGATGGGAATGGCGTTTCTCCCAATGCGTGTAGCGGAAGGTTGATGAATCTTGAGTGCTGCAACGTTGAAGCCGGATTGAACAAATGAATGAGAGTTGGAGTTTAAGGAAAAGTTTGTGTCAGGAGATAAGTTTATCGAGACTTGTGTCGATGGAGGTGAGTTTGTCGGTGAGCCACTTGCCAAAGAAGAACGATCCGAACCGCCATTGATTGATACCATGTCTTCTTCGGTCAAGAGGTTGGGACAGAATTCGGCGTCATCTTCTAAATCGAACGATCGGGCGTACTCGAATGTTCGACGATAAGTCATCAACAGGGCGGCTTCCTCTTCACGTTTCGCCATCTTTTGATGTTGTTTGGTTTGCTGAATGGAATTTGGGGGTTGACGGGCGTTTCGGTTCCTTCGATTGTGTACCGAACCATTTTGAGCATTGGAAGGAATCGTATGCTGTTGATGAGCGTTGAAGTGTTGATAGTAGGAAGACATTATCGGCTCATGTATGTTGGAGGCGGACAATGTAAGAGTGGGAGGTAAGAGGTTGTGTGTGTTTTGTGATTTTGTTGTGCTGTGCGTGTTGTGTGTGTTGTGTTATGCTTGGAGTGGAAGAGTGACCCGACCGGTAAGGCTTTGTGACGAGCAACAAAGGAATTTGACGGATTTTTGATGGGCGGGGGACGTCTATGATAGGATGGATGATGGGAAGAAAGATAAAAACAGATGAATGGAAGTGGAAGATATATTTGGATCCAGGGTTTTATTGATATTGATTGATATTGATTGATATTGATATTGATATTAATACTTTTAATCGAGTGATATTTTATTTTTTTTGCTTGTTCCGAGTGAAGTTTGTGTGCGTGTGTGTGTGGAAGGAGGTGAAGAAAGGATTTGTGAATGAATTGCCGATGGAAATGAGAATGAGAATGGAAAATGTAAAATGTGGGAGAACAAGTAGGTTTACATGATGGCTGGGGAGGGGAAAGAAGCAGTACCTTCGTACCTTAGTGGCGAAATTGAAATGGGAAGTCACACTAAAAGTGAGGGAGCTAAACCCAAAGATGTTTAGGATTGTTGATGTAAGATGAGAGTGCGTGGCTGTGATTGGCGGGAGAAGCGAGAGGTGAACATCATTAACTCCTTTGGCTCTAGTGGCGCGAGGGAATGGGTGGGAAGGGCGGTTTAAGCCGTCAGAAATTGGAATGGTCTCCGTACTAATAGTCTCCCCGGTCTAACCCGTTTGAGACGAAGCTTTTGTTCCGAGCATATCATGCCACACGCACAAGGTTCTCTCTCTCTGCCACTCTGCCACAGCATCTCACCAGAGTCACCACTCCGCCAGGGCCACACACACATCCAAGACCATTTCTCACTCAGGACTCCCAAAGCTTTTCGCTTCCACCATTCACATGCCTCACCCTCACGCACCTGCATGACAAGTTTGCATGAGAAGGAGAGAAGATGATCGCAATCGGACTAGATCAACAACAACACAACACGCCCTCAGGATCTTGACTCTTGAGTCTCGACAGGTTCTGACTTTCCCACATTATTACCAGAGGCGGATAGATTGAAACGGAACGGAGCGTTTGAAAAGGGAATCGAAGAAGCGTCGACGAATAGAAATGAACTTTCAGGGGAGTTTGACTTTCTCATCTGTTCATGGGACTTTGTGAGACTTTTGGGTTTGACATTGAAATGGCACTTGGGGAGATGTGTTAAGCGTACGGAGGATATTTGAATGGAATGAGTGAGAGCACTGAGAGGTATGATTTGAAAGAGTTGTTATGAAAGAGATGTTAATTGATGGAGTTGTTAATTGATAGAGTTATTATTTGATAGAGTTATTATTTGATAGAGTCATTAATTGATAGTCATAACTTGATAGTCATCAATTGATAGAGTCATTAATTGATAGAGATTGATAGAGACTCATTCTCTAATAAAATCTCATCATTCCATACCAAAAACTCATTTCATACCAAGTGTTCATCTAATAAAGAATAACTCAAACCAGAGTATTCATCTAATAAACAGTAAGAATCTTTCATCTCAGCGAGGTAGGTCCTCATTTAATACCAGTCCTTATCTAATACCAGCACTCATCTAATAGTCCTCATCCAATACCTAAATCCCTTGTACCTCATAAACCACAATCATCCTCTCCAAAATCATCTCATTAGATAACCTTGAAAATGCCCACTCACTTCACACTACACAGCCATACCTCATTTCCATCATCATCTCCATCATCTCCATCATCTCCATATCCATCCATCTCCATCTCCATCTCCATCTCCATCTCCATCTCTTTCCAAACCAAACCAAACCAAACCAAACCAGATCAAACCACCTGAAATGAAATCCCATAAAATTCCATATTTATTTAATATAAACCCACCGATCCATAATAGTCCGTCCACATACATACATACCAACGACTAGGTCAATATCCAAGCCGCTCGATCGAAATCGAAATCGAAATCGAATCCCAATCCAATATTGAATTCTCCAAAAATCGAAATTGAATACTCCATCCCTCCATCTCATCTCCATCTCCATCTTCATCTCCATATCTCCGTCCCTACCCAGTCCAGTATGGAATCATTCATTAGATTCATTACTGGCACAGATCAACGGCGTTCATTACAGATCAGATTACCCGTCCTCCGCAAGGTTAATTAATACATATGTGGACATCCAAAAATAGACCGACAGATGAACAGACAGATGGACAGACAGACAGATGAAGGAATGAATCAATGACTTCGGAATACTCAATGCAGAACAGTGTGATGGATGGTAGACTTCATATACTCCGTTGATACTTGCATTACCTATTAGATCAATACTACTAGTAGATACCTAGTATATACTAGGTAAATAAATAAATAAACAAACACTCATACATACAACCATAAAGTCCTTGATCTAAAAACTCCATACAGATGAAAATACCACCCACCATCTACCGGTAGATACCTACCACCAGAAAAAAGTAATTATTCCTTTTCATATATGATATACCGCACCGTTAACCTTATCCACCCATACAACTCTATCTACTCTGTATCTCGCTTCTTCATCAAGCCCATGTATACTCCGTATTCTTGGACGATGTACGGAGTGCTCTGTACTCTGTTCTCCGAATTGTAAGATCTTATATCCATCGACTATTTGAGATGAAATGAAATGAGATGAGATGAGTGGATGATACTTTACTTGACTTTACTTGACTTTTCTTTCCTCTATTTTCCTCTCTTCTTCTCTCCTCTTCTGCTACCTACCTACCTACCTACCCACCAAGCTCCAAGCTCAACCCAATCATCCCCATCCCATCCGCAAACCTCAAACCTCAAACCCAAAGCCCAACCACACGATCCCCTCCCCCCCTCACCCTACACAACCACCAAACCACCAAACCACCAAACCACAAAACCACCAAACCACACAACCACAAAACAAGCCAAGATCAAGAAACGAAACAAAACAAACAAATGCATAAAATCTGGAACACTCTAGGAACATATCATATCACTTACACTTACATATACAAACACACACACACACACACACTTATTACACTCACACACCTTCTTTCTCCCATTCTCTCTCCCAGACTCCTATCGTAGATACCTAGGCATATATGATATATCTCCGTATACACCACACCAACCAATCAATCCCCAATACTAGGTACACTACGAAACTACGAAACCATACTACCGAGCCACACTAGGCAATTCTAATACCAATCCCAATCCCAATCCCAATGCGATACTGAGTCCTGACTAGGTAGGTACCTAGATATGAGATGAGATGAGATGAGATACCTCCACCACTGGTGCTCCACTATCTACGATATCTATAATTATTTCCTATGCATAAGATTACCTCCAGCTACCTAGGTAATCTTGAAATGTATAAATGATTGGGCGTACCTACTTGTAGATATGATTGGATATCATATATTCCCGAGGTCTATCGTCTTCTCTTTTTAGAAGAAATTGAGAATTGGGAATTGGGAATTGGGAATTGGGAATTATAGTTTATATATCGTATATCTATGTATACATACCTAGGTATACCTAGTACCTATAGGTATTCATATATATATAACTAACCGCCCTCAGCGCCACAGCGTTAATAATGCGAAATGCGAAATGTAAAATACGAAATATAAAATGCGAAATGCGAATCAAATTAAATCGAATTTATAAATGAATGGATTGAATAAGATTACTAATAAAAGCGATGACTATCTAGGTAGTTACGAGTAGTTATATCTATAATCTGAATCTTAATCTTATTATTTAAAGATAGGTAGATAGATAGATAGATAGGTAGGTAGGTAGGTATATTATAGTTATATATATTATATAAATTAATAGAGTTATTTCGTACGAAGTAGATATACTAGTACTAGTAGTCCGTATAAAGTACTCCGTATATAAGTAACTATGTAAGTACCTATCTAATAAACACCCTCTATCAACCTCCATCTAGTCTTGGAAATCCCCAGTATCGAAGTGCGTGCTCCTCCATCATATTATATACAAGACGTTTCATCCACACCACACCAGACGGATCTGATCTGATCTGATCTGGGAGCACGATTATCGTTGCGTTGCGTATTGTTTCGTATCATTCGATTGATTCGAATGATTCGAATCAAATCATTTACTAATAAACTGATAAACTAACGAACTAACAAACTAATAAACTGATGAACTGATGGGGTGGATGGGGTGGATGTGATCACTGACTAGAATAAGGTTAGGTTTTTTAATAATTTATAATTTGTAATTTATAAAGAATTCTTTTTCCCTCTCTCTCTCTCTCTCTCTCTTTCTTCTAGATCGATCGATTCTCCGGTTTGATATTTGTATAATTATTTAATAGATTATTTATATATTTATATTTATATATATATACTAGATATATATTAAACTCTTATACTATTAATATTCTCATTATCTATATACGATCTAAATATTATAAATAAACAAAATACTCTAATAATTATATCTACTATCAATATAAAATTCTCTATTAATACTCTATTTTAGTATAGTATTAGTACTAACGTATCTATATATGATTAGTAAGTATCGAAGTATATTCATAGTATAGTATCGATAGATATCGTATATTTCCATTTCCATTTCCATTTCCATTTCCATTTCCATTTCCATTTCCATTTCCATTTCCATTTCCATTTCCATTTCCATTTCCATTTCCATTTCCATTTCCATTTCCATTTCCATTTCCATTTCCATTTCCATTTCCATTTCCATTTCCATTTCCATTTCCATTTCCATTTCCATTTCCATTTCATTTTATTTCATTTCATCAAAGGGTTCAGAGAAAACGGAGGAGAGAAGGAGAGGAGGAGAGGAGAGAAGAGAAGAGAGGGGGAATTCATGCAACCGAACATCATGTCGAGATACGAATGAGTATGAGGGTATGCTTGCTATACGCATGATGATATATATATACCTACTTGTCCCATCCCATCTACGCATAATCTTCATATCCTCTATCTTTGCATCTCATTCTATACACTTAGATAGGTATAATACAATCAATGCTATACGAGTGATTTTTAGATACCTACCTACCTACCTACCTACCTACCTACCCGAGTAAGTCTAGAACAAACCCAAACCCAAGCCCTCCCATTACGAGAAGAAAAAAAGCGAGGTTGAAAAGGAGTTGCAAGTCACGTCACAAGTAAGTACTCTGTATAAACGAGTACTACCTATTATACTATCGTACAGAACGAAGATTTATCAACCACACGATATCATTACATCTATCTTCGCTTGACGAGATTCTCACAATGCTATATATACCTATACATAAACAACAAGTAAACAAGACGCAAATCTATTTCGAGTATTTTGTAAAAAATTGCATCATAATCTCTGTCTCCTGTCTCCAGTCTCCGCAGTCTTCAACACCTCAAACCAATCACCTGTGATCCCCGCCACGTCATACAAAACACACTGTGAATGTTTTCCCAAACATTCAAATCGAATCCTAGTATAATATATTCTTCCCCCAAATTTCGAGACACGTGTCGATATTGAGATCAAATGTGATGCGTGCGACATGGAAATCTCACGATATGGAGATCTATCCCGCAAGGTAGCCAGTAAAGTACTCAACATCCAGTCACCAAATTGGTCAAGTGGAATTTGAAGAGAAATTCAAACAATGCTACAGTAGTTGTAATGGATATGCCATGCCATGCAATGTAGTCAGATCAAGCTTGTCCATAGAGTTGATGATAGGTCTTTCTAGTCTCCATAGCGTTTTACTTTGGCCACGATTCTTGCCTCTGAGTATATCGGGCATGACTACTTCGAAGATTGCTTGGGTAATTGCCGGGATGAAATTCCACATTCTTCTGTGTCCATGCTGCCAACAAGAAGAGGATTTATGTTGCTTTAGTTCGAATATCAGAGAGGCTTCAAAATTCGGACTGCATGTAACATCCACTCCCCTTTCTTTCATAGAATCGGATATTTCCAATGCATGCACTGAATAAGTCAGAAATCGCATCCATTTCTTATCCTATCTCACAAATTCGATTCATTTATCCAAACCTCGAGCTTTGATAAATCGGTTTATTTGTTCCCTTGTAAGCTTTTCATTGTAGTGTTCTTGAGCTTCATAAAATGATATCATTTCTTGCGTGCAATCAACAATCGCTTCGACATCAATAGTACTTTCAGCAAGCCAACTTGCCAATTTTTGCACTTTCGTTCTCCCTCCTTGCCTCTCAGGAGTTCCGCCTTTCGCTTGACCAGCGGTCGTTAATGCAGCTTGGGCGGCACTTGCAATATTGCTAGCCGAGGAACCACTAGCAGATTGAATTCCAGTTGCATTTGGGCGAAGTACGAGCGCTAGAAGAATAGCCATAATTGCAATAGTATGTGGTGCGTAAAATAGAGGTAAATCCGTCATGTAATGATCATTTACAATAGACCAAGCGAGATTGGATTCTTCTGCTGTTAGGGAGAAAGTCCCTTGAAGAGCAGTCAAACTCCTATAAGGATGATGGACAATCATTTGTGAACTCATTTCGGAGATCAAAAAGAATTCACATTCCCCAAGCCTCGAAGTATCATTACTGAAATATTCTAGTATCGTCATTAGCGAGTTCGGTGATTGTAATGTCCACGATTGAAGGTACGAGGAAACATACCAGGCCATAATCCTCTACCTTCACTAACCACAAGTCTGATATGATGTGGACATTCTTCCATTTTACATGCCAAATATACTGCTGTTGCCAGAACTAAATATGGGTTCGTTTTCCGAATTTCGACCTTTGAGTAAAATCGACGAATGTATAATTGTGCCGTGGCCATTGCTTGCTGTCGCACGCCGAGACGTTTTCCAAGTCGAGTCATTTCTGCATTGAAACATCAATCATTTATCCCTCCAAACAATCTGCAATGGTTCATACGTTGATTAAAATATATGCTCAGATGTCTGAGTTGTGGCAGAGGATATGCTTGTACAAGAGCTTGATCTTCATCTTCGAGTTTGGATCGTAAATCCTCCAATTGTTCTCGTGTGAATTGCCAGTGTTTTCGTTGACTTGACTATTGAAAGATTAGCTTCTTTCCCAAGGATGACTTTTCAACAAATGTAACTCACTTCCCAGTAGTTGGCAGCCATCGCAAATAGCTTGAAGGCAAAATGATTTCTCCGTTGATGCTTCGGACTCGATATCTCCAAAAGGGTCAAAGAAGAGGCACTAACCTATCCCAAAGCTCAATGAAATGTAGAGAAATCACAATTCGTTCACTTTCTTTAAAGATAATCCTTCAAGAGTATATCTTGATCGATGTAGGATTGTGAATGAGGATGAGGATACAACTCTCCCGAGGCCGAGACTTACGATAGCTCCAAGGCTGACAAGGCTGACTGTCATTGATTGAGGATCTACATCGGGAACCCTGCCCCTACTACGGTAGTGTGATACAACCAATCAAGCATTTCTCATTGGTCAAGCTTAATCTTTTGACGGAATCTTGGAAGTTTGCGCTCTGAATTATTATTGAAACTTCACTTCTATGCTGCCTCACTTCGCATTAAAACTTTGATATGGTATGAAAGTCGAAGAAGAATATGCTCGCTCGTTCGCATCGATGATAACCATATATCCTCAAATTTTGATCAGTTCATTGATCAATTACTATACGATATGATTGCGAAATCATAACCCCACGGCCGCAACTTAACAAAGATATCATGAAGCTATCAAAAGTAGCCGCAGTAGCAGAAACCCAAAATGCTCGCGACGAGAGGGTTGAGCAGTTATGGAGAAAATTAGACACAAATCAGAAAGGGGAGATTAATTTGCAAGAGCTTCAAAAGGGGCTGCGGAAGATTGATCACCCATTGAAGAATGCCGGTGATATGCTAAGAGACGCAGTAAAGGCTATGGATAAGAATGGAGATGAAGTTATTCAATATGATGGTATGGACCTTTGAGAAAATCTATACCCAACATCACTCCGTCGGCTTGCAGCTTGCATATATCCTTACTAATTCTTTCCTCCTCCAGAATTTCGAACTTTCGTCGAGAAAACCGAAAAAGAGTTGTTCGTCCTCTTCCAAGGCATTGATAGGGATAATGATAATAGATTGGATAAAGATGAATTGCAAGTTGCATTCAAGAAAGCTGGACTTACTATTTCGAAATCTAAATTAGACCTATTCTTCGAAGAGGTTGATATGAATCATGATGTTTGTACCAAAATTACCGTCTTGAAAATCTACCATTGACCATTTTCTAACTTTACTTCAAGGGATTTATAACATTCGATGAATGGAGGTTAGTACTGTCACTTCTCTTATGTCGAGTGAATGAACCATACCAGATGATGTTGATCTCTCACCAAACTTTCATTCTGTATGGTTGCTATGTAGCCGCTAAAAACCCCGGCGAACCGTTGAAACTACCTAGTACTGGTAGCCATGTTATGACCATATGTTTTCTAAACTTCGAAATCATCAACTCATCTGAAAGTTAATCTGTCCTAATTAATGTTTTTTTTTAGAAACTTCTTACTATTTTTACCTACTACAGCTTCTACCCAACCTTTAAAGGCCGTACTGTCATATTATCAGTCTGCAGTAGCTGTGAACGCCGAGGGCGATACTTCAATTCGAGAAGACACACTCGAAGGCTTAGGTACCAAAACAAATTTTCTTAAGCTTCTTTTTGGGGCAGTCATTAGTATCGCAGAATCGCATCGTGGCCGAACTCCTACAATTCAAATTGAAGAAGCATCTTCACCCACTTCTTCTCACAACCAAACCGCAGACATGGCCATTACAAATGTACAAGCGATCAGTTCTATTGACTCTGTTGATGATGTATATGACCACATTGTCGACCCACTTCATCCACGTGCTGAAACCATGGCCAATGTTATGAGGAGACGTCGGCCAGAGCTGACCCACGAAGTTCCTAAAAAGTTAGAGTCATCAGAGAGATCAAGACTGACGGAGATATTACCTGATCCAGGCTACTTCGCGGCGGGTGCTATCGCCGGAATTTTCTCTCGTACAGCAACAGCTCCCATAGATCGATTGAAAGTTTACCTCATCGCCAATGTCTCTGCAAAAAGTGCACCTCTCGAAGCTGCGAAACAGGGAAACCCGGCTGCAGCTGTCAAAATGGCCGGACAACCTATAATCCTTGCTATCAAGGAGCTTTGGAAAGTAGGCGGTATGCGTAGCTTATTCGCTGGTATGTTTATCCCATTGTTTATTCTTACCACAAACTGACAAATAAATAGGTAACGGCTTAAATGTCATAAAAGTTATGCCTGAAAGTGCTATCAAATTTGGCTCCTTTGAAGCTGCGAAAAAACACCTGGCTCAATTGGAGGGACATGGTAATTCTAAGAAGATTAACCCTTATTCAAAGTTTGTTGCTGGTGGTTTCGCTGGAATAATGTCTCAGTAAGTACTTGTATTCAAGTCACATGAAACAACTACTAATTCTTGATCGCAGATTGGTTGTCTATCCGATTGATACCTTAAAGTTCCGGTGAGATGCCCTTCCCACCCCTTGTAATCTGAATATTGAACTCATTCGTGTCTAGAATGCAATGTGAAACTGTTGCTGGTGGCCTTCGTGGAAATGCCCTTATTGCCGCCACTGCGAAACAAATGTATAAACAAGGTGGAATTCCATTCGCATATAGAGGTTTGACAATGGGGTTGGTTGGCATGTTCCCCTATTCCGCTATTGATCTTGCTACGTTTGAAACATTAAAGGGGTACGTGGCACGTCGAAATATGAAGCGCTTTGGATATAGTGAAGCAGATGCCATGCCAGGACCGATAGCCACAGGCGCCATTGGCGCATTCTCGGGAGCATTCGGCGCAAGCATTGTCTATCCAATCAATCTCCTCCGTACTCGATTACAAGCTCAAGGCACAGTCCTACACCCTCCAACTTATACTGGCATTGTGGATGTTGCACAGAAGACTCTTAAAAATGAAGGATTTCGTGGTTTGTACAAGGGTCTTGCGCCAAATCTATTCAAGGTCGTACCTGCTGTCAGTATCACATACGTCGTCTACGAACAAGCCAAAAAGACTATGGCCTTAAATTAGAAGCGCTCGACCTACTCGGCTTACTTGACACACTAATTCGTGTCTGTGTCGCATTCTGAGTTTCACATATTATATCCCGCAGGATTCAGTTGAAGGGGTTCTAGCAAGGGATCGGTTCCACAGTAACAATATTCTGTTATCTAAAAATGACCGAAATCAATAGTCGATTATATGAATCAGGCTCAGGTCTGTACCAAAATAACAACAAAGTAAAATCCGCAAATCGTTTTCATGTTTCGGTTTTTATGTCCTACACACCAGTACCCTAACGGCATTTCCACCTTCCATCATTTGATACCACTGTTGCCGGGCAGCATCTTTAGAACCATACCAAATTTTCTTTCCTTTATCAGCGTTAAGAGAACAGATCTGCATAAAACTGGCGTTAAAATTTACATTTTTTTCCTTTGTCATCCACAACTCGGCGTTTTAAGGAATGGAGATATACCTATGGATGGTAGGATTTATGATATATTTGCAGGTATACATTGCAAACTAGATGTGGTGTACTGATTCTGTATGCGCGTGGAAGTGGATGGAGTGAAAGGAGCCAGGGGAAGAGTAGAATGGTGTCCTAGATTTGTGCATATTGCGTTTGGGTTTTGTATCATGGTGATGATACATACATAACTCGGTACATTACATATGTATGTATGTAATTGTTTGCGGGTATATTGAGAATGAAAAAACTTACCTGCCCATGTATATATAATATGGTATGATAATTTGTGTGTGTAAATGAGGTGATCTGATGTGGTGTTGTTCGACGTGATGGTGAACCAGTCGGGAATGTCTTGAGATGTGTGTGGTGTCGTTAATGAATGTGTGTGATGGAAGTCTGGGTATGTATGTATAGGTATGTATATGTATATGTATGGATTGAGGAATGGGGAATGGGGTAAACGAGTGAGTGAGTGAGTGAGTGATTGATTGAGTTTTGGGAGATAAGAGTAGGCGTTTGTTGGGAGGGTTTGGAGGAGATTTATAGGATGAGGATGAGGGTAGGATGAGGATGAGTGATAGAGAGGAGATGGATGGTAGAGAGGGTGGGTATACGATATATGACATATATTTGGTAGATTTTAGGTTTAGGTTTCAGGGCTGGTGTTTGTGCTGGTATTGGTATTGGGAGTATCGGATTGGGAGAAGTAGATAGAGGAGAAGTGAGTTGGGGACGGGGGGTGAAGTTGAAGTTGAAATTGAAGTTGAAGGAGATGATTTAGTTTTAGGATTTGAATTGGAGTTTGAAATTAGATTCAAAGATTCAAAGATTCAAAGATTCAAAGATTCAAAGATTCAAAGATTCAAAGATTCAAAGATTCAAAGATGAACAATCTGGAAGGAAAGATAGAGCTTGAGATTGCAATTATAGAATTATAAAGTTAGAGTAAATGAAGATGATGAAGAAGAAGAAGAAGAAGAAGAAAACAAAACAAAATCGAGACAAGAAAGGGGTAAAAAACACATAAGCGGGTTTTACAATACATACAAACTCGAGGCGAGCTACCTACCACCATACCTAGGTGCGTAGCTATCACAGAGATATTATATATTATATATTATACATCATATATTTTATATTGCATATTGCATACTATTCCTCATATAGTCTCCATATGAATATTCATATAACATACCTAGTATATAGATATCAACATGAACATCTCAAGTCAAGTAAGTAACTAAGAGAATCAGAATTCTGAGACCATAAATGTAGAGAAAATATATATATTGAACACAATCTTGCTAGGCTAGTTTATCAATCAACACCCCAGCTCCAAATATCAAGTGAAGATTTTCTTAAGATGTGGATGGATGTCGCTGGTAGGTAGGATGGAAGATGGGTAGCTATTCAATCCAATCCAATCCAATCCAAGCTAAGCTAGTTGTTGATGAGATTTCATGAGGGACAAAGTAAAGGTTTCTACAGAGAACTTGTCCTTCTTATTCCACTCACCCAGGCTTTCCCTTGTACTCCTTACTCCGATTCCTGCGCCTCTGTAATCGTCACGTTGCCTCCCATGGTCTGTCTGTCAAGGTTTGAAGTTTGTTCAATGCCGAGACCGAGAACGTCTTTCCTCCGCCCTACCGTCATCCATATTCGGAATCTACTTTAAAATAATGATTAATAAGACTAATATAATGATCAAAATCAGAATAATAGTCATCTGCATATTATCCTTCGCTTTCCTTGCCACGGTCCCCAAATTCTTTCGCGCTTTATCCAGTCTAGTCTGATGACGATCCACATGTCTATCCACTTCATCTAACATCTGTACATGTTCATCTAACTCATCACCGATTTGGATACTCAGTTCTCTCTGTCGACCAATACTTTCTCCAAGTCTATCAAGCGCCTCGTCTTGTTCAGCAAGCACTTGAGAATGATAGGCGTGTATTTGTTGGTTGTCGAGATGGCTTTGATCTGGGGGACCGGAGGGGTCATCACGGTAAGGAAAGAGTGCGGCGCGGGCGGGATCGGATGCTTCTTGGATGGAAGGAGAGTCGCTGAAGCGAACGGATTTGGGGGATGGAGCAACGGCAGAATTGCGTAAAGATTTTTTGAGGAAGGAGGATGAGGATCCCACGCGCGGACGTTCGGTTGCTCGGGCAAAATCGTTGGAGAGGGAGGGGTCATTGGGGTGTGAGAGGGTGGATGAAGTACTGGCGGTGGGATGACCGAGAAATTGAGAGGCTAGGTCGTCATATTGTGTTCGGAGGGTGTGTTCGGTTTCTTGGAGGGTAAGGGATTGACTAGCAGACTGTTAGTTGTGCGAAATTGAAATATATCATGCGCTGCGCAAGAGATATGTGATGCGCAAATGTAGCCCCAAGATTGACTTATTAGATGAAAGGAAATTGCCGGAATAATCTGATACGCCGTTCAAGAGATAGATCTAACATACGATGTCTCTCCTGCTTCTTCTAATCGTATCCTTTCGTTCGTTATATTCTCCAAACCTTCGCGTAAAGATTCCAACGACCGTGAAATATGACCATCTTGGGATGTAGGTTCCAAATTCAGGGAAATAGCACGTTGTCTTTCCAGTAATGATAATTTTATGTGATCCGCAAGTAGAAAGTATTGATTGGGATTGGTAGACATGATCGCGGCCTAGATAGTATCAAGATATACGAGCTCCGGAAAGCCGCAGAGTGTAGGAGTGGAGGATGAGATCAAGAGGAAGCAATGGTAGTGAAGATATCAGATATTGAATTGAAAAGAAGGTTTGGGTTGAATCATTCGATTGTTATTATATTTATTGGTATGATTGACGTGTGTCTGGTTTGCAATACTTTAATGCTCTGGGTAAGTTGTAAGTCGACGTTTTCATGGAATTGGATTACTTGGCCAGTCTTCTTATGGTCTCATCAAACATTATCAGCAACAACCAGTGGCAGCCCAAGGTTTCCTTCCCATGATGGTATATCCGATCCGAGAGGTTACCGAAAGGTTACCATATTGGGCACGTGAGAGATGTGTAGGGGTAATGTTGAGACCAGAGACGCAAAGTCGCATCTTCTGAAGCCAAAGACATCTCAACCACCACCAGCATAGGCATAACCATAACCATAACCATAAACCACAACAATAACAATAACGAACTGTGACAAGAGGTTCTCACCAGACACTTTCACGTACGTCTATTCAAAAAGTGGCATTTGGATTTATCATAAACATCTTTGCCGGCGCAAGACTTCTTCTCTTCTCTTTTCTTCTCTTTCCTTTCTTTAATCCAAGCCTTATTTCAAAAGTACAGTACTCTCTCTGTAAGGTCAATCAATCAATAAATTCCATCCAATATCTGCGACAATCCCCAATTCCAACAACTCACGTGGTCCAATATTGCTGTCATCGTCAACAAAAGATCAAAGATAACTTTTTAAATGCTTTCAATTCCAAAAGAACCTTCCTGGCTTCAAATTCATCCACAATACTTTAAAGTTTAATAGAGATTTGCGTTGCATTTTGTTTGATTAATTCTCGATTGATCAATTAATCCATTTGGTCGTCTCCATAGCTGAGTCAACATGCCTCCACCGAATACTCCAACAAATGGAGCTGCTACACCTGTCTCACACATTTCTCGACCAAACACTCCGCCCAACAATATCTTCATTTTTGAAGGTTACGATCCTGCTACAACTCACATTGGCTTTGCTTACTATCCACCTCAATCGGAAGTTACACAACCGGTCCTTCACGTTCCAAATAATACTCCGGCTTCCAGTATTCATTCCTCGCCCGAAAACTCCTACTATTCACGATCTCGTCGTGCAACTTTACTAGATCGAGGAATCATGGAAGTCATTGGAGAAGAAGAACGAGATCGACGCGATGAAGATACTATCGATTATCGTGCGGTTGACTATGTAAATACTCCCGACCAAAACCTCATGTGTCCAATTTGTCGCGTTCCTTTGGTTGATCCAGTCACCATTCATTGCGATCATACTTTCTGTAGAGATTGTATTACTCAAGCTCTGGCTGTTACGGAAAAATGTCCCATGGACCGTTATCCAATTTCACGCAATGATCCACTTCGTCAATCTAATAGAATTATTGTTCAACAAGTCAACGATTTGATGATTGTTTGTCCAAGTTGCGAAACTCATCTCCAACGATCGAAACTTCGCAATCATCTCGCTATTCATTGCAAGGAAGTTGAAATCGCGTGTTTGGATCCTGATTGCAAGCAACTTATCAAGAGACTCCACCAACCAAAGGGTTGTCTTCATTATGATTCTTTCTGTCCTTACTGTGATGAGACTTTGCAGGCGAAGGATATGGAGGAACATTGCGAGTCTAAATGCACATTCCGTCATGTCAATTGCGGTCAATGTGGAGGAGAAATCTTACGCATCAAGGAGTCAGAACATATTGATCAATGTCCAGAAGGCACTGTACAATGTCAATGGTCAGAGTTTGGTTGCGATCATGAGTGTAAGAGAAAGGATATTGATGATCACAAAAACAAGTGTGAGCTTAGGAGATTGGGTCCATGGGCAGCAAAAATGCAAGCCGACAATAAAGTCAAGAGTGAAAAGATTGATCGATTTGAGCGTAAGATTAAGCACCTCGAGAATTGTATTAGTGACAATGGAAATTTCGATCGAGCCGATGCGACGGCACCTTCTCTTGCAGGATTATCAATGACGGACGATTCCTACGAAACACCTAATACTTATCTTCTCTCAGTCGTTGAGTCTCAACAAAGCAGAATTAACGCTCTTACTGCTAGTATCGCCGAAATGGAAGCTCGTCAAAGCGTTATGCTTTTGAACGAAACTATTCCATTGAAAGATCAAATCGTCGAACTTCGCAATACAATAAGCACACTCAATATGTATGTTCGTTGGCTTTTGAATGTTCGCAGAGGAGAAGGTCAACGACGCAGCTTCGGTAATGGTGCTGGTAGTAGTAGTGGAGGTGGTGCCAGTAGTCCTGATGATAATAATGGTGGGGCAGGACCAAGTTCCGGTGGTGCTAGTATCGGAAGACGTTTAAGCGATCATATTAGGGAGGGAGGCACGAAACTTTGAGTTTGTGGTGAAGTACGTGAAAGGATGGATGGACGGGTGGATGGATAAATGGGAAAGCGCATTTGGAGTATGGATGAGCAACGATTGATGAGCAAATGACACTGCATTGCATGGATGGGATTGGGATGGCTGGTAGGATTTATGTTTTTTGTGATTTTGATTTCTGGTTTTGATTCGATGCGAAAGATATCTGGATGAATGGAAGGCGTACTAATAATTGAGTGTGGAAATTTTTGATAATAGGAGTTTTTTGGATTTTTGTAATCTTAGGAAGGTGGGGGAGGGGGGTGTTGGATGGATGAATTGATGAGCGGGGTGAAATTGGAATGAGGAAGGTGGTTTGGGGAGAGGGAGGAGGGGGGGGAAGTGGAATGGATCAGTCATTGGCAGAAAATGATAGAGTGAGGACTTTCAGGCGGAATGACCAAGTCTGCTTGAAGGTCGTGTCAGGGGAAATACTTATCTGCTTGGGTAGGTAGTATGTACTCTATCTCCATTAGATTAATCGATCTTAATTTATGATATGATGAATGAATGAATCGATGGATCTTGATTATGATATAGTTAGTCACCGTCACCGTGAAATATGAAACATGAAATGTGAAATGCGCGGTATATGGAATATAGAATTTTCTTGTGTAAATGTATCGGGCTCTTTGTATGCTTACTCTGTACTCTGTACTCTGTACTTTGCAACTTTTTTGGGGATTGGGGGGGAGGGGTACTTGAGGAAATTTTATACATTCTAGTTTTCTTGTTTGAAGAGGGAGATTTTTAGGGATGTGGATGGGTGGAGGGGTGGATGGGTGGATGGAGATGAGAGATGAGAGATGGATATGGAGATTGTGTGTTTTGGGGATGGAGTTGGGGATGGAGTTGGGATTAAAGTTTGGATGGAAGAGGTGTAAGAGGTAGATGTGGGAGATGAGAAATATGAGGAGGAGGAGGAGAAGAAGGAAGAGAAGAAAGGAGAAAATTCTTGGGAAGAAAACGAGCACCGCAAATACAATCTTCTTTCCATGGAAAAGGAAATAGAAAAGGGAAATGAAAAGAGTACAAAAAAGTGCGGGAAATCCTAACTAATTTCTTCAAGATAGGATAGGTAGGATAGGTAGATATCCATCTCGCAATTACTTGCGAGGAATCGAAAACAAGGAAAACGCGGTTGTCATATCGTTTGTATGTGCTTTTTGGGGGGTGGGGATGTATTCTATAGTGTTGAAATAGGTAGGTAGGTAGGTAGGTAGGCAGAGGAATTTATGAGGATAGGTAAGATTTACATCTTTTGGGGGTTTTAATTTCTTGGTTCTTGAGTGTCGTTCCGAAATGCTTGTTTTCGCCCTTCTCCTCGCTTCAAAAATGTATGAAACATTGGGTCGAAACATTGGGTCGAAACATTGGGTCGAAACATCATTCCTTTCCTATGGATAGATCCCGATGACCTCTTTGCGCAATCAGCAATGAAAATTTTAGTCTCATCTTCCTTGTCGTTCAGGTCGATTAGTGTATTGTAATGATCGCAGCGCCATCGGTTTCGTTATTCCAGTATGTATTGATTTGTGTTCTTGTCGAAATCTTCATCTTTTTCTCCTCTCCTCCATGAGAAATCTGGAAACCGGCAAGGAAATATTTCTATCGAATTGCGAATCGGAGTCCTGTTGTTTCAAGGTTTTTTTCAAAGCTTTTATCTCGTCTACGGGTTCTTCTTGTGGGTGCCGTGGAAGTAGTTTTAAGTACTCGATTGGTATGAAACTGTTGGAGACGTGGCCGGATTTCTTTGATTTTTTTTGGATGATTAGGAGGGAAGGGTTGGAGGGAAGGGTTGGAGGGGAGTAGATTGCGCCGAGTAGAAGTGGAAGTGTGAATGAGGGCTTCTTTAGGAGATTGAGATGATGAGTTATTCTAAGTTATTTGTGGATTAGTGATGGGTAAGTAAAGGGATACCGTAGGGTGGGAGATTGACGGATAGGATTAAGGAGATGCTGAGGCATGGGACTCTAGAGTGAATGAGAGACCTGAGGAGTGAGATGTGAAGATGGAGAAGGACTTGGGAAGGGATTGTAGAAAGTATGCCATTTTTGACAACTGGCTTTGGACTCTGAAAGCTATAGAGTGAGTGCTATTTCGGTTCGCTTTCAGTTGTCTGAATAAATTTATTTCATGGTGTGGTGGGAAGGAAGAATATTTCCAGCGTCGTGGAATCAATAGGTAACATGTCAAGATCAATTGCTTGAGATATACACGGCTCATGGATCTCGAGTAGACGGACCAAGAGATTGCCGCTCCAATTCGATGCCGCTAATACATAGGATAGACAATGGTGCTTTGAATTATAAAGTGAGCCAATTACTTGATTTGCGCATGTGCTTCTACATTGACTTCAAGATATCCTAACATATGCGATAACGGTATCATTATATCTTCTATCCAGGAATTAAAATTGGAATCTGTGAATGAAAAAGTCTGAATGAAAGGAGTGACATGGTAGATTTCGAAAGATTCTAGTTCCCCTAATCACAACTTCCAAATTATCAGGTTCCTGAGTGATAAATGTGTTTCTCTGAAGGTTCAACATGAAGAGCAAATGTTATGTATGGTAATTGCCCCGTGTCTTAAAACTTATCGCCCATAAAAACCGATAATACCATCATGAGTTGAGACGGAGGCCTGATGGGAGACGCGCAGTCGCCACTCGATTTGGATAATAACTGGGCTTGGTTGATCTTGTCAAAAATATACTGAGTTACGTGCAAACTGTCTCTCAGTAGCAACAATTTGAGTCTTGAGGTGTGAATAATATTAAAAGTGTAACAGTACTACATTCTTTCAACCTCGCTCGCACCGGTTTTCTTCTCATCTCTTCCCTAGCCTAGTATTGTTATCTTTCAGCCGTTTTAGACGCTGATGGAGCAGTACCCAACTTGCGGAATTCCAAGCGGCTGATAATCTGGGGATCAAACCCGCATATCGCGAATCAATACCCGTAACCTCATTTATACTCTCTAGGCTTGATAAGTATCTGTACCTAAGAAATTACACAGGCGATAATGCGGGGGTAAAGATCGGATCGCTTAAGTGGGTCAGACACTTACTGAGGCCGATAACGCGCATTCGGCATAAACCCTAAAAATAGATTTCTGCCTAATGAAAAAAGAAATTTTAGAATCTGTATAGTGTGTTTATAGAAATCTAATAAAGAAAAATAGAATTCAATCTTATTAAAGATTTTTTGTGAAATAAATTATATTATTGAATAGTCTTTAGAGTTAATTCTATTAATCTATTTTTAAAATTCATTTCGAAA
Organism: Botrytis deweyae; assembly: GCF_014898535.1. Classification (NCBI taxonomy): domain Eukaryota; kingdom Fungi; phylum Ascomycota; class Leotiomycetes; order Helotiales; family Sclerotiniaceae; genus Botrytis; species Botrytis deweyae. The sequence continues at coordinate 91,057 of NW_024066242.1, forward strand.
TTTTCTATAAAAAATGTATTAATATTTAAAATCTATCTTCAAATAGTTTTCCTTATAATACATAAACTACTTTAGAATAAACGAAATAAATAAACAAATTTAATAAGAATTCCTTATCTCAAGCTTAATAAGAATTCCTTATCGAGCTTATCTCAGCTTATCTTATCTCAAGCTTATTTAATTTGTATAACTAATATAGCTTTAGTTAGATTCTATAATATTAAATAAAAGAATTTAATTCAATACACAACTTTAAAGAAATTAATAAAATAAAAGAAAAAGAGATTTGATTATTAATTAGAATTAAAGAAATCGATTGGTGTATTTCTTTTTGAATTATCTCAAAAATTAAAATTTATATTCAATTCTAACTATTTTTATTATACTTAGGAATCTGTTTTATTTTGATATCTTAATTATTAGGCTCAATGACTAATCAAACCTTGAATAATATTATCAATATTAAACAGAATATTTTAATTCAGTATACAACCCTAAAGAAATTGATAAAATGGAAAGGAAAGAGATATTATTATTAATTAGAATTCAAGGAATTGATTGATATAATTACTTTTAAATTATCTCAAAAAATAAAATTTATATTTAATTTAATAATACTTAAAGAACAAAAGACTGAATATCAAAATTAGATCTTTTTCAATTTTATTAGGAATATTTTCATATTAAATTTAAATTTCAATTTTTGAGATAATTTAAAAGTAATTATATCAATCGATTCCTTGAATTCTAATTAATAATAATATCTCTTTCCTTTTCATTTTATCAATTTTTTTTAGGGTTGTGTACTGAATTAAAATATTCTTATTCTTAAATACACACCACTAAATTCTAAATTAGATTTTAGCTTAGGCAGAAATCTATTTTTGGGGTTTATGCCAAATGCGCGTTATCGGCCTCAGTACACTGGTGCCAATACTATTCTAGAAACTATCTTTAGCCTCAAGGTGTCAAATTATTTACACCGGGTATCTAATTTCTCTCGGCAGAGATTTGATTGTCGCGGATTTTGCTGCTGCCTGCAATGGGAAGAAATACAATGACGAAATTGAAATAGGAGTGGGATGATCGGAGGAAAAGATGGATAATGTCTGGCTTTTAACAATCCCACTATAAATATTTTCAATGGGAAGCTATACTGCTTGGCAGATCATATCTATGCTGCTGCTATACAACGTTGCTACACGAAGGTCCCTTGAACGAGTGTAACAAACAATCGCTATAACAGCGACTCTCGAAGAGCCCCTTTTGAATTGCCTACAGAAAGTTCGATCGAGACTCGAAGGATACTGAGTCGAAGCATTAGATGACCATGAACAATGTTGTCCAATGTCGATGTTGCAGGTCACTGACCTCACGAACAAACAATTGCGTATTCTTGCGCTGCCAAGATGCATACACTAGCGGTGTATATGTAAAACTCAACAAGAGATCCATTTAAACTTCTTTCACTAGCAATATCCCAGATTTAAAACGGTCCTGCGGGAACAACTATGTTTTTGACATACAGCTAGTGGAGTAGCAACAGAGCGTACCCAGAGACTAGGCAGAATTCTCAAGGCTAATTTGGAGCTGGAGAGTGGGATCAGTAAAGTTTCGAGAAACGGAGTTTTGATATGAGGTTAAATTTGGGGTACTGTACGATCTTCGAAGGATTCGAGGATCATCGTCTCGGGTAAGACATCAGGATAGCACTTGGTCATAAAACCATAGCTTTTTTTGCTTACTGTATTCTCTTTATTGAACCTTGCATTTCGTCGAGAGATCTCGAATTCCAAGAAGGCTGTGTTGTTGTTGTACACTAGTTGAAGGATTCTAAAATTGCTTAAAAAAGTTAAGCCTTATGGGGCTGGGCTAGGACAACGTGGATTGCCTTACAGGATAAGCATCGCTAGCAAGGGGGTATTTGATTGCATTAGATGGACCTCTCTGTGCAAAATCTATGAACGTAGGAAGAATGAGCCAGCCAGCTCGAATTCAGGAGGAAAACACAGTCATGATATTAAAACGTAGGAAGAGGGTGAGGGTTACTTGATACATTGGTATCTTAAGCTTTAAATTGGCTCTGTAAAACTCTTTGCGTGAATTGTAAATTCTATGAGAAAATGGGGTTGTTAGAAGCAAAGATGGGATTGTGGTGGAGAGAGAAGCGGCTCCATACAAATTGAGTGAATCACGTGTTCCGTCATTTAAACTTTTACCGCTAGGTCCCTTGATACTAGGTAATCTGTAATTCTATCTGCTATCTAACAGCAAGCAACATAAGCAGGCTGGCAAACAAGCTCAATGAACCTCAAGGACCACCATGCGCCAGGCGTTGTTTAGTGGAGAGATCGTATGTCAGAAACCAACCACCAACGCTTTATTTCCGTGGTGAGATTGGTGGAAGTTTGTTTGTTTGTTCAAATGTTGGTTGGCCGTTGGCTCCAATTTCAAGGTGCAGATAACTCTAGCAGTAATAGGAGCTTACCTAGGAAAATCATTCTCATACGTCCATTCGTATGGAAGAGCTCACAGCCCAATTATTCAACAATCGCTTGGACATACCTAGGTCTTACAATATGATCGTGTACAGATCTATATTCGGTTACTTTAGCACTGTTGTCAATATGATGGTAATCTTCCTCAACTTTATTCATTCAGCCGACCTGGATAGGAAGATATCATGGAATAGATACCCTGAAAGATATGGATCTAACTGTGGATATGCGGCGCAGAAATATATCCAAACAAGGCTTATAGGGCCCAACAAGCCAATCCGGTGCCTTGCCTAATATCCACAGCCTTCAATCTCACCTGTTCACGTAAAGATATTTTGAAGTGAGCAGGGGAGCGGCGCAGACAATAAGTATAATCTTCTGTTGCATCCATAAAATGTAAACTTTTCTTCAGTATATTGTTGATTTCTTTTTGCATTGCTTTCGTTAAACTTGCAAAGGTTTTGTAATATAGTAATAATCGAGGGGTCAACGGCGACGATGAATTCCACCTGTATATCCGGTGGACAACCAGTAATTATTCAAGATGCAGCTTCGTGGAATGCTACCGGATGTCCAAAGGGCTTTTACTGTGAGTTAAAGAACAAGTCTAGGTGTTCAATTGGTATCTGAAGAAACTAATATCATACTCTTTCGCAGGTCCAAATAATACTCTTACAAATCTACCAGAATACTGTCCTCCAACTCCTCTTTGTCAAATACTGAGGTTCTCAGGAGGAGCATGTATACCAACCATGGGAACTTACGAACCCTCGCTTTGTCCAGCCGGATATTTTTGTCCAGAGCCAGGAAAGCTCCAGAATCCATGTCCAGCGGGGTCTTATTGTCGCGCAGGATCAGCTTTACCAACGAAGTGTGCAATTAGCTCGAGATGCCCGGAAAAAAGTGTTAGAGATATGAATCTTATTCCAGTGGCTATTTTAATTGTTGTGGATGTGGTAATGTTAATTGGAGCACTGGGTATAACTTTGAAACGAAAATTCAGCAATAGGGTCCGGAATCATTCGAAGGAGAAGCGGTCGAATAGGAAGACGTACACAAAGCCAGGAATGTTTCGAGGAAGAGAGTATTCTCAAATCCATGATGAGCAACTACAGGCAGCCCGAGAGCAAAGCGATATTGCTTTGGAGGAGAGAATTATGAACCTTCAGCGAAGACCTACCGGATTTGAGGAATTGGGTAATCTGGATGAGGAATTCTTATACGACGGTCAGAACGTGGGGGAGGAGCAAGTTATGAATACTGATCTACAACTATTTGTTCAATCTTTGTCGAGATGCTTCGGAGGAAGTAAATTCGGATTATCCTTCGAATTCGAGGATTTGAAATTCCACCCGCCGAAGGCACCGAAGCCTGTTCTTTCACAAGTTTCAGGTTTGATTGACTCAGGAAGTTTATGGGGAGTAATGGGTGCTTCAGGAGCTGGAAAATGTAATTTTCATCAATGCTCTTTTACCTCAACTCGAAGCTAACGAGCAATAGCTACTTTTGTAAATGTTCTCATGGGTAAAACGAAAAACACTGGTGGAGTTACTAAAGTGAATGGCGTTGCTGGTGATATCTCGAAGTAAGTTCTTCTGCCGATGGTATACTATAACAACTAACAATTACAGGTATAAAAAAATCATTGGATATGTACCCCAAGACGATATTGTTCTACCAGAACTTACTGTTCGGGAAAATATTCTCCATTCTGCTAGAATCAGGTTACCATGCACATGGAAGGAGGGCGAGATCCAACATCATGTTGATGTTTTACTTGCTTGTCTTCAACTTTCTCACGTCAAGGATTCATTAGTAGGTAGTACTGCTGCTCCAGTCATTTCAGGTGGCCAAAGAAAAAGAGTTAGTATTGGTATGGAATTAGCGGCTGCGCCCATGTAAGTTTTCAGTCCAAACTTTCTCATTTCTTAACTCACATTAATGCCAGGGCTCTTTTCCTCGATGAACCTACTTCTGGGCTAGATGCAACAGCCGCAAATTCTATAATGAAAACTCTCAAAGCTCTCTCTCGTCTTGGCATGACAATCGTAACTATTATTCATCAACCGCGACAAGAAATTTTCGAATCTCTCGATAGTCTCGTACTCCTCGGTGCAGGACGAATGATTTACCTAGGACCTCAAGTGGGTGTGAAACCTCATTTCGAACGTCTTGGCTTCAAATTCCCCGACCATGGTAATCCTTCCGATGTTATGGGTGACATCATTGCCGGCGAAGGTCGTCTCTACAAACGTACTGGAGATGCTAGTATCCAACCTCTCATCGAACATTGGCAAAATAATCCAAATAGCGCATTTGAAGATGTAAAAGGTCCTGGTGTTTCAATAGGCGAATCAAACGCTCTTGCTTCGACCATCAAAACTCGTGGTACATACTGGTATCGACAAATTTGGTTTTGTTTCCAGCGTTCTCTCGTTCAGCAATATCGTCTGAAAGAGTCGTTTTACTTTGAGTTAGGCGTCGGTGCCGCCTCAGGTTTCTTAATCGGTCTCGCGGAACTGAATCAAAAAGGTGCAAATTTCCGTGGTATTTTCAACGAACCATATGAAATGCTTTCTTCATCAATCGATTACAACTCTGTTCCTCAAATGGCACTTCTCGTCGGTCTAGCTATTGGTCTCACTGCTTCAGCACCCGGGGTAAAAGTCTTCGGCGAGGAAAAATTGGTTTATTGGAGAGAAGCTGCAGCGGGACATAATCGCTTCGCGTATTACGTAGGAAAAGTTATCTCGACCATGCCAAGAATGATTCTTGCAAATTTTCACTTCACAGTATTTTTTGCGTTCATGACTACGCCGGTCATTGGCTGGATGGATATGTTCGCTGCTAATCTCCTTTATTTCTGGTGTATATACGGTCTCGCATCTTGTGTCTCTATGGTTACCCGTCGTGAAGACGGACCTCTTCTTTCAGTTATGGCATCTCTGATCGTTGGTGTACTTAATGGTATGTCGCCTTCTCTTAAAAAAGTACGAAGCTGGCATTTGATATGGCTCTGGAGATCAACTCCGGGCACGTGGTTAGCGGAGGGTTATTTCACGCAGAACATTACTCCGATGAATTATCTGTATGATATTGAGACGGCGAAGGACGCGGTCGGATATGATTTGGATCACTTTACTCAGGATATGCTTATGCTGCTTGCATTGGGTGCGGCGTATAGGGTTATTGCGTTTGCGGGGCTGAGGGGGATGTATAGACATAAACAGAGATAGAGGGGGGGGATTTGAGAAGGGGTGGCTGTGGATAAAGAGATGGTCATGAATTGGATTGTATATACTTGGGAGTTTTGGCGTGAGGGATCGGGAATACATATTGGGTCGATTACTAGAGTACTAGGATCATTGGAAATTTAGAATACCCTTTCATCTAGAGGCGTGTTGATACAAATATACGATATAATGCAGCACCTTATTCTAAAAATGACGTGATTGAATTCTGATCAATTGTTAGGGAAGAAAGAAAGTATATAGCTTGACTTCATCATACTTTTGCTCTATAGATAAATATCAGGTAGTCCTGGATGCAGATTCTCGAACCAATTTTTCTGGCCTTCCTATGCTTTCGCTTGTTAGAGTTGTTTATGGATATCCCTGCACATAGGTAATCATATCATAAACCTAGATACTATTTCCATCGATGATTAAGAAATTACAATCAAGGAAGAGCCTTTAGAGGAAGAGACTTGAGTCAATCAAAATATTCCTCTCTATGATCCGAATTTCGGACCGGATCTTGAGAGCCAACCTTTACCGTCTCGTTCCATTTCATCGCCACACAATACTCACCGTCGTTAGTTCTAATCATTGTCAATTTCGTCCGCCGTTATATTAAACCAAAACTGACGTTTACTTGTCTTCTCTTCTCTTCTCTTCCTGCTTTGAGAGTCGAGAAGTTATATAGTTGTAGCATGTATCTTTTGTTTTATTTTACAGGTGATAGTCGATGTGCTAAAGGGTTGGAAAGAATATTAGCTTTGTCTGGCCCTGAAACCAACCTTTGAACCATATGTTAAGGGCTTGAGAATCCGGGACAGAGGGTGAGAGATGAAGGCTATATAGTAGTGGTTTATGAGAGTTCCGAGGAGATGAGTTGGGCCGGGATGGGCTATGAGTAATGATACTGAGGAGTTGGAGGTTAGAGTGAATTGATGTGTAATTTGGTAAGGAAGCTGCGTCCTGGGAATCGCTCTTGTTGTTACGATAATATATAAAGTGGTGATGATATCTTGAAGTCTTTTGTAGATGGTGTATAGAAAACGTGAGAAAGAAAAAGTAAGGTGCTTTGACGTCTGGTGTTTCGGCTTGAATATCGTTTGTTCTCAGGGGAAACTGTGCAGACGGAGATGTACAATCGGGTATAGTGTAGGTATTAGCTGATTTCTTTGTTTTTACTGTTGTCTGTCATGTTTCGTCGATATCCACTAGTCATTGTCGTATTCTCCAGATACCGCTGCCATGTTGCTTGACATGTGTCATCAATATCTTCCTTCTATCTTGGATCTATTCACATCTCGAGAAAGCCAAATTCTAGAGAATTTTTAGCATCATTGATCCAAGAAAGAAAAAAAACAGAGAAGTGGCTTCTACAAACTCATGTAGAAGTGATTGTGGTGATTTTAGTTACGCTTAATGTTTCTTCTTTGGAATGTAAGAAAGTTTATATAGAGAAAATGTTGAGTTCGTCAAGCTGGATAAGTGGGGCATGTAGGTGAATAATATGTTGTATGAGTGTATGATGTATGCATCGCTACCCTCATCCTCAATTGTTTCGGACACTGTAGGTCTATTAGATTCTCCAGCCCACATCTCGCATCTTACCTCACTTATAAGAGGAACTACTTTCCTCTTCGATTTCAGTCAATTGAGATGGGTGATCGAACCCGATTTAGGTGTTCCACAACCTGCAAGTACCTATGGAGAGGAAGAAAACTGTTACTTTCGAGTGTGAAGCGTGAAGTACGAATGCGGACGGCAATTCTAGTGTCGGGAATAACTATCATTTGGACTTAAGTTTGATACTTTACTGTTGTCGGTCCAACTTCTTTTTTTCATTTGCTTCCAGTTGTTGTCGTTTGGAATTAACTCATGCTCCCATTTTTCCTTTCAAATCCAATCTCACTTCTTTACGTCTTCTTGCCGAGTCTAAGCTTATTCTCTCTATCTGTCTGTTCTTTGCCACATTCTGGAAAGAAAAAGGTACTTTTACATGCTCATGGATGCTATCTCTACACCTGAGGTCCAGGAGTTTGAAGTTCTTGTTCGCCAGCATCGTGCCTTTTATGGACTGGGTAAGTTTTGAGGTAGGAATAGTGGAATATCAGTGGTGAATTGTAAACAGTGTAAAGAGGGGTCGCTGGATTGTTGAATCAGGTGTTGGAGTAAAAAGTAAATCATTCACTCGTTGCTCGCTGGCTAGCGATACTAGCGGGGTTCTTTAGGCTGCATGGTATCTCATTCATTGTCTATATAAGAACTGTCAGATGCTAATGTTAGGACAATTAAAGTTGAAAGAGAACGAGGCCAATCGAAGGTGTGTCTTTCTTGCGTGTGGTTCCAAGCCATTGCTGAGGGCTGCTGTACTAACGTTTGGGCGATCAGGGGATTGATAGTCATCTGAAGCACCTAGCAATCAAGGTAGCGAGAATCCACTGTATTCTATATAACGACAGTGGAAATTGGATTTCTAGCAGATGAAAAGAAAAAACTGCGCTTCAGAATTTATCAAGAGTTTCATAATTTCCTCATCATAATGTGGTATCAGTAGCGCAGCGATCTCCACCATCTATCAATGATCTAGCTGCTCTATTTTGGTCATGTTTGGAACGCTTATATAGAGGTGAGAGTAGTAGAGGGAGGAGTCAGGATTACGTAGGTAGTGGCATAAGTTCTATCACGGGATAAGTAGGAAATACATTCAGCAAAGAGGGAAATGGAGGACTTGCTGGGTAGTAAATTAGAGAGTTAGTCTATTTCGACTTGAGTTCTATTTGAGTGAATGCTGTAGGACTTTTGGATTGAGAAGTAGAGAATGAACTGACAGTCACAAAGCTCAATGGGATTCCTGGAAGTACTACGGACCATGACTGACTGTACAAGAATAATAGCAATTTCGGGTTTCAAAATTTGTATTTAGAAGCGGGATGTACCCAGATACATCGAGACTGTTCCATATCTTCAATCTACGAAAGTTTGAAAGTTTATATAGACTAGGTATTAAAGATTTTAGTTAATCTAATAATCTTCTATATAATGTATACAAAAAGAACCATATGTCAGGTCATATTGTATCATATTTATCTCACATAAATATAAACATTATATGTAAGAAAATACAACTTAAATCTACATCTATCATCGTATACTACAGTCTCATTTTGTCTCAGGATACTCAAGACAAAAGTTCGCAACCACTGCAGACTGCCGTGTCCAGGAATGGGAACGGTATTAGCGAAATTCATGATTCTTGAATGGAAGTCGAACTTAGAAATAGGCTTGCGTGATTGAACTAAAAATATTGTTGTCATTCGAGAATCTATGATTCTCGTCACTAATTGAACTTATCACCGCTAGTCATCTAGTCAGACTTTCTAGCAATATTTACATCGCTTGTCCCACAATCCGCGCCTTCTACAGACCGCAGAAATACCAGAGCTCGAGACCATTACCAACAATCATAAATTTAGCCTCAGATATTATGGACCCGAATATACTGTCTTCCAGGTATCTTTTATAACCTTGGAAACTATGGAATGTGGCCCGCTTAACAGTCTGAGGAGACACCTCAGTCGCCTGCTTGGCTTGTACAACCACCACTCCGCGATCTTGATGGGCAAATGCGGGGTATGGCTTTGATATTTCCTTGATATTGATGTGAAAGATGGTGAATCATATCTAGGTATTTACCTTGCTTTATTCCGGTGTCAAAAAGAAAATGAATCTGCGATCGACATCTCCATGGCAGGGTTTGGGGGAAATCGAGGGGATTTTTAACCTGAGTATTATTTAATAATGGCTGTATTCCTGAAGTAAAAGGGCAACACAACTAGCACCAATAAATACTTGTCAAATTCAGGTCTTCTTCCTGGGGTATCATAATTAAAATAGGCCCGCTCACTTGTTTTAAGTAGATAGGTAGTAATCTACACGCCAATTCTTGGTTTAAGTAATGCTCTTTCATCATGTCTCATATTGTCAAGGCTCTTTTCTCTGTCATCGTGAGAAACTTGATATTTGTTGTCGCTGATGATAATCTTATCTATTTTGGACCAGATAAATAAGTCGAAACTGAGCCCAGAACCCTACAGTTACTGAGCACTGTTTCTAAAGATCTGAGAAAGTACAGAGTGTGAGGTCAAAAATCAATCCAGTAAGTCGTCGTCCTGGGCTAGGTCGATTTCTGCTTGGGTTTGTGGTTGGGTTTGTGATTGTGGACCACTTTAATAAGGTTAGAGACCTACTCTTGAATCTGAAAATCAGAATGCGGGGTATGGCTTTCACCCTCGCTGTCCTTGAAGGGATAGTGGGTGAATCACATATACTATGTGTCACCTGCTCTCTTGCTGACGAAACACTGAAAGTAAATTCATATCTATATTTATAGAGAAGTATCGATGTAAACTTCTCGGTATTGCAGTAAAGACCGTTTTGAAGTTGGGGCTCAACTGACCCTACAAAAGCCCGCTCATAGGACTGTAGCCGGAGATGTTATTGTCCTTAACTTGGTAAAGGGATCACAAGATTGTTACTCACATGTAAGAATCGGAGAGGATGGAATGGCAATCATTTTTTGATCAGATAGGTGGAATAATTGGATTGACGGTAATGAGAAGAAGCGACGGTGAGATATTACTTTTGGAAATCTTAGCATCTGACAGCAAAATTGCATGGGAGGTGAAGAGGACGAAAGAAATATCGTAAACGAAGCGGATCTATCGAAATTCTACCATCAATCTACAACCTTAAAGCTTGCTGGATCTCAAATATCCATATTCCATTTTTATCTTATACCTCAGGTCTCACCCATCTGGGCAGAAATCCTATGATCTATTGTGTCATGGGATATTGGATATTTGATAGTACGTTATCTTCCTCCCATTCGTGCTTGCTTATAGTTACGAAACGCTTTCTCAGATTACCAAACTCAACCTGGGAAAGACACAAGATTCAGCTCAAGCCCAAAACTTACCCCTCTTAATGAGTGAATAATTGTACAAGATGAATCAATACCTCACATACCTACCTCACATACCTACCTGGTCATGCGAGGAACAGTGGAATTTTACCGAACAGTGGATAGAAGAAAATTTCCAGATGCAGTTCGCATTTGAAAGCTATATAAATCTACAGCAGAGCAGGTGCACCGACTCAGTAAGTTACGAATCCAAAAGCAAGAAAACTTCTGAGAAACTGTCCGTCGTCTACCCACCAGAACTAGAAAACTCACTCCCTCAAAAGGAAGAATGAAATTTACCCTGAACCACGAGTGAGCGGAGAAACTTCTATCATATATGATAGGGATACCATCTGAATCAAAATAACCATATCCAGTCAGACGATGGCAAAGTTACAAATCAACACTGCAAAATGTCAAAAGACAACAAAAAAAGCAATCGACAAGTATCATCTCATCCCATCCCATTTCAATCCGCTTTCAAAACATCAGGTTAATGGAATCTCTAAGAATAAAAGACAAAAAAGCCACACGTAGGGAGCTGCACTGAGCCAGCGAACACCACATTTGTCGGTCAAGCCCAGGGTCTCGCTTGCTTGGTCATTAGATACGGAGAGTCGAAACCCTTATATGATGAAGGTTTCGGGATCTTTGAATGGCGTTGAATCTAATAGGAGGATTGATTGAATTATACATACAAAGCCGAGAGGGTTTAACGGTGGAGCGGAATGAGGGGTTATGGTAGTGGATGATTCACTTGCGACTTGCAAGTACCTAGGTAGAGCACGTCGGTATTCTCGGCCATGGCTTTCAGGTACGCTTTCAATATGAAAATCGATACACTGATAGGATTTACCTGGGCAATCCATCTCTGGTACCGTACATGATGGGCGACCCCCCTCTTCAATAAACTCGAGTGTTTGAGATGAATGTGTGAAAATATTCCTTGATCATGAATTGTCAAGTCATCATTGTCTGAAAACGCTTCCTCATACATGTATTCATCAACACTACACCTCTCGTCTCAAAAAGAAATATCCGTATCATCCTCCTCCCCTACCCTTCCAACCCCCCTCTCTTTCTCTCCACTTCCAATCTCAATCCCCATACTCCCCCCACCTCCACTAATACTCCTGGGTAGCGTCAAAATCAACCTCTCATGATCACGATCATTCACAATTCTAATTCCCGTCTCCACCACCTCCCTCACATGATCCCTCTCAACCGTAATCGCCATTTTCGGTTTCCTGATCCGCGTCTCTCCATTTCCATTTCCATTCCCGAGCCCTCTATTTTTCTTTTCCTGTTCTTCATCCAATATATCTCCCACACCTACACCTGCAGTAACAGTCGTCGTAACCGTCGGTAAATCAATAGCATCCCTCGCATAACTATAACCATCTAGTGTCGCACCATTCATACCGTTCGTGCTCGTAAACAAATGATCTCGATTTGAAAATCCCATATTCTCGGGAATAGAACGAGGACTGAGAATAAGTGGATGGGGAGAAATAGGAGAAGGGAGAGCGCTGGTACGGATCGTAGGGTAGGAACAGGTATGTGAATGAGTGTGTGAGTGAGAACGACGCGGGAGGAAGGTGGAAGCATTGTCTTTGGAAGTTATCCAGTGGAGGACTAGAACGCTGAAGAGTACTAGGTATATCTGTGAGTCTTTTGAAGGATTTCTGGTAAAGAGAAGATGAGATAGAGGCTTACTGTCGAGATTACAACACATGAGACATATCCAGCCTGGTTCGCCTTTCAGCACCAATAATAAAGTCAAATTACTTGGGAAAACATCAGCTATTATTCTAAATGATCAGGAGAAGTAACTTACACGACACTAGAGGTAAGCGCACAACAACTTCCAATAAAAGTGCGGATTGCGACGGTACGTGTTTGTGAGTTTGGGTTGTTTTTGTAGGAGTACAAGCCTATATGGATTAGTTGAAGAGTGATAAGAATTGTCGATGCAAAATCACCTTGTAGTGGAACGAGAAACAAGGACGTTAGGTAGACCTATATATACATGTTAAGCTGATATTTGAATACAGCGAACACTATGGGCTTACGTTGACTAATATATCGAAGGCCTACCGAATGTTAATAAACCTAATCCTCGAGCGGAAACCGAAAGATTAGAATAATAGGCGCCAAAATACCTACAATAAGAGGTATCATCGCGACTTGTTTCATCCCAATCCGACATTCACCATTCTCATAATTGGCGAATCGGCTTTGGAATCTGAATCAACAAGAGCTCCTTTCCAACAAAAACTCAGAGCCACACTCACAATATAAAATTCAACGCGATGACTATGCAGTAAGGAACTAAAAGGATTAATGTTTGAACCATCGCATACAAATCAGGTGACTAACTCAGCATTCCAATCGAGTTGAAGAGATAAAGCGGATCTTTGATGCGCGGTTTTGATGATCGACGGATAATATACTGTTATCTTAGTAAGTATAAGAGTAAAAAAGGGAAGAGCAAACTTACAACCCTTTCAACGAGGAAATAGTAGATGAGCTACTAGCTTTAGTGAATGTTGCGGTCGCTTGCGGTGAAGAAAACCTACTACCTAGAATATCGTGTAAGTACAGCTGGCTGGATATATCATTGGAAATTGAGGGCCCAAGTCGAACCAGAAAACAACAAATCTGATTCCTTGATTTCAATACTCACTTTGGTCGTCATATAACAAGACAAGCATAGTATAATAGCATTGGAGCACATATACTGTGAATAGTTGACACCAAACCCCGCCGAAACAACTGCGGACCCAAGAACAAATACTAGGGAATCAAAATATATCAAAAGAACCACTGCTCAATTTGTCTATTAGTGCCAAATTCTTAGCAACAAAAGCTTTGTAGATAATCCCTCCAAACTTACACCAACAAACGAGAGGGTATCGAGACCAATCCTGTACATTTTGAACGCGACGAGCTGTATAAGAGCCTTAGTATCTCGCGAATCGTGCAGCTTTTTCTATCGGGTGGATAGACTTACTCATACAAATTGCCAAAACTGCCATTGATATCATAGATAAAATAATTGAGAAAACTGTTCCAGCTCTGGGTTCATTTGCCGATGCCTTCGCCATTCGCTCCATGAGAACTCCCATCTTCAACTTCAAATCTCAATCTCAATACATAACAATGGCGAGTGAGAGGTAATTTCGTGAAAGACGATGTATATTGGAGACTTTTCAATATGTCATATTATTATTCATGTCTGGGTATGTCGAGTTGTTATCCGATTTCCATATTTTGTTATCTTCCGGGTCGATTTATTGTGGAACGCCTGGTCTAATGTTCGTTCGAGGAAAGACATGATGGCTCAATTCAGCGAATTCGATGTGTTTGAACCAAGCCCTGGCTTGCATTACGAGTGCAATGGCTTGATGTTGAACAAGAGTAATAGAAAAATCCCACGGCATGCAAAATGAGATGTGTTGAACCGAAGAAGCAAGATACTCGTGTGGGAACAAGGAATGTAAGTAGCACCGGAAAAAGTTCTATAGGTCTAGAAATTCAATTAACAACAGGGAGCAACGTGAATCTGTATTGTTTGTCTCTACAAGATACTGACTAAATCTAGCAAAAGAAAGTGCGAAATTACGTTGTGGAACATTGCATTCGGATACTTGCGTTTGACAAAGCCATTGTGTTACCAAGTCCCCGAGAATTGCGCGTGAAGTAAGGGACGAAGAAGTTTTTAAATAGAATCATATGCAAGCCACTGATCGCAAAAAAATAACGATTTAAAGAAAATCAGATCAAGCAATCGAATTTTAATTTGTTTTGCAGAATCAATTGCCAATTTGACAGTTATTGAAGCCTCAAAAGATAGATTCACGGTTCATGCGGTGGAATCATCGGAACTTTGCCGATGAGAATGTATACACGTGTTGTCCCCAAACACAAGACCACCGACACTTTCAGCTTTTCACGGGAGGACGAGACTACTCCAATGTGCGACAACTAATCATTTTCATATATACAGAACTTTATCTTCCAAAATACTCACTTTTTATACCTGTGATTGTAACCCGGATAGCTGGTATTTTCTGAATAACCAGGAGGGGTACTTGTCGGGTCATCTAAACTGATATAGATAACAGCATCTTTCTTTCCCATCTTAATTGCTTTCTTTTCGTTTTTTGCAGCTTCCCTCTCTAACTTCTGCAATCTCTTCATTTCCCTTTTCTCTCTTCTCGACAATCGAGGAAACTCACTTCCTTCGCCGACTAATATTTTACCAGGATGAATAACATTCATCAATGCAATTGCAATCAACATAGGCAAAGCATCAAGAACCATGAAATACCATTCATGATATGGTATTGGATTCTTGCTTGGATCAAGACCAGCTGAAAATTCTACCAAGCGGTAAATAATTCGTGTAGTGATTAGGGCGAGAGATGTAAACATGATATATAAGAGGGGTCTCCAACCGCGATGTCTTTGATCTAGTATTTGATTGGCACTAACTCCTATAGATCTTTCTCGTTGCTGCATGATGAACATAAATTTGATGGCAATGGCTGTGAAAAGCAGGATGCAAAATTCTTGGAATCCAACACCGCTCATGTAGATATGGATACCGGTCATTAAGATATTTGAATTGGCGCCGGGAGATGTTAGTATACCGCCCACAACTATGCAAAAAGTTAGAAAAGAGCTTCGTTGATGAACTGAAGTGTCTTACGTTGTGTTGTGAAGGATAGCACGTCAAGCCATACGAAGATCTTGGCTATCTGGATACCTTTGATGCCCCAAACCTTCTGATCTGGAACGAAGAAGTAAATCATCCGTCCTAGAACCATATAAACAAAGGCATTGACCCACATAGGGGCAAGTAAAATCAGAATCTGAGAAACAGTGGCCAGAGCAACATTCTGTTGCATTTTCGTACCAGCTGAGCGTATCGCAAAACTCATAAATTCCCACGTACACCCCATAATCAATACCCAACATAGTCTTAGTTTCTTGTGATAAAAAGCTTGGAAGATATGCGCTATTGTAACGACGAAGAATAGTAACGTGAAGACAACTGCGGCGGCAAACGATGGATAAAAATTATAGTTGGCATCTACTATGATTAGCCGTCGATTTCCGGTGAGAAGGCAAGTACATACTGCAAGCCCATTCGGGTACATGACCATTTTTATCTGGCCTGACGTTGATACATGATTCTGTTGCAGATGCAATTGTCGAGGCACTGCTGGTTATGGTCGTCGTGGAAGACATGACTTTTAGGGATATGCATAACCTGAAAGCAAGTGGTGTATTGCAATCGAGACTGGATATAGATACGGACGATAACGGGACTGAACATGGCTGTAAGCCTTATATATAGTTGCCATTTTGACACAAGATCCAAAGGACAATCTCATAGAGTATTTTTAGGACAAACTCAATTTTAACTCCGCCATGAAGCTCTGGCTATATGAGAGCCGCCATGTAATGAAGAATCGGTGAGACAGTACGTACTTCCATCATATTAAACGATCCAATTGACAGGACAGCTTCACTGAAAACCCCAGCGGCTTGTGCATGATCCAACGCATTTCCGACATGTGAGGAATTCGTCACCAAGGATGATAAATGGGTGAAGGATGAGACCAATTGGTTTTCACGTAAATATGGATAGTAATGAAAACCGTTGCGCTGGCGCAGAATAAACACAGCCTAGCAAGATCCACATGTACCTCTGGATTGTCCAATGAAAAGCGCTAAAATGGAGCAACGAACTCTCCGACTTGGCATCTTTCACACGTGATCCAGGTGACAACTTTGAAGCATTTAGAGGTGGTCTCGGTGGTGAGTTCGAAATTTGTTCATCGATAAGTCATGAAAGTAGATAGCCCTCAAGTTAAGTTGTTGCCAATAGCGTCGTTGGTACACCAGTGTACTGGTTGCTTCTGAGAGCACGTGTTGATCCATTTGCCCTTCATGCTGAGCCATTCCAGAATCCTCCCCTTTCCGTCTGCAGGTAGAAATATCTAGACATCAAATCCGACATAAAAAGGTAACTAGATCATTTGAATACATCAGGGAAACACTTTCCGAAGCCCCCAAAATCTTTGGAAACTCATAAACTGAGGGATGGCACAGAGCCTTGAATGCTGAATGTCGGTTTGTCCTCTCAAGAATTTTCCGAAGAACAAATGTCGTTTTCTACTGAGGTCTCATCGTATAATGAACCATACCGGAGACTGGTTGAAGTCTGTATCGTTCCACGACTGTTCCTATTTCTGTTCTTGTACTTCTCTAGGTAGGTAGAAATGGAACTCGGATAATTTGAGAGAGCTTGGATGGTTCTCATACAACGGAGAAGGCTAAAACATTCAGAGCCTAATGAAGATGGCTCCTTCTAAACTCCATAGAAGTTGACTCAAATGCGGCATTTTGATCCTTGAAATTTATATATACGAGCAGCTCTAAATCTCCAATCATGCCAACCAACAAATACGCATTAAAAACCTGCCTCTCGAGCGCGGTTTCACGTACCGTAAGACCATTACCAAGAAACGTCAAAAGTGTGAAATACATACGAACCGTTGATCTTCTGATAGAAACATCAAACGATAGTTAGAAAATAAAGTATGATTTAAGCTTCAGTACCAAGCTTTATCGCCAAGCCGGGAGTTACAGTACCTTGACACATGAAGATTGATGAATGATTGGATTTCTCAGGGATGCTAAGGTCGGAGTATGAGATAGGGGTCTACTACCGATCGATTCTAGAAGCAGGGTCTTGATGTATTTCTCAGAATGCAAACGTAAACAAATGAGTAGCAAGTACTTCTATAATTTGGATCTTGTTGTAACATGATATATATTTATATTCAAGAGATTTACGACTACTGCGAGTCTTCCGTCTTTTGTGGTCGGTAGGTACTAGGTAGGTAGTTAGGTAGGTAGAACGACTTACGATATAGTTATATGTATAGGTAGGTGCTTACACAAAGCCAGCATCCCTACTAGATAAGTGATACCAACGAAGGAGCATCTCAATTCAACATCAGTACCAGCATCAACAATCCACTATTAAGCATTCCAGTCGCTCATAGTCCTTCGCCACAAGTGTTATATCTTCAAACGCCAATGTTGACTACCACCTACCTACTTACTCACCACACAACATACCAAATTCAATTGTCCAAACCATCAGTCTGGCTAACCAATATACATTCAGCTAATCACATCATGCACCACCCCGCAACTCGGCCGCCAAACGAAATTGCTCGAGCCTCATTCAAACCCTGAAATGCATCGTACCTTCCTCCTCTCCTCTCTAGCCTCAATCGACATCCAATCATTGTCTTTGACAGACATACCTAGCTAGATATTCACGTAAGATCTCAATTTCAAAAAGTAAGGGTCCTTTTGGGTACCTCCCTAGAGAGGTACCACCATAAGCTCCGTTTCATTTTACGAGAAGCAAAATCTCTCAACTACAATGCTAGATACTTCTGTACGAGCTCTCTGAGCTAGGGCTGAAAAAGTATACTTCCTCAGATTCTTACTTGAATGAATTGGGTCGTCTCCCATTCATATATAATGCTGAGGATGGTCTGTATTATATTTTTGTCTGGAATCTGTTCTGATTGAGGTTTCTTTTCTGTGTTACATAGGCGCTGTTAACTACCTACCTTTACTTACCTAGGTACCTACTTTGCTTTCCTACTTCTCATATTCACTCGATGTTTTTCTATTCCAAAATTCTCTCCATCTAATTTCGTTCGGGGCTCGGCCTGTCTATTTGCTCTCTTCTTTTACCACTCTATTTCTATGCTTTCTTCGAGGTTACTGCTAGATCAACACAGGCACCTATAAACACTCAGTCAACCTACTCGACTACAACCTCTTTG
This sequence comes from Botrytis deweyae, assembly GCF_014898535.1. NCBI lineage: Eukaryota > Fungi > Ascomycota > Leotiomycetes > Helotiales > Sclerotiniaceae > Botrytis > Botrytis deweyae. The sequence goes on from NW_024066242.1 coordinate 109,631, forward strand.
ATCTACCTCCTCTCTTTTTGATCGAATAACACAGTTCGAGTCACATCTCAACTCAAACCACTGCAGTCAACAACCACATCTTACTCATTCTACCTCTCAACAACCAGTCATCGCCCCCCCTCCCTATCCCAAAAATGACCGCCCCAGACACCGCCTCCCCACATATCACCAAAATCCCCCTCGAAACCATCTCCAAACTCTCTCCCTTCTCCGGTCTCATCCTCTCCATAATCCTCATCATCTACTTCCTCATCCGCTACTACCTCTTCGAACCCCTTCTCCTCCCCTACCTCTACGGCTCCACCTTCACAACCATGCCCTCGGGCTCCGCCCTCCGCTCCGGCTTCATCAACCACCACATTGCCGGCCTCACAAAGATCCTCATCTTGATCCTCGCAGCTTATCCCTTCATCTCAGTCACTTTCCTCACTAGTTCTCTGCATTCCCCATTCGCGCCAGGAAGCGAGACCACAATGGGAGATGTACTCATCATCGCCGCGCAAATGTTAATCGCAATGTACATATTCGAATTACTGTATCGACCAAAGATCAGTCCAGTGAGTGTGGGACATCATATTGGGACTATTTTGATTGGTCAGAGTGCCATTGCGATAAGTTTGGATTTGGTAAAGGAGAGGGATGCCACGATTGAGTTTATTTTGTGTACAGTCTGGGGTATGTTTTTTCCCCTTACACATCTTCACTTGAATCCCCATCTCCCCATCTCCTTGCAACCCCCCTCCCTCTTTTCCTCAACCAACTAACACAACCTCCCCCCATAAAGGAGCCTTTGACATCCTCTCTGAATTCCTCCCCCACCTCACCATCATTCTCTACCGCTGCAACCCCACCTCCCACGCTTTCCTCCGCAAAATATTCCGCATGGCAGCTATTACCACCTTCACTGGTACAATCGCCGAAACAATCGTCACGATGTTTCTCTTTGGGAGTTTGTGGAATCGATGGACATTGGCGTTTAAAATCTCAACGCCCTTGTTGCATGTGGTGTTTATGGCGGCGCAGTTGTGGGGGACGTGGAATTTTGTGGGTTTGTATAGACGACAGGGGATTTTGATGAGGGAGAGGGAGAAGAGGGATGTAGAGGAGGGGAGGGGGGTGGATGGAATGTGGAATGGGGAGGGGAATGGGGAGAGGAGTATGAGTGAGATTGAGGTGGAGAGACAGGGAGAGAGAGAATGTGCTGGGAATGGGAGCAAAGGAGTCGTCGCAACGGGCTGGACTCGGTTTCGGAAAATAATTCGAGTTTGAGGGAAGGAAGGTAATCTTTCGTGTCTATGACTTTGTGATATGTGTGAGAGAAAAACATACAGGAAGGTCAAGGTAGAATGTGGTATTGGTGTAAGGGCATCAGGCGTTAGTTACATCGAGCATTTTGGTATTGAGATAACGCATAGCATTTGGAATGGAGTTGAAAGGTATGATGGATGGATGATTCATGTCTAGGTATGTCTGAGATCCATCAATTGCGCGTGTGATAGATAATAGACCGAAACAGAGTGGCGTGATAGACAGGCAGATAGATCGATGAAGAATTATAGAACACATTGATTCAACTAGCTTGTTGGACCTACCTGCTAGAAGCGACTAGGAAGCTCGCGGACGTATGATATTTTATGAGCCAGAGAACCTGCCAGCAGCTCCAATAAACTCAAGACAAACACCATATATATCGCTCACTCCCGCACACTGTAAGCCTCTCACAATCCCTCATCTCCATGCCGATTCTATTCAACATCAAACCAACAACCTCATATAAAACTTCATATCCTATAAAGAAATCCAATTAGTCTCAATTCCCTTCTAAATCATTCATGAAAAGATCGCAAAGAAAAAAAAGGGTAAAAAATAAATCAGAAGCTGAACGCGTTCTCAGCAATGACAACTTGTGTCTCTGAGTGAGCTGGGTATAACGTATGTGTTGATCATCATTTTATTTTTTGAGAGTTGGGGGGGGAGGGAAATGTGTGGATGGGATGGATTGGTGGGAAACAGAAGAGGAGAGGTGGGAACATACGGCTGTGGTTTGTTTGGGATGCTGCTGTTTGGAGATGAAGCTGTGGTTAGTTGTTGGAGGATCGCGCGCTGAACATGCGGTGGTTGGTGATTGATTGGATGAATGAATGAATGAATGAATGTAGATGCGTGTGTGCATGACTTGATTGTGCTTTTGATTGAGCTCTCAACTGGTCAACCATTGATCATTGATCATTAATCATTGATTGATTGATCGATCGAAGCGATGAAGCGCAAACTGCTTCGTCGCCATAATGGGGTATGTACATATGGATGGCGAAGAAAAAAGATTGCGCGGAAAAGAAGCTTGAGCTTGGAAGAAATAAATATATGGTGGAAAAATTGGAAAGTGCGCTAGAAGGGTTTGGGGTTAGTGTGTAATGGATGGTGGAGGGTGGTGAGGCTGGGGTGTGTATTGGTAAATTACTCAGGGCACGCCCCCTTGGATGGAGTGGAGTGGAATATTAGGTAGTTTTTCCTCGCAATAGAAAATATTGTCAACGAGGTGTATGTAAATGAAGTGTTCATAGTAGTCATCGCGATCCGGTGATTCATAATGCAAAGCAAAGTAAAGGTTAAAGATCAAAGTTTCTTTCGATTGCTCAAGCTAAACTATTCAATCCTTCTCTCCTTCCTTCCTTCCATCTACTCTTATTCTTCATTCTTCGTTCCCAAATCCATGCTTGCTGTAGGAGCAGTTTCATACCATCTCGTATCGTATCATTATAATAATCATTAATTATTTAAAGGGGCGTATATCATTCAGTCATAAAGGAGTCTATTTCCGCTGTTAGTATGTGATTTTGATCAATGTGTGTTGGAAAAGGGGAATGCAACTCACGTTGTAATTACAAAATAAAATTCGTCAAAAGATTCATCGGCTTAAGCTAAGGCGTTATCGGCTTCGCGCTTGTAGTTGTTGTAGGTACCGTAGGAACCGTAGTTTGTGTAGCCGGTTGGGGTGGGAGTTGGGGTTGGGGTGACGGTGGTGGAAGAGGTGGAGGAGGTGGAGGAGGTGGAGGCGGAGGGGTAGTTTTCGTAGTTACCGTCTGTTTTAGAAGCAGGAATGGTTAGTTATGCGTGTGGAAATGGGACTGGGTGGATAAGATGCAGTGGGAGGGAGGGATGGGATAGTGATGTAGCGAGGAAGTTCACGGACAGTTGCCGTAGTCACCATCTGAATGAACAGAGCGCAAAGTCAGCATTGCTCAGGAGAACCCGTGAGACAATTGAGGACATATGAGAGTGCGAGTATGGAGATTAAGGAAAGAGAGATCGAGAGTGGACTTACAGTCACCGTAGTCACCATAGTTTCCATAATCTTCTGGATTGGCTTCTGGAGCACGTGCTTTCTTGTTCTTGTATGCTCCGTCTGAGAAAAATGATTAGTCGATGGCAATATGTATGATGCGTGTGACTTACAGTTTGCGTATGAGCCATAACCGGTTGGAGTTGGAGTAGGTGTAGCTGATGAGGAGCTTGATGAGGAGCTTGAAGGGGTGGCGGAAGAGGTGGTGGAAGAGGTGGCGGAAGGATAGTTTTCGTAGTTACCGTCTAGAATCATGATGTTAGTACTGTATCAAAATAGCTCCTGATGTACGAACAGTTTCCGTAGTCACCATCTATAGGAGGTTGGGTCAGCATTTCATAGTCATAAATCCAAGTTTCCAAAGAATAAATTGATCTGAACATGAAGCCTATGAAATGTATTAAATTTAATTGACTTACAGTCTCCATAGTTTCCATAGTCAGCACGCTTTGCTACTGGGGCAGGCTCTGGTGCGGCTTCTCTGACTTTCTTGTTCTTGTAGGTACCGTCTACGAAATCATTAGACTGGACTCAAAAGATATAATTGATGTGTCTGCTTACAGCTGGCATAGCTACCATATCCAGTTGGTGTTGGTGTTGGTGTAGGTGTAACGGAGGAAGAGGATGGGTATTTCTCGTATGTTCCATAGTTTCCGTAATCACCATCTAGAAATATGCATTAGCACTCTACTCCAAGGCCATCGTGGAGGCAGTCTTACAGTCACCATAGTCCGCTGGGGAAGCATCAGCTTTGGCTTCTGGTTGAGGCTCTGCAACAGGTGCAGCGACAGCGCCAGCGGCGGCGAATGCCAAAAGCATGATGAAGTCTCTTGAGAAAAGCATATTGAATGTAATTTGATTGTAGTAAATTGATTGGGAATGATAGAGAGAGATATGAGTAATAGAAGTAGAGAGATGATGATTGATGAGAATAATGAATAAGTATCGTGGGGTGATAGATCTTAAATAACTTCAGGATACTACCATCCGCCTAGAGTCTAGACACCCGCCTCGATGTATTGTCAAAAATATCCATTTGGATACATCTTACCGAAACAGGCGATGCTTTCACCCACGTAAGAAAAGCATCAAATGTATCTATTCTTGGCAACATGTCATTCAATCGGTCAAGTTGTAAATTTCTTAATGGGCACGATATTACTCCCACGTCATGATACTTGTGAAATTCCCACTCGGGCTAACACACCGATATTGATATTGGGAGCTATTCAGCGATATAGCCATCTAAAGACATGATGGAACTCGGAAGTAAGGAGTACGAGACCAAGTAGATACATCCCATCCCGCACATTGTACGTATGGGGAACATCGGCTCACCAACTAAGCTTCTGAATACCTACGTATTACTATCGCGGCATCGCTTAATTCGTATCTGCATAGCCACTTGGCTAATCGTACATTTGGGTGTTGCGGAAAATAATGTCGCCGCAGCGAATATTCATAACATGTCATCAGTGAAAGGCTTATGTGAGGTTGGAATATGGTGTAATAGACTCAGGTTGCATGGAAATTGCGGGGTCTAACAGTTTAAACTCGTGTTGGGTGGCTCGTATCTTTTGATGATCTACGTTCAGGTGATTGATACGAGAACGCACGAAGATCCATTCTTTCTGATCTTGGCATTCTGGAACGACCGGATAATTGGACATCTTTTCGATTGTGGAGAAGGAAAAAATAAGATCAGATATAGTGAAATGCTTATTATTTTGACTTTTCATGGTATCGAGGATGTTGAGGGTATGGAGGATATGTGGGATATGGAGGGTATCAAGGGTATCGAGGATATCTAGGTTAGGGTAGTTCTAGTGAGAAGAATACGAAAAAGGGTGGTGTTGTCAAAAAACCTTATGTTGACGTGAAAAGTCGTGAGAACGGGTGCAAAGCTCGTTTGACTTGTTAACCTTAGCTTCTCTAGTCATAAACCTTGGAAGTGAAGTTACGGAGTGGTGAAGTGAATTGAAGAAGTATATTTAGAAACAAGAAACAACACCGCCAAGTAAAATTGACAACACAATGTAAAGAGGGTTAGCTGTCGGACCCTATTTTCCCTTTTTTCCCTTCGTTCCCAGCTTATCCGACACTAAATCCATAAGCGATGTGTACCCTACCTGGGCAAGTCTGGGTAATAGGTATAAATATGATCCCTGAAAGATACCCGCAGCCCGCAGGTCTCTCCACTAAATAGTGATTTGTCGATCAGTTCACCGGGGGGTTGGAGAGTCACCTCAAGTTCTCGAGTTCTCAACTTCTCAACTTCTCAACTTCTCAACGTGTTTGCTTCCTTCTACGAGTATCTCTTACCTTTGACATCTCACCATATCTCACCATACCGGTATTTCTAAGCCTCCATCGGTTTTTCCCACATTCGTGCATTAGTCCCACTTCAACCACCAAGCCAACCTCGTACAGCACAACACAAGTTAAGCCCTTGAATAAGTCTTGGAACATGCGTCATGAGTCTCTCCAATCTGGTGGCATGTTTTCTTCTTATCAAATCGGATCATTACTTCCATTCGATAGTTTAGGGTTCAATTGAGTATGACTAGAGAATTGGTACTAAAAGTATTTGAACGACCTAGATAGATACTTCGATGGCGAAGTCGCTGATCGAGTCAAACGAACAAAACCTTTCCCTAACCTCACTTCATTCATCTCCTCTTTTCTATCAAAGTTAATTTGTATTTTCATCTGATATTTTCGGATATTGATATTGTATACTGTTGAATGATTGATTGTTGTCCAAGATTTCCTGCATCTTGAACTTCAAATTGTACCCCACCATATCCATTTGTCGATATGTCTTATTCTCCATTTTCAGACAAGTACAATCAAGTACCTCAATCAGAAGATGGTGAAGGTTTACTTTCGAATCCCGAGCCAACGTATAAGCCAACATCCAGACGAAATGGCACCATTTGGTACATATTAACACTGCCGGTAGTATCGTTGTTGTCAGTTGGATTGGGTATATGGATTGGTTCTCGATTTGTAGCGGATCCCGCGAAGTTGTGTCCTAGTTACGTGCAACATTACTGTATGACCCAGCATTCGATTCTGCCATCTCTTGTTCTAATGTGAAAATAGCTCCTATTCTGAATGATATCGATACATCATATCAGCCAGTGATGTTCAATGGATCATTCATGAAAGAAAATGCGTTCCGATTAAAAGCAGGCCCGGAAGTGGACGCAGCATGGGGAAGCTTGGGAGTACATTGTAAGTACTATTGTATATATGGATCAATTGACTCGACCAAAGCTAATTATCCATAGACCGAAGTTTCGCATTACCAGCGAGTGAGGCAGAGAAATCCGGATTGACATCTGCTCATGTTCAAATCAACGAAAAATACGGAGGAGGATTCCCGGTAAATCTGGAAGGACTACATCATTTGCATTGTCTTAACCTTGTGAGACAATCTCTATACTACAATTACGATTATTATCGCGATCAAGGAAAAGGAGCATTTGTGAATGATGATAATATCGTTCAATACCACGTCTGTAAGTTCATCTCAAATTTACTCTTTCGTTACAAACTAATCCAATACATCTCATAAATACCTTCACAAAACATATACTAACACCCTCTAGCCCATTGTCTAGATATTATCCGCCAACAACTCATGTGCCAAGTCGATACCGGCGTCCTCGGCCAAGTATGGTGGGATAAATCCAAGCCGCAAGCATTCGTAGACTTTAACACCGAACACCAATGCAAAAACTTCGATGCCATAAGACAATGGGCAGAGGAAAGACAATTACCTGCGGGTGGACCACCGGATTTTCTACAAAGACCAGAGGAGAGTGATGTTCTGGAGAGTATACCTTAAGGGTGAAGGGGTAGAAGAGAACGACTGAACAAATGATGTATGAATCGGATGAGGTTGGGCTGGGCTGGGCTGGGCTGGGCTGGGCTGGGCTGGATTGGGTTGAATATGGTGTTTGGAATGGGTAGGTAGGTATTCGGATCCAAATGGGTTGGATCTTTGGAGTTATATATTCGATTATAGTATAATCTCAAATGTAATATTCAGGAACTACGAAGTACTCCTTTTTACTGTTGATAGATATCTCCAGTGAGATTTAATAATTATTCATTTGTTTAAGCGCATTCGATTTCAATTCTCATCTCATCTTCAAGATAAACTCTTTTTCGTCTCGTCTCATCTCATCCTTACACAATTAAAAAGAGTCGGGTGTTTTTGCATACCTATCTGCCTACTCAGCACTACTCCTGATATTACTACATCAGGGAAATATATCGAAGTTTTCTTGATATGACTATCCACTAAGAATCTATAAAATTAGGGTAGTCCGTTAATACCAGACCACATTTTGTGCAAAGCTACTCATCATAGCTTGATGTAATAGTGCTGTATCAGATATACGATCCTGATATCTACTCTCGATAGGTAGTGAGTGATGTTTACGTTCAAATAATCATCACATGTAAGGTTTTCAAAGACATCATACCTGGATTTTCATGTGCGATTTGGCTGTAATTCTCATCTTGTTATATTCTATCTAGTTTGATATAATCATTCTTTTAGTTAGAGTATAACCCTTCGCTTGCTCAAATGGAAAACTTTGTAATGTAACTTCTGGTCTGATTTGTTTCAAGTAGAATCCCATCATCTTTCGGCCTTCTCATCGCGGTCATATGCTTTTCTGATATCTCAACTCTGCCTCTAGCTCTTCTATCTCTTTTGTAGCTTTTGGCCGATTTTTTCTGATACTGTCCAAGTCCGTTTGCAGTTTGTTTATTTTGTTGCGAGTAGCACGGTTCTCTGAGACAGAGACTGTTCCCTGCTCTTCATCGCGTGACTTTTTTGCTTGTGGTGCTTTTGGCTTATGGGAGTTGCTTCGACCTTGGCCTTTCTTTCCTGCGCTCTTGTCCGCTTGGGATCCTCTGGATGCGTTACTATTCATGATGTATAGAAATGCGAATAAGTTTGAACGGGTTTCTTGGATTGATAGAGATGTATATATGAAAAGAGTATAGGAAATTATCTTCCTTTATTTCTTATCGGCTTGAATTTAAATGTGTGAGAGAAGAGCTGGTAGTTGATCTTTGAGTGTGGTATGACGATAATGAAGAATGTGATGGTGATTTGATTGAGTTCAATAAGGTGACAACGTATGCTCTATATATAAGATACGGACTGTAGTCACGTGGACTCCATTATAGGTGGCAATGGTTGATTAACAGGTATCTCGAGGCTGAAGTCCAACAAATGGGTTAGGTAGATCTAGGGGACCGGAAATCAGACCTAGAGTATCGTAATGCCAATGTAATTGAACTCCTTTCTGTAATTATATTACTAATTGTTTTTCTAGGGAATTTGTTGGTGTATGGTGGGTACTATTGATGATAATATAAATATAAACTTATAGGGGAGTACTTATTAGTAAGTAATAGTATGGATATGAAAAGCAATAGTTAGGGCCCGTTCGAATCGATTTTTTATTTTATTAGTGAAATCTTTAATAATAATAAAATGGCAAGGGATTTGAAATATTGGTATTTGAATAAAGCTAATATATTTGGGGTAATATTGGAATATACGAGATTGAATTGAAAATGAAGATATTGAATTGAAAATAAAAAAGATAATACTTTTTTTCAAATATATTAATCCAATTAAACCTCAAAAACTGTTGTTGGTTATTGTATAAGAAAAGTTGAGAAAATTTGTTTCATTTATTACTTTAAGATTATTTAATTCAATATTTTATTAGATCTATTATTATATTCGATAAACACATTTATTTGAGCTAGTATGTATTAGGCTTAATATTGTATTCGGTAAACACTATATTAGGCTAATATATTGGTCTAATGTCCAAAAACCGATCGATCCGAACGAGCCCTTAGTTGTCATCTGTCAGGATTCAATATCAAAGTAGGGAGTGTGTCATGTGACGAAATTCTGTGATAATAATGTTGAGAGTATTCCTGGTTTGGTACGGTACGGATCCGGTTGAGAGATTTTCGCTACGTGGTAATGATGATTGGAGTGGTTGGATTTACGACAAGAATGCGAGTATTTGCCTGCTCACCACCCTAGATGGTCGTGGTCGGTAGTACTAATTCTGACCGGCAGCGACCTTGATACACCTACGGATAGGTAGTTGATTATGTTATGAATAGTCGATGATAAGTATTAGAATCAAGTTTTTTGGGGGGGGGGAGGGGGAATTTGTTTACGTTGGTGCTTTAAAAAAGAGTATATATAGGTACCTAGTAACCCTATAGTGGCAGAATCTGTAATTGGTGAAGTAATTATTTTATTAAATATAATAAAAACCTTCATAATCAATATTGTATTGTAAAAATCGTTTTTAATATATTAATCGAGTTAATCTGAATTTTGTATTTAATAAAGCTTATTTCAATCAATAAGGTCTTCGTAAGTTTTCTGTATTTCGAAAGTTGAAAGATTTAGTTTAAGGTAATTATTTTTATGTAAAAAAATCTATTTGTATTAGAATTAGATTATATTATTGTTTATTTAATATATTCTGTATTATATGGTATAATAGTATAGTAGTAAGGTTTTTGATTAAAGAAAAAATCGAAAGTGAGGTGAATAGATCTTTCTTTGGATTTTCGGCTAATACTTTTCATTTATTTTATTTATTTTCTAGCTTTTATGCTTGAAAAGTTTCTTGTTGAGAATTTCCTCGTCACTTGATCTAACTGCTACGAATGAGTACAACTTATTCATGATTTGAAATCTCTCGCCGAGTCGAACGATTTCTTTCTCGACTAAGGTTTGAGTTTCGGAGGTGGTCTGGCTATGCATCCATCCTCGGGACTGTTCAATTTCTTGAATTGCCTTTCGAGCCGCAAGTTGATGGATCGTAGGGACTTTTTCTGTGGACTGGAATTTCGAGAATTGGTAGTCTGTCAGATGGCGAATGACGTAAAATGATAGACACTAGGTTTCTCTGTGTGATTCTCGGACATATAAGTAGACATACAGTTGTTCTAATTTCTGCAAATAGGCCAGGCATTATATGTGGCGCCTGAATGATTTGCGGATAGAAAGTCTCTGATGTATCGGTATTTTTATTGTTGGGACCAGGTACTGATGAGGAAGAAGTGTTTGATCTTTCGTGCTCGGACCGCAGAACTTCCGATTTCTCTGTGACCTTATCAATCAACTTGAAGTCATCATCTTCGTCGTACCTAAAATCAAGGACAGCATTCCATGTCTGTGGGCTAAGTGCTCCGCGAAGCATGTTGACGACACTTGCGTCTAATCATTCACCACTCTGTACACACCGAAAAAGTCCACTCCCTGCTCTAGCGATTTTTTCAATCAGTCCATGTGCAGCAGGATTGCCAATGCCAATTCCAAGACAAAACATTCGAATATTTCCTTGGGATTTCTCTACCTGCTCATCAAAATAATGTAAAAGAGGCTCTAGATGTCGGACCTTTTTACCAGCAAATGAGATTGCACCAGCAAGGAGAACGATTTCCAGTGGTATCTCAGCTATTCGCTTTTCGATAGTAGCTTGAATTGCCTCGAACGGCTCCCTTGGTCCAGATCCTGCATCCAATGTCTTTAGATATTGCATAGCTTCTTGGAGAGATTCGTTGTTGTAGTCCTTGCTCTGGGACCATAAGAAGTCATTTTTGTTCCGAGAGAGAGAATGTTGAACTTAAAATTAGTTGGGAGTGACTTAAGAAACACTTTCAAAGCCGAGACGAGCATTGGAATATCTATTTTCATATTGATACTAAGATTCGCAACAAAAACGATCTCTGATGTTGAAAGGGGTGGCGAATTTGGAGGAGGACAAGGGGGGACAAGTGATACTAATAAGGCCCGATGACTTGGGATGATGGGGTGAGCTTCCAATCAGACGTAAGGTGCTTCAACATCGTTGGCCTGTATGATTAAAGCGAAATCTTTCTCTAAATCAGTGGGCATGTTTGACAGCGTCATGCTCGTCATATTTATCAATGAAACTTCCTGAGTGGCAGTTGAAATAGATCCTGTGGACACCGTAACCATATGCGATAGAGACTGAACCCTTTTGATCAGTTTTCTTTCTGGTAATATTATATCCACAGTGATATTGATCTCGCCAGTAATATAATCGATGGAACTTGTGACTGGCTCGACGGTAGATGGATGCTTGGCGGAGCTATTAAGGCCATAGCAGTGAGTGATCCAAGCTGAAATTCTGAAGCGCATGCAACCGATATTTTGTTTCAACTCTCCAACATAAGTGATCTCGACATGAACACGTTCTCTGAACGGAACATGACCAATTCTTGTGATAAAAAAATTGGGCCCCTCGGGAACTTGTACGATGATGTCGGCGGTATCGCCCTTAGCGACCATAGCATCATAAATGATTTCTGCTTGTTTCCTCTCCTTCATGAAACCGTAGAGACAATCTGAGCCAATTCTACACTTAAACCCAACAACACTGACCCTGCCGTAAATAGGAAACCTATACGCGCAAAGTTGGCCATCTTCCAATGTCATAGAATTGACAAAGGTTTGCTTGAGTGTTGTTTTAAAGGTTTCCGAAACAATAGTTGTAGACACTTCGATTTTGTGTAGCGGTAAGATACGTTGCCGTAGGCCAACAGCCAGACACGCGCAAAACTCATTCGACCTGGGTAAACGACGCAGCCCCGGGGCTTCTGATGGAGGCAGGCTCACAGCACTTAATTCGGGATAAAACTTTGTGGATATGTTTCTTGGATTTTGGCGAATGTATATGTAGTACCGAGGAGGACAAGGTAGAAAGGGGTAGTAACTTCAGACCATCTGTATTTTCAGATCCGAACGCTGGACTAGTCGCTAACATTGAGAGGATAACAATTGAAAAGAGTGGGGAGAAGGGTAAGTCGGCATAAACCGACAGAAGCATGTATGAAAGAACCAATATCATTCTTGTGGCAAGAATTTCTTCTGCGGCATGGTATTAAACAATCTGTGCCCAGGGAATTATGCAACAAATGGAATGTTGGCAGTGGAACGCGCTGTGGGATCCATATCTAGGTATTCAGACGGGGTGGCTGACTTTTTGGCTGACCCCTGTGGCTCACCAGGCTTTTGCAAATAACCTTGGAAGACGGCCCCGGTAGCCTTAGTTTTGAACGGTAATCGACCAAAGAACGAAAGGGCGAGAAAAGATCAATAAATGTGGATTGAGAAAGCTGAGTAAGTACCTTGTACAAGGAAAGCGAAGGATAAGCTTCTGTACGCCAGACCTTCTACGAACCACCAGCTCTTGGTGCTGGGCAGGAATCTTGTATCTGCAAACGCGCGCAGGACAGGGAATTATGAACGAAGAGATTAAAATGGCCTGAATGTCAACGATTAATAGAAGAATTCATAACGAGCTGACCTTCACAACTCCTCACTGGAGAGCAGAGACTGAGCGTGAAGCTTACGCCCTCAGAAATTAAAATAGCACTTTGGAAGCCCTGACGTCTAAGGTTTTTCAATGCTCAGCAATGCAAATGGTTTGCGCCGAGCGAAGCTTATAAAGGGGTTATAGGAGCAAAACACAAGGGCTATCTATGAAGCTGTGATCTTATTGAGATCAACAGGAAGCGATGGCAGAAGAGAGCTGCTTTGGAGATATCCGAAGATATTAGAAAGGGATGAGTTTTGTTGGATAGATTCAAGGTCGACCGGCATAATTCTTCGACTTCTCCTTCTGCATTTGACATGCTCATGATTAATTCCGTTGAACGAATGTGAATTTTGCAATGAAGTGGATGAGTCTAGACAACCGTGCTTTGGCTCGTGGACTGGAAAAGTCGGATACATGGCGCATAAATGAGTATAAGCCTGGTAAAATCTGCGATACACGGTTGGTCTTGGCAGGAAGGTGAGACCCGATAAGGTAATGCAAAGCAGTACTTACTTCATTGCTAGGCGTATCGTACAATGGTGATGATAGCACCATTATTCATACAGCCTCTGGGAACGGATGTATAATTTTATCAGTCTCCAAAGAACATCAATCGGACAAATGAACGTATTGTGGTGGTAGTGAATAGGCTTAAAGGAATAAACATTGTAAACGGTGTAGTGATTCGCTACTTGTTCGTTGCAATTGTATGCAGAAACTCATGCGATTGACATAGTAATATTCTTTTTTCTTCCCCCAGCAATCGCAGCACTAAAAGCCCGTGAGAGGTCGTGTGCTATGAGTTTGCAAGCCCGGCGGAGGGGGCAACTCCTCCCAGTGATCCCCCGAGGCAAGGACACATTGGCCTGTAGTGCACACAGATTACAGAGACTTGGTGCACTCGTACTGAAGAATCCTCACTCGAAGCTGGTCTTTTCACACTTCTCCATAGAGTGCTGTGCCGATCCAAAACATAGTACCGAAATGTAAGGCGCCATGCGAGCCTTCAAAAAATGGTTGAATCAAATCAGCTAGGAAGTTCGCTGTGCTCAGGAAGTGTCAAATCTCTGGTTTACACTCTGAGGTCATGTATCTTTACAAACTCGGGTCCATAAACATTTTCTACCCTTTCAACACTCATTGCCACGTAACCCACTCATTGCTTGTTCCGTCGTTCAACCATTTCCTATCAATTGCTGTCAGATATTATCACCTTTTTGATCATATGAAACCGAATCTGGCAATTAAATCCTCCATCAAATTTGCTAAAATCTTTGGGCAATAATTCACTTTCGACTATTATCTTACACAGTATAAAGTTATAATGATCAATCGTTTTAAATGCAGCTGGATCTGCTGTATTCTTTACAAGAAAACAGCACTATTTAAGCTCGATTTTTCTCAACCGTCAGGAATCAAGAGCGCTTGATACAGGAGCGGAGTATTAGCGTCGAGGTATGTATCATGAATATGAATCTATGACGCAAGTTGCCCGCATATTGACTGGCTCTACCAAGCGAATCGGAACTGTTCGTTTTTTTGGGCTTTGATTATCGCCGATGGCTAAACTTCTTTAAGAATTAGAGGCTTTTTGTTATCAACAATCATTGTATCGTCGCAAGTATACGAAGATGTATGTTTCGTGCCATATCTAGCCTTCACAGAATATATTGAGTGGTCTTCAGGCGCTTTTTGCAAATTCCTGGCGAGCCACGACATGTTCTTTCGATGCGTTCTCCGGATATCGATAGAGGAGGAAGCTTATGAGGGGAGTGTTGTATAAATAAGGAGAAGAGCTTGACTAGCGCAGGAGCTAGCATCATATGCTGCTATGTTCTCGGGTGAATGCACATCCCCTCGAGGCTAATACTCCAGCGTAGCGATACTATGATAGATGCATTCATTTTCATAAACGTGGGGGGCTTTGAGATCTTGAAAATTAGTACTTTGATCGCATACCCTGTAACCTTTCCACTTTGCTCTTCTTGAGTACCTAGTTAGTTAGTGCTATGTGGCCTAGAGAAAAGCTAGAACGGAGAAGAAGAGAATCAGAATTAGTATGGAGAAAATGTTTACTTTCCCAAAGTGCCATGGTAGGCTTCTATGAAATGCATTTTGAACGGAGATGAAAATCTTATCTTGGTCAACTTCCATTTCACTGTCGTTCTTTGGGCTACGCTGCAACATTTTTTTATTGTTATCTTCTCCCAGCATGTCATTTGGATCAGATGAGCTCTAATTTAGTTAGATTGAGCGAAGAATACCTGGGTAGCCAGATTTACGAGAAATCAGAATTGTTCAAAACATTGGGTAGTGATCTTTCCTGACTGAGTGTCAATACAGTTCTTGATAAATTCTCATATATCGGAGTAAAAACCCATCTTGCATATCAGCAATGTGACAATACATAGGTACTAGAAAAGAGAGCTTAATAGAGAGAGACATTATATGTATCAGCCTTGACTATTCTAGAAAGTCATGACAGGAGAGGATGGTACGTATTTACTATTCAGTATTGAATGACCACATCTCCTCAATGATTCAGAGCTCTTCCAAGTTTCTATTAAATCCAGCCTACGAGACATGTTCTATTGGGCTATATCGCTATGAATGTCTTACCCCGCTCAACTTCCTCTCATCTCAAAAATAAACGAAGATTTGAAGTCCTCGTATTTGATTGCCTATATAAAGATCTCAGTAATTGGATCTTGGAAGGTCATGCGATGAGATAAATGAAGCACAAATGCATATGATAAAGGAGCTCTTCTCACGAAAGCTTGAAGCTGAGTACCTCTCCGATCGATGGAGACTTCCGTCTATTTATTTTTAAATCTCTTTCAGATAATATTACCTTCCTCTGATCTCGTCAACCTGAGTCTGACGCTTGTTGTTTTTCTTGATTACTCGTTGCCGCCGAATAACCCATATTCTCTCTATTTTACTATCCCATTACCGTCAAATCTATTCATCTTTTGAATCTGGAACTTATCCAGAAATCACACGATAAGTGATTACATGTAGACCTCTTAATACTAGAAACAAGCAGTCATTTGAAAAGTAATCGCTAGTATCAATTTTGACAACGGGTGTTACCTACCAGGTCTCCGGTTACACCAGGTCCCTTTCTAAATCCCACTTTGATCTTAGCTGTCTTCTCTCGATACCACCATAGTTAATAATCACTATCATCTGAAGTTCTCTGTCTATTGTCACTTTCTTCTAGTACTGTCATTTCGATCTATCCTCTCAAAACTGCGCCTCAAAAAATTGGCCCACGTCAGCTGCGCGAAAAAGATCGCAATACGTCAAAGAGGAAACAGCAATGACCGCTTCTGCTAGTTCAACTTGCTCACATAGAGATAAATCAAGACAACTTCTACATATTATGATATTATATACTACGGGACTTATTAGATATTCGGTTCAAGAGCGAGTTAGACCAGGGTAGTAGGAATATGAATTATCCTCTTCACATGGGTGATAATATAGAGAAAATGTGTGGATTCACTTCTTGTTCTCTACGGGGTTGTTGAACTTTGGGCGTATAAAAGTAGTACGTAGTATAGCTAACCGATCTTCATGATTGAAGCCATTAGAAGAAGAGTCGACTGCGTTAGGAGTATTGACAATGCCACTTTTCAATAAGTCAGACGATGATATAGTGCCTGGGCTATCATACTAGCATGCACAACTGAAGAGTCAAGTTCAGTTTCCATCTAAACTATCTCATTCTACGTGAACAGCCAGTGATTGTCAATTTTCTAATATTCGCTGTCATTTGTATTTTCACATTTAGATGTCTACGGAAAAGAACAGACAGATGAGCACCATTTGCCATTCTGCTATGAGTTATAAATCAGATCTGAATGATGGATTCCTAGAAGTAGACACACGATTTTCGCCAGTATTCTTGGCTTGGAATGGATAATTGAGAGAATCAAGATGTATAAACATGACTTTTTATATAATGCATGTGAGTCTATCTAAACGCGGTGTGAGGTAGAGTCGGTACTAGTACACTAGTTTTAAATCTTGATATTTCTGTGGGTATCCATGCGAGTCTTCATTCACTCCTCAAACATCTACTCTACCCCTCATTTTCAGACCAGGACAGTCGAGGTGAATCACGTTTTGTGCTAGGTAAGTCAGCATTTGCCCATATTTAAAAGCCAACAGATAGAGATTCTACGAAACCAAAGAGAGGGAAAATTAAAGAGGTTCAACACAAGGGGAGTGCAGCAAGATTGATCTCTATCGAGTGTTTGTAATTAACATGTAAGAAGGTGGTAGCGCATTGCTTGATCAACTAGAGTAGAAACCTATCACAGAAATATATGTATCAGGTTAAGTTTTGAGTTATCGCTGTCATTCGCATACTTTCATCGTCTATATTCTTCGATAATTCGCAAATGAATTTTGTTAGCATTTTTTTGGGAAATATCCGACGAGATGAATATTGCTATATCATCCGATTTTGTAATGATAATAATCAACTAGACTAAAGCATCGTTTGGAAAAGTCTTCAGACCGAGCAAAAAGACAATAAGAATTTGCAATTACAATCACAGATACCAAGCTAAAATCAAACAAGATATTTCACCACAAAACAGAAACCCTGACATTTGCTTTCGTAGATATTATTCCCTCAATAACCACAACTTTCCCACCATCACTCAATTTTACACATACTCCCGTCAAAACCAATCAATCCACATTCGCCAAAATTCCAGGGGTGTCATAACCACAAGCCACAACTCCCCACATAACCGAACCAATACTCCACCTCAGCGGATCCCTCTACGTGGGGTAAATAAACCATTAAAACTTGGAACACACCATCCAGAAATCCGCACCCCAAAATTTCATCCCCCCAATGTTTCCCCTCACACAATCCCACCATAAAAATAATTCCTTCCCCAAAAGAAACAAAAGACAAATTGCAGCCTGTGGGGTTCGAACCCACGCATCTTTCGATAATGGTGTACTTAAGAGACTTAAGACCATCGCCTTAGACCGCTCGGCCAAAGCTGCTTGTTATGATTGTTTGATGAAGGAGGTAATGATTTTCAAGTATATCAATTGGCAGCACCAAGGAATGATTCTTGGATTTATCTACTAGGCAGTGCAGTATTGATGATTAGGGGTTTCGGTTATAAATCGAATAGGTTGATAGGATACTCTCTGCGCTAATAGAAATTATTAATTCGGAAATTGAGAAGGTAGTGAGATACGGAGCAACTGAGTATGTGGTAAACCATTTTGAAAATTGATTGTATCTTGATCATGATTCGTGAGATGATATTAATGAATTGTTGTTTCTTTCTTGATTTACTAGAGTAGAAAGTACATCTCGAATACAATATACGCACTAGTAGTTTCTTGATTCACCTTTCTCAGACTTCGTTCTCCGCTACTAGCATATAAGTCAAATTCAGAGTTGTCTTTCCCGCCTGCCGCTATATGTATAGTGACAATATATATGTACATGTCTTATATACTGAATCCTATCAGAGCGGAATTTACATCGAAATATAGTACGCAAATCGAAGCCATCTTATAACGGCCATTCCAGTAAACCCATGTTTGTTGATGTAATCTTCCAGATGAGTATCTTGCATATACATCCTCTACTAGTCATTTAAACCCCCTCAATTTCCTCCAATGGGGCTCCTACCCCTTATGTGTGATTATCTCCAATCCTTTTACAAGCACAAAAATACTCCCAAGCCAAGCTACAAAACAAAATGTAATCAAGAAAAGCACAAAAAGGCACCACCAAAACCACCGCATCTTGTTCGTTACTTTCCCCATCCAGCTCTTCGTCCAAAATCTTTGAATATCATGATCTACGAATATTAATGTCACCAACCACAATACGAAAAGATCGACAAATATCCACTCGACATATACTATGATGATTCCTAAGCCTAGAAAGGATGGTGGTTCGAATAGCCCTACAAAGATGGTTATTCCTCCGGTGATGACTGAGAGGAGATAAATGATGCAAATTAATTTTTTGAACCAAACTTCATTTTCGATCTCGATCCTGACTTGACTTTTCTGTATATTGATTGAGGTTGAAGTGTAAGTCTGGGACAGATCAATGGATGATGGTAATACGTCGTAATCACTAGAGGTATCAGGAGATGTATGTGCATCGGTGGAAGACTTCTTTCGTAGAGACATCGCATCCGGAGGGGACGAGTATGCTTCTTTCGGGATATTAGTTCGTATTTGTTTATGGGCATGATTTTGTACTTGCCATAGAAACTCAATAGCGGTAAGATCATGAGTGATAAGCCAAGTACTTGTCCGAATCCCCAATCATTCTCTTCCGAAAGTATAGCAGACATTGATTCGGACGAATCCAGATTGTCTTGAGAATTGGGAAGTTCTCGAACTGTAAATATACGAACTGTGCCCCAAACAAGAGCAAAAGAGAGCCATCCCAGCTAACGATTTTAGTAAAGTGCCGTCAAGGAGTATTGATTGTTTCGTACCTCCCATATCGTTGAGTCAAAAGTCTGCCTACAGGCAAGAGATATTGCATATAGAGATCGTAGAAGTCTATAGCTCCACTTTCGTCTTCCCATCCCATTTAATCTTGATCCTATTGATTTCATATTTGTGATCCCGAAGAGGCCGGCTAACTTATCAAACCATAGAAATTTGGCCACCAATGTCATCACTTGGCCAATACTTTCAAAGTATAACAACAATGCCCTTGTCGAGTAACTGAAAACTAGGATGAGAAAAGCGAGTACAACATAAGTCCAGTTATACTGGATGTCTAGTAAATGATTTTGCCACATCCATGGAATTTCTGGCCGAAAAAGACACCATGCTGGGAAACTCATTGGAGGACTATTTTTGGAATCCTCTGAAGATACCTTCACCACCTTCCCACTGACCCATCCAGCAGTATACACCATGCACATTAGTATAACAGCTAGAACTCCCATAGCAACTACACGAATGACTTTGATTTTATTATTAGAGCGGTTTTCTGCTCTTAAGGCTATTAACGTTAGTCCTTACACATTGAGACCCGAAGACTCATATTAGTCTTACCTGTAAGAGTCAATATATGTGTAAAGCTTGAAAACCAAGCAAGGTTTAATACCGTCTGCCAGTGATAAGAATCAAGCCCCGAAGATAATTGAGATACTCCTGCTATGAGAACCGCGATTCCTAAAACGACCTGTTGATCGCAGAAATTTAGAATCACATTTCCGAGGGCAAATGACCAAAGATCCAATTTGGGTGTATCTTTATCTGGAGAACGAATATGGTCGATTCTAGCCTTGGCCACACAGCATATCAGAGTAAGGTATACTGAAATAACAAATGTCAATATTGTCTGCAATATTTGTTAGTGGATTAAATTATAGACTAAAGTGACGACCAAAGAAATTCATTTGATCATACTCCGATACCTCCAATATCAGGGTTTGCTACCAAGGCCGGGTAGGAGGTACAATTCCATTCATCGGCTTGCTTATCACCTGACGACATACTGATCACCTGACGACATACTGATTTATGTGTTGAACGATTTCATTTGCGAAGATGAAAAGCCAATTTGACAGCGCAAGTAAATATTATATTGTACCTATCTTAGTTTTGAATACAGGCTGAGGAGTGGTAAGAAAAAGTGTTGTGGTGGCCATGCAGTTGCATGTACACGGCGCAGCAATCCTTCGCAACAGCATAACGAATAGAAAACCAATGACCCAGAATATAGCCAGGATTGTATTTTCAATTGACATACAAAAGGAATGATCAAACTGAAGTGACAAATGAGATGGGGAATAATTTTCTTGGCAGCCCTCCATCCTATCATTCCCGCTGAATTAAGCGCTGATTTGGCACTTTGCATGTGAACCCACTGTCAGGGCCTGCATATAATATGTTAGAGTTTTATACTGTTCGTGGAAACAAAAACCCATGGCGCAAGAAACTAAGATGCGAGTGATAGATACTGGAGTGATATCAGATTCAAAAGGAGGATCAACTACCAGTCTGAGTCAGAGATGTCCAGACAGACATTCAAAGGAGATTTCCCGCACATCTGGGGGTAATTCCCAAATCAGATATGCAACAAAAGCGCTGCGATTCTTCCCCACATGAGACTTGCAACAAACCGTCATCGTTTTGATAGGTGCGATATTTTAAGGGACAAGCACAAGTTCCTATGCGCATTTGCTTTTTTGATTGTAGAAAAGAAAACATATGATACCGCAGGGTGCAAGGTTCCTCAGGCATGAAAAAAAAGCACGCGCTAGCTCGATTTAGTTAGTCACAAAACATGCGACGCGTCAATTTTCTTGCCCTCGTTGACATGAATCTTACCAAGTACAATTCAATCCCGGTGATCTTTTTCCAACCGATTTTACACTTTGGAATCCCATCACCGGCGAGCTGAAGATATACTTCCGAATACATAGTATATAGTACCAGTGAGCCGTATCTATACTATACCCTGCCAAATCCTTTCATTGATCTCAAAAGCCAAGAGCCAAGAGCCAAAATGCGGAGGGAACTAAGGTTACAATAGCGTCCCTCGAGCGTCCTTCTCCACATCAATCCAAGCAGACTCAACATTCTTCTTCTTCTTCTTCAACTTCAACTTCGAGGTTTCAGATGTATTCTCATGGTTTTGGTCAAGCATTACCCACCAGGCATGTCCTCAATCGCTTTTCTTTGTTCAACAATCAGGTTCTTGATTTCTCAAGCAGGGTTTGATTCTTTCCGTCCTTGCAACCCATGTTTTGACCGACGTCATACTGTAGGCGGGCCTGGCCATCTGCAAGACAACGGGAGATTGACACCAGATTTTCTGTTTGGTAAAAATTAATATAATTGTTGGTCGCATGATAGAACTTTTTGATACAATAAATAAATAAATACATTTATCGAATCTCAGCCAAGGATTATTTCTTCGATATGTTCTGATTCGAAAATTTCATATGTCATTTCATCTCTGCCAAATATTTAACCTTGTCTTATCTCCTTCACAATGAACGATCCAGGTCTTGATGAACCTATCTCCAACGACGCTGATGATATAGAGAATCAACAACGAGATGAGAAGGATGAAACCAAGGAAGATGTGGAAGCTTTCCTAGAGCCAAGGTACGCAAGAGGGGAGATCCTGCTGATATCCCGTCCTTCAAATTGAAGACTCTGCTAACAAACGATTTCTTCAGTCGCTGGTGGTTTGCTAGTACTGCATTTCCTCTCGTCGCCGGCACCTTTGGACCGGTGGCATCGGCCTTTAGTATCTGCGCATTAGTTGTACGTTGGAGGGTCTCGATACCACCGGGTGGAGTGGAGGAGCATGGAATATACATCGACGATCCGAAATGGTATGCGCTTTGAGAACTATTGGAAGAACGCTATGTTGACACATTGGAATAGGTTGATCGGTATAAATGCTGCACAATTGGCAATAGCCCTCATCTCGAATCTGTTCCTATTATTGAATATGGCAGAAAGAGTTCAATTCTCAATCGCGCAACCTATCACGATTATTGGCTGGTATCTGTCTTCTTTAGCATTAATTGGATTAACGGCTTGCGCATCTGGGCCTTTGAAAATTCCATCCCCGCCGGACCATGCTTATACGCAAGCATTCTACTATGCTCTATTTTCTGCTGGTCTATATTTCCTGGTGGCCAGTTTGATGGTGGTGACGGTATACGGAGCATATAAAGGGCATTACCCAAAAGAGTTCAAGCTGACTATGAGTCAAAGAACTCTAATGTTACAAACGATCAGTTTCCTGGTATATCTACTTGCTGGTGCGGCAGTGTTTTCTCATGTTGAGTCATGGCAATATCTTGATGCTCTTTATTGGTGTGATTTTACACTTTTGACAGTTGGTATCGGAGACTATGCACCAATGACACATTTGGGAAGGAGTTTATTGTTTCCATTCGCCATTGGCGGAATCATTATTCTGGGTCTCGTTATCGGTTCGATCCGGTCGTTGGTCTTGGAACGTGGGAAAGTCAAGCTAGGGGCTAGAATGGTCGAAAAAGAACGAAGGCGTATCTTGAGGAAAACTCAAAAGAAGAATGTTGAAGTACTGAAGCCTATAGCAACAGGAGATTCATCTCCGGAATCAAAAAATACACTTGTCAGTGATGAAGGTTTAACGGAAAGAGAAAGACGTCAACAAGAGTTCGATTTAATGAGACGTATTCAAGAAGAGGCGGCTACTAAACGTCGTTGGACTTCTTTGATAATCTCTGGAAGTACATGGCTCTTACTTTGGTTTGTTGGGGCAGCAATATTTCGTGTCACAGAGTATACACAAAGCTGGAGTTACTTTGAGTCTCTTTACTTTTCCTACACCTCGCTCTTAACTATTGGATATGGGGATTATTACCCACAATCCAATTCAGGCAAACCATTTTTCGTTTTCTGGTCTCTGCTTGCCGTTCCCTCCCTTACAATCCTTATCAGTAACATGGGAGACACAATCGTGAAGGGAATTCGTGATATCACTCTTTGGATCGGAAATTCTACTATCTTACCTGGCGAGAAAGGAGTAAAGCATTCGATCAAAGAAACAACAAACAAGATGACATTTGGGAAATTATTCAAGATATCGAAACTACCTCCCGATGCTAAAGATACTGCAGATCCACGCGATTGTGGCAAGACTACTGGTCTTGGCACCGCGCAAAATGAACGGGAACACATCCGGACTCGACGCGGCGAAGATCACACAGATGAGAATGATACGTTACCCATAAATCGACATCATTATCATTGTATCCTTATCAAGGAGATTGGAGAAGTGATGAAACACCTTAACAGTTCTCCACCAAGGAAATACACATTCGACGAATGGGCATGGTATCTTAAATTGACAGGAGATGACGAGAGCGAGGCTGAAAACCATAGAAAGGCGATTGTAAAACCTAAAGGCGGGAAGAATTTAGGTGGCTCAAAGGGCAGATCCGATGATAAAGAGGAGAAGTGGAGTTGGGTGGGACATAGAAGTCCATTAATGGGGAATAAAGAAGAGAGTGAATGGGTACTGGAAAGGTTACAAAAGACCTTAGAGAGGGAGCTGGAGGAGATGAGGAAAGAGAAGATGGAAGGGAAAAGAAGAGTAGAAAAGGTGTAGCCTGTGGGGAAAAGATATGAAGAATGGGTTGCGACTAGTAAGGCATGGCGTTTGGGACAGTATTGATACCTTGGGTTTTGGTCCAGTGCTTGGGACTTTATTGCGGATTCTGGCGTTTTAGAATTTAAGATACCTTGCTGTATACACTTTTTATTGGGGATAGCTTACCTCTGATTATATATAACAACCTAATAATAATGATGAAATGTTTATACCCAGGTTTGCGAGTGCAAAATGATTATGTAACTTTCGTTGATTATGTCTCGTTTTACGTCAAACGTGCGGATATCTCGTGTTTCTTTCCGGGTCGATTGGTACACGCACTACGACTAGATCGCATCTTAAGTTTCCTATAGTGTATTAGTATTACCATTCTATATAATGATTCGTTTCTATATGAATGTAGGGCGATGAGAGGAAATATACTGATAGATGATATCTAGAGCTCTATATTGTAATGCCTATAATTTTGAAGTATGTGTTCTGACTGTCTCGAAGATTAAGTCTCTTTCTGATCTATCAAATTCTCTTATATATTAGTTATAAGCTACGAAAACATTACAAGTATCATGTGCCCGGATGTCAACAAGTTGATGTAGAGAGTCAAGAAAGCAGACACTACTGACTTCAACGAATTGATGGATCTGAAGGATAAAAGTAATAATAGTTAAGAGCATAATACTGTTGTAGCAACTGAGTCTAGTACATCTTACTATCAATTGTGTAAAGCTTAGAAAAGTCTATAAGAGCCTATTCTATATAAAGAGAGTTTCCGGAAGTCACTTAATTAAGTCCCGGAGAGGTTATACATAAACTCTCGAATAGTTACACCAGAAAGGTAACATCGTTGTTATCTCGATTGTCCCGGAAGATGCAGCCTCCACTATAAGCAATTTCCACTCTGAAATTTCCTCGTCTCTTTGAAGACTCAAACTATAGATTTTTGTAAATATCTATACAGGAGCTCAACCTAAACCTATTCCATACTCTTGGGGAATGATAAGTTGTTTATTTTCAAGGAATACGGAATTTGTATTATCTATATTAAAGCTTTATTATCGATTTTAATTACTTATAAATCATTTTCAGATATTAATTAGACTTTGGACTTAGAGTAAATAGATATAATACTCTTTAATATAGGTCATTATAGTTGTCTACCAATATTCAATCGGGTGGAATCCCACATCAGTCCCAAGGACCGGGATTGCGACCGGGTTTAGCGTGGTTTTAGACGAGGCGCTAAACTTGCCCGGCCCGTTGGAATCATACCCCTACCTGGCATGCTAGGGCTTCTCCAAAACCCGTTGGATGTTTAGGTTGATGTACTGGTTAGTAATGTTGGTTTCGTTGTTTTTGGGAGATTTGTTATTGACATTATTTGTTTTGTTGAATCCATTGTATTGTACCATTCTTTGGTTAGCGTACTCTGTGATTCGCCTGTTGAATTAGAAATGAGAACGAATGAGGTTATTTGGGAAGCATTTGAGATGGTGGGGGCCCACATTGCATTTCATTTCATCTCGAGTATATTCTCAAGTAAGCTATTCTCCCGCAGATGATCACAGGTAACGGGAATCCCGTAATCGAACTATCTTGTTCGCTCTAGTAGGGCAACACTTGGGGGTAAGGCTGGCCTATTGCTGGTTGGCGTACAGATAGTGTTGGTATCAACTTGGTTGATAAGTGTAAAGTACTTTAGTCTATTATGGTTGTATTCGTTCTTGATCATTATTAACTATGGGAAGCTAGTATTTAATATAGTAGAAGTGCTAGCGCTAGTGTATACGCTAGTGCAATACAGTGCCCTCTTTTAGATCACATGATTGATATCCCGAAAGATAGAAAAGAGTTTTTCAACCTGAAATTGCTCCAAGCTTGTCTCCCTTAACTTTGATATTCACTAGTCAAGTGTCGCCTATAACATGCGGTTAGAGACTGGAGAGATCGAGCTATGCTGATAATTACCCGTATCAAATTTTATGTTTTGATGGACGCGGACCTGCGATTATTCGGCCTAGTTTATCACTGCCGGATTAAAAATAGCTCTGTATTTAGAGAGGGTCAGATAACCGGTCATCAAATTGATAATGCCTATGGAGACATTGATTGAGTCTTCAAATCATCTGTGTTTGGGAGAGAAGAATGTCTAAAAATAGAATCTCTGAATGAATGAAATATTGCGACTAACTTATGCAGCATTCGCGGCCGGCCGGTCGGAACTTTGCCGGTCTAGTGATCAGAATGCGTTGTGGTATCTAAAACGGCCTGACAAACTGTTTTCGCACTGATAATATCTATTATAAGATTTATCAAGTCTTGGAACAATCTGAGCACACTAAGAGAGATCGTGCAAATATAGAAATTGTGGATGAAGGTCGGTCGTGAGGAGGTTCATACCGGTACAATGGCCTGTAAAATTCTTCTCGGATTGTATAGCCAGAAGTGAATATTGTTGTGATTCTGCCGGACCTCTAGATGATAGTTGATAGATGGCATAGATATAATTAGTGCACTTGGTATGATAACAGTTCCATCAAATTACTTAGTCTCCATTTAACAGCTTCCAACGTTATCAGGATATACAAAGAATTAATCCAGATTATCTTCCAATACAGTTGAGACGTGTGAGCGCGTTAGATACAGACCGTCGATTTCGTTGAGCAATATTTTCAATACAAGCCATCAAGTGCCAAAGCAGCATGGTTGACTCAAACTCATTACTACCAGATGTCGAGAAGCTTATCACCGATCCCGAAGTTCTCAGGGTCTTGCGACTTTTCATCTCGCTCGGGCAAACCGACATTATCAAATTCCTAAACGAGACAGTTAATCAAAATCCCAAGGAGGTCCAAATCACGTTAGATACTGTCCACTTTTTTGTAAAACGAGGATTGCGAACTCAACGCTATCTTACGTCCCAGATGCGTACCGATGTAGAACCCTCTGATTGGCCATACGACCCTGACGAAGAAAATTCTTTCACATTTGCTGAAAGACAGCTTTTAGATAAATATAAGTTTGGGGCGCGATGGCCCACAGTGCGTGGAGCAATCGATATATTTCGCCGCGGGCTCATGCACTGCGTTGATAAAATGACTTGGAAAGATAGTGACACTGGGTTGACATATCGCGCCTGGAATACTGTCAACATATGCCCTCCCGACAGACGCCTATGGGACCGAGAAAGCACAGCGTATAAAAGTCAGAGGTTCTGTGCATATTCACGACTGCAGTTTGTGATCTTCTACCCAGGACTAGTCAACCTCGCATTCCTAGAGCAAGGGCAAGCCGATGTGCTGGCGCGGGCCGAGGGACACTTCGACAAACTGTGGGCGCGCGACGAGAAATTTCGCAAGGCGACTGTAAATTTGACTCGTAGTGTTCTGGAGTACTACGGTAGCGTTGACGACGGCTACACCAATTACGAGGGACTTTTGCCCAAAGAAAAGCTGGCGAAAGAGCGGAGAATCATTCTTGATGATTTTGACGCTCAGCGTAAAGCGATGCTAAAGGCTGACGCGAGCGATTTTCGCGAGTTCTCTCATGCGGGCTGGTGGTTGAAGTACGGGAGGTTTTGGAGCCCTGGAAATTCAGTTGGCAGCATTCTACATTCAAATAAGATGCTGGTGGGGAAGAACTTCAGAGATCATTGCAATTTGGCCAATGACTCCAAAGAGATCAGTACCGAAGTGGCCACACGCGCAGTCAGACACTATGGTTTTGGATACGTGCCCACTATGATGACTAGAAGCAGCAGATCCAGATCCTCGTCAAAAGCTTCACTAGGGAAGACGGGAACAGAGAAAGGAAAAGGAGAGAAAAGAGAGAAAAGCCGAGATAAGTATCGAGAAGACCAGAATCAAAGCCTACCGATTCGAAATAGTCGTGATCATGGAAGTTCACTAAAAAGAACTGAGAGTCCTGGACAACAACGACAAGAGAGTAAAAGCAAGACAATAGAAGCAAGAACGCCAGCGAAGAAATCAAGTAGAGGAACTAAGAAACCAGCTGCTCAAGTTGATAATGCTGCTGTTCCATCTTCGTCACGCACTGGCGGGTCGGGACATTCCGGCCCCTAGGATAAGAAAATGGCGATGAGGTCATGTATTTTTACTAAAGTGAGTGAAAAGATGAAATTTAGACATAATACTGTATCTTTAGTAGCGATATGATACATAAATAATGACGTAATTTCATTGGCTGGAGACTAGAGACTAGCATTTAGTGGCCAAAAAGGTCCAAAAGATGACAGAGATTAAAAAGGTTACGTTTACTTTAGTTCCTAGCTTGACAAAACAGGTGAGAAGTGTTTGGATGCCATTGTTCGAGAATATTTGGATGTTGAATTATACTCGAGTATCTGTCCTATTGATATGAGAATGTCTGACGTAGTTTTATGTCGTCTGATTTTTTTCAGACATCATATGTCTGGGCTGTCATATAATTTCTAGGTATATGATTTTGTTTGTGAGAACACCTATCACATACGACCATAGACTGAAGAGAATTGGGCATCCCGTCCGCTCTGCCATACACAAGCTTCAGATCGGTGGATTAGTAGTTGGGTGGGTGACCACCAGCGAATCCCCACTGTTGTATGTTTTTTTGCTTTTTGTTTTGGTATAGAGGGAGGTGGGTGACGACGACGAGGACGTCAATGGTGGGACCTCCGGGAGATTGTCAAAAGTTTTCTATTTTGGGCCATACGTTATGAAAAGTAGCAAGAGAATTGAGCTGAAAATCGAGATTGAGGGGTGTGTCAATACATCTTGGAATCATTGCTGTTGTTGAGAGTGGCTTCCGGTCAGCAGTAAGATCTTCCCTGTGAGAGATCAAGTTACAAATCATGAAAGCCTGATAGGGTCGAAGCTGGTAGGTATCTTAGTATTGCTGTCCTTCGCTTAATCGATGTTACGCTCGGCTATTGCTTTATTCCCCGCTAGCAGTCTGTGCTGTCATTATAAAACTCACCACATACATACATAATCCTCTCAATTAGAGATAATCACTTGGTACATGCTATGTGCAAATGATACCGCAATTTCTCACGCTCTTCCCGCTGTTGATTCTTTGTTTTGTCACAGAATTTTTCCACATTATTCCACCTGTTCTATATCTCGCTGATGCGGATAGTCGATCACGAATAAATTGATTGTGTGATGGAGTTTTTATGTGTTTATCTGCAGCTTTTCTCTTTGGGAAAGGGTGGGGGGCCTGGAGAAGGAAAGCAGGTTCAAGTTCTGGGGTTTGGATGATTCACTTCTAGGTGATCTAGGAGGTTATTGTAAGCTAGTTATATATATAAATATCTCAAACGAATGATATCAATGATGTTCTATTATACAATCTGAAGATGAGATTCCAGGAAGTTTTTGCTTCCTTCCTTGTGCAACATGTGATAGCATCGAGGGTGTAGAAGTTGGTAATTAATTTTACTGCTGGGAGGTGTCAGCTGAGATTCCATCGATGTTTCGGGGCGTAAATTTTTGTTATCGTTGTCCGGGTTTGGTTATTTTTCCAGAAATCTTACTGACATTATCATTGTCGTCTCATGGCAAGATCAGATGATACAGACATCATGAACCACATTGTTTTGACTCCGCAGATTTTACAGTCCGTCAGTAAGCTATCTGTATGAATATCACGACGTGAATTTATGCCGAACTTTATCTCGCTGAAAGCTACATGCATTTGTATTTGGCTATGAGCATATATTTATAATCACTAGCGAAAGAGATGATTCAATACTATTCTTCGAGCCTTACAATACAGAAAATCGATTACTATTATTAATGGATGAAAGTCGTTGCTTTTTCTTCACCATCTAATCTTCATCTGACCGATCCTTCCCGCACCTCACACGCGAACTCTAATTCGGGTTAGTACCTCAAAAGCTTAATTATTTGCTGTTGATGACAGTATTTAGAGCCCGCGCTCTACCAGCTTAGCGTCTTCACTGTAAGTGGTGGAACGGATTTAGAAATACAAGGGCATACTTTGAATACACCCCCTTTCAAATTCCTTGCTGTTCTCCGATGCACTTATGGCGATTTCGTAAGAAACTATTCTTGGAACAGGCCGGCAGACCTAACAAGATCACAGAGCGGAGAAGGGTTCTCCACATCTGACTGTTTGAGCCCCGACTAGAGCCAAAAAACTGTTGGGAGTTTTTGCAAACAAACATGAAATTGACACCGTTGTAATATCTCTGGTCATATAAATTAAAGGTGTTTTCTATTTACACTAGAAGATTTGATTATGTTTTACAATGTCCGGTTGCGAATTCTTGCGACCGTTAGAATTCTTTGCTATCACTGAATATTAAATCCAATTTATCAATAGTTCCCAACGCCATGATCCGCGATTCTAATACATTTGCATTATATTTCAAACCCAACAATCCTCCTCGGCCATTCCAAAATCTCGTGATAATCGTGTCCAACTTCCCTCCAAATAACCCCAAAAAGCCCCTTACTCCAACCCTTAAGCCACCATACCTGTGGCACCTTTCCGATAATCACACAAGAAAATGCCACAATCACCAGAGCAAGAGCATCTCTAGCCCTGATCAATTTCAAGAATTCTTCTTGCAACCCGCATCCCCATTCGCAGGATAGATGCGGATTGTCATTTTGTCCTTCTTCTGTCTTCTTGAAAACGGATTTTAGAGAAGTGATTGCTGTTGTATAGAGTGTTTCGTTTTGCCCTTGGCTCAAAGCATATAGTCGATCAAAAGTAGCTTCTGCATTCGGTGACAGAGTGACCTGATCTCTTTGGAGGGAGGGGGACTCTAGTCCCCGTCTCACATGCATAACGGCTTGCCAACCTTTAGATAAAGAAATAGCTTGAACCATGTCGTCAATCAATCCCACTGAAGCCTCTTTCTTTGCGTCGGGCCTGGCGAGACCAAAAGCAAACATAGCAGTAATACTCGAGAAAGCAATACTGGCAACATCATTCCCTTTGTTCATATTTGAGAGGATGGAGTGGTAAAGAGTAAGCCCTCGGGTGTGATGTGCCGTGGCGATCTCGATATATTTCTGAGGGTCTGAATGGGATTCTGCGTAGTGAAGAGCTGATAGGGCAAGGAGTCCATGGAGAAGAAAATGATGTTCCATTGCTTGATTCAAGATGAGAGTTTGTGATTTTTTTAAGGCATCAAGATTATTTGTTGGATTTACTGTGTACACGGTTTTCGTGAACCAGTGGATAATCAGATCTATGTTTTCGAGATTGAGGGACGGAGTTTTCGTGTCCGAAGCCAGAGCTTCCTCACTTTGAGGAGTCGAGCTGTAAGCTGGAGGTGAAGGGCCACTGTCGTTTGATGCTTTACTGTTTGTTTCTGACGTAGATGGGTCATCAACCCAGACAAGAGATTGCACTCGTGGGTAATGACATGTGATATCACGTGAGACACATCTCTGGCAGCGGGGCTTTTCCTCGTCACACTTCGAGGAGAAGCAAAATAATGTTAGCGATTGACGTAGAGTGGATAAAATCGACATGCTTGAGTTTGTGTTCAAATTTCAGAGGTAAATAATAAAAAAAGGGGAGAATAGGTGGTTAAAGAATATATAAACATACCTTGATTCGCCTCTTTTTGCAACCAAGACATCCATTGCGCGACTTCTTGTGAGGTCTTCGGATCATCGGACCTGATTGAATTGTGCAGTCGTACCTCAGACTTGAGAAAGGTGTATACGCGACTAGGTCTCGGTCACAGGTAATCCAACCAATAAGAGATGCCTCGAGAAGTCGTCGCTGCCTTTCGTTTATCAAGTACTATTTGGGACTTGAATACGATCAATGGAAAATTTGAAATGTCGAAGCTAATGCGGCTTTCTTCCTTACTCTTCCAGTTTGTTTGATAAGCTCGTGTCGAATCTTGGAGCGGGACACACGTATATATGGCTGCTTTCGGAAATGTCATACGAAAAATAAGGTTCCAGCTTGTCGCCCCACATCTGGCGTTTTGCAGAATATCTTGGCCAGTAGGCGAGTTTGGCGTTTATTAGGATCTGTGCATCTCGGAGCGTACTCGTACACGACTTCCCAATATGGATTAGTTGTTACTGACTTGGTCGATTCCGGTTAGACGACTTGAATCAATTCCAGAGAATTTTTTATTTTTATTTTCGAGAAGGGGGTGGCCGAGCAGACAATCTCTGTCTGTACGTGTTGTGTTTGGAGTAGCTTCGAAATTTCTCACCTCCGACTTCTGTTTAGTGGCAGTTGTCATAACATTTCACTTTGAATCGTCTCAATTTGGTCCACCCCTTGCATGATGAGGTACCCTACAAACTGTCTATCTGTCGTTGCAAACTGCCGATGAGCCAAGAACAACAAAAGGTCCTAAAATAGAAGCCGATCAGGTCTCCGTGCTGGTCATCATTTTAAGGAAATCATTCTTGCTAGTCGTGACCCCTGACTGGCTATCTGTCACTTCATATTGGTAGGGCTAGAGTATTCGGTCTAGATGTCAGGGTACAAGTGGATCACCAACTCTCGTACTGCGTATAAGCTGACCACATTGGTAAGTAAGGGCCGTCACCAATGCAAGTTGATATTTAATAGCAAGATACTTATCTCTGCTCTAACACCTTATAATTTTTCATTCTTTCTGACTTCCACCTTGCTTACCATTTCCCCAATTTCATACATCTTATGTCATCATCACCATATATACTGCCTTCTATTTATTAATTCTGGCCTATTTTCAACAAAGGGAAATTAAACAATAACACATCATGGATATTACACTCATCCAGTCTCCAGAGGGGAACATCACTGGAGGCGTATATTTCACTTACAATCCATCAGAACCCGCTGCCTACGGGTTCACGGCTCTTTTTGCATTACTCACTTTGGCACATATAATCTACATGTTTCCATTGCGGTCATGGTATTTTATAAGTTTTATCCTAGGTGGAATATGTAAGTATTGGACTCTAGAGACACAGACAATTTGAGTGTCTTTACACACCGCTAGATATTCCTATTCAATAAGCTAATAGCCACAGGTGAAACGTTTGGGTACTATGGACGGAGTAAATGCCATGACAACATCAATGATCTTGGTCCTTGGATCCTGCAAATGATCCTCATTCTCGGCGCGCCTACCTTTCTTGCAGCTTCGGTCTATATGACACTCGCGCGACTTACCATAGCCTTAGGAGCAGAAGAACATTCGATGATTAGTCCACGATGGTTGACCAAGATTTACGTTCTGATCGACGTACTTTGTTTTTTTAGTCAATTTCTGGGAGCAGGAGTTCAAGCTTCTGGTGACGCAACAGTCATAGCCGTTGGAAACAAAGTCATTCTCGGCGGTCTCGTATTCCAAATCATAGCATTTTTCTTCTTCCTTTACATGGCCTGGCGTATCGGTTCCCGTTTCGAGAAAAGTCAAGAAACTCATCCGAGTAGCCTTCGTTATCCGGAACTCGAGAGGGGATGGAAGAAGTACTTTCGAGCTTTATACGTAGTCAGCGTACTACTCATTATTAGAAACTTGATGCGTGCGGTTGAGTATGGACAGCAGGCAAGCGGTGAAGGATTTTCATATGCTACGAGAAATGATGATGGAACTCTCACTTATGTCGGACACCGTTCCAAGAAAATCGGAGATATAGAAGCGTTACTCTATGTGTTTGATGCTGTGCCAATGTTCTTGGTGGTTTTGATATTCCTGATTATTCATCCGGGGAAATTCATCAAGAGGGCTCGTGTTGTCAAGGGGGAAAGATTATCAGTCACTGAGATGGAGGCTTTGACGAAATAATAGCGGTTACTGCTAGAGAAAAACGAGCATATGGTCTCACAACAGTCACTCTACGGGATTGGATATGCAATAGTTCAATTTTTTTGTTATTTCATTTGTACATAGACTACTTTCATTTGTACCTATCGCATTTCCTCGCCTAACCTCCTTCTTTCGTACTATTCATCGTGTTCAATCTTGACCCACTGCTACGATTTGAAAAGATGTGTGAACACTTGAATACAGTATATCAGGCCAATTTCGCAGATATATGTCAATAAGTACGACTTCTACAATTTCTCGATGGAGAGTAAATATTTTGCGTAGGAGGATTCTATGTTTGAGATATGAAGAATGTCCCTCCATACGGGGAAGAGTTTCGGATCCCAAACCCGCAATTCAAGAATTGAACTGCTTCGATGCTGAGGGGCAGAAGGTACTCCGATCGCTGCGCACAAAATATCCTGAAGACTATTGCAGTGCAAGCGAGATTTCAGATGGATTCATCAGTATGACTCTCCAAACAACATTCTATCACGCAAGGGGCTCATCACTCGGTTCCTCTACTTGATGTTCTTGTTAACGATGCTCTGCATCTCCTTGACCTGATCACTCCCGGTTCCCTTATCCGGGGCTGGGACTACATTCTTGACCGTGATCAAATTTTGTTCTTCTCTCCTAGTAACGGTATATTTACCACCAGACCATGTTTGGATATTGGCAATGATCTTGTACCCAACTGAGTCGGGGATTCTTCCGGCGCTCTTGGATGTGCAAGTTGCAACTGTGCCGTTTTCGTACTTGGCGCTGTAGTTTAGACGCATGGCTAAAGAGTTGGTTGCAAAGAGTATGAAGACGAGGAAGAAGAGCTTGAAGATCTGTATCTTGAGGATGAGTGGTTCTGGAAGGTAGACCGATGGACGATGGATTACGAAGAGTGGTTGGTTTGAGAGTTGTTTTGAAGATTTATCGAAGTGATTGGTATGTTGTCAATGAGCTTCAGTAATGTACTTTGGTTCAGTGATGTTCCTGTAAAAGATTAGAAGAATCTTTTTGCAGTGGGTGGTGAGAGACACTTATATCTTCATCGAGGTGCTGTGTATTCGCACACATCATGTACGGCGTGTATTGATTTATAAGATCGCGCTGTTTACGCCAGTCTATGAAACCAAAAAAGGTAAAGAAAGTTTTATCGAAGGGGATCTTCTGACATACAATTCGGAGCGTAACTAGACACGGTATGCTATAAACATTTTACGGTGAATTCTGGCGAAGAAGGTCATCTTAAGATGAGATAGCTATTGCCCGTAATTTGCATGAATATACCGTAGACTATATCCTCCGTCGTAGTTCGAATGAGGGTGCAACTACGGTCATTCCAAGATTCGTTTTGTACGGCACTAATTCAGATCATAGGGCAATCCCCAATAATGAGGTATTTCCCATTGAACTTGCAATATAACTTTTTGTGGAGAGAATGCTGGATGATATCGTCACAGTGTGGGAGTAGAGGATGAAGTCAATACCCCTCCTCAAACGAGATTCTCACGTTACAGCTTGCTCGATAAAACTTTCATCGCAACCTCTCGTCTAAACAACGAACATAAGAAGTCCCCATTATTTCATACCTTCAGATCCCTCGACTTCTGATGGCTTAAAGCTTAGCAAGGGAACTTTCTAACAAAATGGAATACGGACATCATTTGCACTTCATACTACCTTTCAATTCTACCGAGACTTGGTAGAAGTATCTCCTTGAATGAAATGTGTATGACTCTAGACAACGATAC
This sequence comes from Botrytis deweyae, assembly GCF_014898535.1. Classification (NCBI taxonomy): domain Eukaryota; kingdom Fungi; phylum Ascomycota; class Leotiomycetes; order Helotiales; family Sclerotiniaceae; genus Botrytis; species Botrytis deweyae. Next base: position 145,080 of record NW_024066242.1, read on the forward strand.
CATCTGAAATTACAACAATTGAAACTGATACAGAGGTTTCTCGAAATTCTCGAAGAAATCTATGCAGCTTGCAGTACTTTGATATCTCCGTCTTTGCAGCGTTTGTCAGCGCCTTTTTTCCTGACTTCATGCGTAAAATATGGCTGCTAATCTGTTGCTTCTCCTCCACTAGGCTTGTACCTGTATTCGCTTGATAAAAGATGAGTTCGAATTTGTGAATTTATAAAATGTGACATGGATATAACAGGGAAGTACCTACCAAACACTAATCGGGAACATCCTCTGTTTTCATTTACGTATTTAATGAATTCTAATTAGGTCTACAATCCTTCTCATTTGACTGTGATTCTTGTTCGTCAGTGGCACAAGCATCCCAAATTAGCTTTATTTGGTACTAGCGGAGGCCCTATAAATATAGTAAGTATATTAATAAACGGGAGGGGAAGTCAATTTTTCTTTCTTCTTTAGAGGTTTCGATTACTATAATGCTACGAGGGCGTGTTTTTGATGAGGGCCCGGGTCCGTGCGCAAGTACTTTTCACATCAAAAATCACCTACTTTAGAATTCAATATTAAATTTAATTAATATTATTATATATTTGAAATTCTATATATAAATAGATTTTAATATAAAATTCTATAATGTGATTTTAGATTTTTTATAAAACCTTTCAATCTAATTAAAATCCATATAGAGTTATTAGGATTTAAAATTGTTATTAAAAATAATATTTATTTTAAGGATTGATATTCTATATAAGATTTATTAATCAATTTCTCATCAAATTTAATAAAATTGATATTAAAATAATTATTCATTAAATCTCTAAATATCTTCTAGCTTTCAAAACTATATAATAAATATTCGAATTATATTTTATTTATAAAAATAGAGAATAAAGTATACTTTTGGTAAGGAAATTCGCTTAAATTCAATCCGGGCCCTTATCAAAAACACGCCCTCGTATACTCAATTTAATAACGTGTTTTAAAAATCTTAAATTTTAGTACTTTATCAAAAACATTTAAATATTAGATTTTCTAATTTCAATTTACAATACCTTTATCAATTATAATCTAATTTAATTGAAAATTTGATTAAATGATAAAGAATAATGAATTATATTATTTATATATATTGTTTTTATATAAAAATAATATAATAATACATCTTTTTATATATATATATATATATATATAGTTCTATATTCATATAGTATACTGGGAGCGAATCACAGGATCACCTGACCAAGTCACCTGATCATATCACGTGATCGTCGCTTAAGGCCCTTAGCCTAGAACGGCCGGAAAATCGATTCTTTATTAGCTCTTTTAACTCATATATAGCTAGGTTAATATAACTATAGTGAAATCAAATAAGTATATAAATAAGAGAATTCACTTAAAGGAATTCACTTCAAGAGAATGACTTCTATATAATAGCAACTGTATTAAAGGTATTTAGGCGAAAGCGAAGGAGACTAGCTCTTTTAGTAGTGCCTATATAAGGCCTACTATTCCCTTCATTTAGCTAGCTCCTTAGATTAAATACAAATAGACATTTAGGGGCCTATACATAGTAGGAACTACGTCTTCTATATCTCTCTCAAACTAATAATAAGAAATAAGAAAGAAGAGCTTGATTTAATAGAATAGTCGGAAAAGAAAGAGATCTACGAAGGTGGAAAGCTAGGTGAAAAGCTATATTAGTAGGAAAAAGTATAAAATAAGGCCTTTCCCCCTCGAATATAGAATAAGAAATAAGGAATATTATATACTATTTTATGAAAATTACGTATTTTAAAGCTATTTAATTGTTAATACGAGCCAGCTTCTCATAATAGACTAATACTAGTCTAATCTCTCTTATATTCTATATATATATTATATACTCATATACTAGCTCATGACCTACAATAATATAATTTTTGATTATTTCAAATTGTTATTAATCGAATTAGAAATTTCAAAGTAAAAATTTGAAAACAGTTTGAAAATATATTAATTTTTAATCTCAAAATCGAATTTATATTCTAACCACTTTTAATTTTATAACTATTCTTTTAATATATCTATAAAACTATATATCGATTTCTTTAATTGAAATATTAATTATTCTGAAAAATTTATCTAGTTTAAAGATATATTAATAAGTTTAAAAGTAATTAAAGTTAAATTTCAAAATTGATGAGGTATAAAAAATCGCTTATTTTTTTGGAAATACATTATTAAATTGAGTATATATAAAGTAATCTCACCAGCGGCAGGTTGTATTCAAAGCAGTCAGAGCCGTCGCACATAAAGCTAGAGCCTAGTTAGGGTTAGCGTTGTTTCCTTTACCCCACCACGGCGCCTGAAGAAGATTCAAGTTAAACATCGTTCAAGTTCTTCACCAAATCAACACAAGATAATTCTGAGGACTAGCTCTCGATTCTCAATCTACGATATCTATTGTGATCCCACACTTCAACAGACACTCTTTACAGGAATAGTATAAGGGAGCTGTCCACCTACCACAATCGCGCCACAATAAACAGCATACAGAGCCTCGAAACTGGACCAGACGCAATCGCAGAAATTCAACAGCGTCTAAGATATTCGAGATTCAGCAAGACTTTGTATCTCTTCCATTAATTTCACAGAGACTCTCGAGAACTTTCACTTCACTTACGTCGGCGCCCCTCATAAAATCACGATACCTAACAACCATGATATCAATAACAACCACTCCTTCCACGTTCCCCCTCTTCTCCAGCCTCGCTCTTGAATTACGCACTCAAATATGGCAAGAATCTCTTCCATGGGAATTCCCTCCAGCACTGTACTTCTACAAAAAAGGATGTTGGCAAGCCCGAATTTTCACCGAATCCGACCCAGGTTACTGCAACGAAGTCAGTGAACAATTCGGCACCGAAGACCTGAACAGAAACTTGGAATTTCGCTACGATCTTCTTGATAATTTCCACGTTCAGACACCTCTCTTATTTGTGAACCATGAGGCTCGAAAAATCACCCTCACTTGGGCACGCAGTCATGGTATCGAAATATGCGGAGATCCACTTTTCCCACGCTTGTCGCTTCCTTTCAACACCGTTAGGGATATACTTTATTTACCTGCTGCTGAAGGGTTTGATTTTTTTATGGAACCTCATAATCGAGCTTCTGAGGAAGGCATGACTAATCTAACCCATGGAGTATTCAATGAAGTTAAGCGTTTGGCTGTGCCAGAATCGGGGCTTAAAGCTTACTTCGTCATGGCCAGTTTCAACGGATTTTCCAAGTATTATAATATTGAAGCACTATATGTCATTATCAATACGCGACTGGGCTTATGTTCTATTGATGATGATTTGCATGTGCAATCGCGATGGGAGTGTGAGAGCTTGCCATTATGTACTTTTCTCTTAGACAGCAAAAGATCGGTCTTTGAACTGAAAGAGAACGGATATAATGAAGATGATCAGATACGCCTTTTGACTCAGGAGATTAGCCGACACTTGACACCTGAATTTATCACCCGCTCGCCTTCCATTCGTGAGATTCGACTTGTTTTGGCTGTCAAGGGTTAATAGAGGGTTCATGCGATGTAATATAGTTCCAGATACCACAAACCTAGAGTATCAAAATTTTATACAAGACCTTTCAAAGTACACTTTTATAGGTATGTATATTTGACTTTCCATCTTTTGTGGCAGAAAACTGCAGTGTTTATGAGATCTTTGAAGCTATGATCTGATTTCAGGAGCTGTTATTACATTTTCATTCTCAAAACTTCCACATTTCTAAAACACTGGATGCAATGATACCAAACTACATGATCCTGTGTACTCACTTGAATGATCGGCGTGGCTCAAATGACAGTCCATTTCCTTGCACAAAGCACAAGTCTATATCATGAATTCCTGACAATATCTACCGAGGTAGTTCACCTTTACTTCAGTATGTAGCGAGAGGGCACTAGCAAGGCTACGATCTAGCCTTCCTCATAATAATATTTACGACATGGATCGACAAATTAATCTCCCTCCGCTTTCATCTGCAACTTATTCGGGAAACCACCATCCTCTTCTCAACCACTTGTAATCAATTACCTGCCTCCACACAACGCCACCCATCTTCAGCCATCTTCTCGATTTCACTCACAGAAAGCCACTTTCTCTCTCGAATAATCACTATTATCGCAATGGTACGATCTCAAGCCGCCGATACTTCCACGGCGGAAGCTCGCGCCCAATCCACCAAAGCACGAGCAACAACCAAAGGCGACAAAAACAAAGAATGGGAGGTCAAAGAAATTCTCGAAGTCAAGAAGAAGTGGAAGAGTCTATACGTTCGAGCATCTTGGGTTGGCTATCGCGAAGAAGATCCAGAATGGTATCCCATCTCCGACTTCAAAACCTCGCCATACTTGTTGAAGGAGTTCTATCGGGAGAATCCTAAAGCGCTTGGTCCGCCCGCACAATTACCTGCTTGGGAAGAGGCCTTTGAGGCGGGAGAGGAAGACTATGAGCACTTGAATAGTAATAAGCCTATGAATCCGGTTTCAAAGTCCAGGTATCTTAAACAAATGTTTGAGTAATTGAGTGAGTAAAATGATGGCTTTCTTCGAGAATACTACGAAGTCAAATATTAACTCAAATGGCAGGGGATCGAATCAAAGTATACATGTGCTTGGCGAATGAAGAAATCTTGATGTCAAATATCCTTTCTCCGAATTGTTCTACGACTGTTGTGCGCTTGCTGGATAGCTTCCCTGTCGTGATTCTATGATCTGGGAACTTTGAGACGAAGAGCCATGAGAATACATTTACTGCGCATGCTACATAATTCTGTACGGGGAGGACAAACATGAAGAGCCTCTATGGTCGGAGCTGGCAGAACATGAGTCTCGATAAATCTGGAGGATATTGTCAAATATATTAGTGTTGCTAGATGTTGCCACATCAAAGTTGTCATATCAAAGTTGCCAATCAAGTAGATAAAACTTACACAATATTGCAAAATTCTCATCTAGAACACAAGTTATCACTGAATGTGAAAATGTGCAATAACGAGAAGACTACTGTTCGCTGCGTAATTTCCTCCACAAATTTCAACTAGTCCTGTTGGAGACAAAGTTTAATAGCCACGTCTAACCCTACATGAACGAGATAACTCACATCAGATCCAGTATTTCTACGACTAGGCTCCATGATATACCTCACATCCAATTCAATCCAGAACAAGTCTATATAATTGAGGGTTCTCGATGCTATCAGTATAAGGTTTCTCATTAGCGTACGACTATTTCATCCGTTGCGGAACACTAAACTAGTCTCTCATAGAAGATGCCAATCAGAGCCCCCCAAAGGTTTGTGTTGCACATCTTTGGAATTGAATTACAAGCTCTATCCTGGTAAGTATGGAATAGCCCTCATTAGTCGATACTGCCTATGAGGTTGGTTTAGTGTCTTGCGGGTAGTATTCTAGGAGCAAATATCGATAAGGGAGTGTTAAGGTTACGTTGCACATCTCTAGTTTGTTTGACAAGATTCATCCTGGTAAGTATGGAATGCTCATTACTAATTCATATTACTAGATGCTAGATGAATCAATTTTGGTCTTTCTCCCGATACTAGACTGCTCCCAAAAAATGTCAATTAGAGCCCCTCATTAGGTTGTACTGTACATCTCTAGTTGTTGCGTTACATAATTGATCATAGCAAGTGTTATTTGCCTCTCAGTACATATAGTTAGATACGGTTGATTACTGATCGATGGTCTTTCAAACTTACTATAGTACAGCTAGGTATTTTCGCCCTCTTGATTAAACGCCCAATCAAAACAATGCTTAATCATCTATAAACTACGGCCAACTAGTTCGTACCCCGCTATCCTCTACGGCCTAAACAGTACGGTCTTTGGAAATAACGAAGTAGGTAATGATTTAGTGTTCTTCAAGAATAAGCGAGTACTCAGGATTATATACAAGAACCATTCAATACCTTCTCACCATCTCTCTCCACCATTAAAAATCTTCAACAATAAGGGATCGCAACAGAAATCATTTCCCCTCAGACAAATTCTACTCTCTACTACCATCACGTCACCTTTTACAAATTACTTCATCAAAATGAACTTCATTCTGTACATCTTCACAGCAGCATTAGCTTATGACGCCATGAATATTATACTCTCTTTCTCAGGAAAAGTCTTAGGTGGCTTTTTCGAAATGAAAGAAAAGAAATTACAGCATGCTATGAATCTCAAGAAAGAGGAGTCGGAACAAGCTCTCAGCTTAGCGAAGTACAATTTTCAGGCAATCTGTGCGGAAAGGTAAGATATTGGATTCTTGATGAATATCGATGACAATGTCCTAGAGATTTACGTGCTAACAGTTATTAGAGATCTCTATAAAGATGAGCTTGCGGAGATGAAACTTAGCAATCAGCAACTTCTAAATGCTCTCCTCAAGATCCCTTTGGAAAGAGGCCCAGGAGAGGGTGAACTCGATGTTGGTGGGGCGGATGAGGGTTCTGAAGTTTTATGAGGCCTTTAGGAACCTTTATCTTATGGGTTGGGGACATTCATCGACAATGACAAGAATGTTTTGCTGTCAGGGGTGCACACGTACGTAGCACGTATCTGGGATTAAAGCTAGGGAGGGATCAATCCAGATTCCTTCCGTAGATTAACTCTTCTCTCTTCATAGTTTACAATATCAATTGAAACTATTCAATCTCTACAGGTCTTCGATGTATTCACTCCGTGACATTTATATTGTACAATATCTGATTTAATACATCTACTAGCTAGTTGACTCGATTTGAAAGTCTCTAATAGTTCAAGATATGATATAATCCACGAGAAATGACTATTATTATGTGATTAATAGTACAAATGATCAAGCGGATGAAATTTAAAATATCAAGTCAAAGGCAGTAGATAGTTTTGATCAAACTTAGTAAGCTTTTATCTTAAGAAGTTCTAAGAATTCTGCTTTTTTCTAGTATCAAGTACCTCCTAGTAAGGTTAGAAAGAAGAAAATTCCCGAACCGTTCGAAAAATAGGAAAGAAGATGAGATGTAGCAGAAGGAAGAGAATCAAAAAGAGTAGTCAAAAGAAGGAAAGATTAAAAGAACGTTACTTTGACTTTCGATTTTAGCAACTATTAATACAGTTAACTAATCGTATCTGTATACATTCTTCAGTAAACAAGATAATCTAAAATGAATATTATTTAGTAGGTTACGGCGACATAACGATACTATAAGAATTCAATAGAGATCTACAATATCTTATTGAGAATTATCTAAAAACACATCTAAATCATTCACTATATTATTTTATTCCTAAAGCCATGTTGCTAGAACATCCATGTAACAAGAACCGTATAGTATCAATCAAGCGAGCTTTCCAACTACTTTAAAGCCATCACTCTTTATGATTCCAAACCAAAATTATCTTCGCTATAACAACTTCCAACCATCCATCTACGATTTCATTCTCTCTTCCTGATTTCGATTTCCTCGAATAACACATCAGAACAACTTCATCATCACCACAACATCATCACCATCACTACCGTCTACCCACCATGTCCTTCGGCCAAGAACTAGGCAAACTCATGGAAAATTGGTACTTCATTAATATCATCCATAGAATGCTCGCAATATTCCAGGATAACGGCGAAAAGACGAACCTCCGAGCAGAACTTGAAGAGGCACAGACAAAAATCCTCAAGTTGAAGGAGAAAAACTTGGCGCTTAAGAATCGATTGGCACAGTAAGTTTTGTATTTATTAACATTTGGGATTGTGATGAAGAAGTCAAACTAACGAGTAAATAGACTTGAGACTAGAGTTGCGGGGCAATCCTTCTAATGTTGGTTTGGGGAGAGTCTTTTATCATGATATCAGACTGTTTTCGACTTTCTGTTTCAAGATTCGACGCTGCGGATTGATGGTTTAGGATTACTAGGGGGAAAGATGTCGACTTTGGTAGTGATTGGGGGGTTTGAGTGGTCGTCTTGAGCAGTCAGTATCTAAATATTGAACACCGAATGGAGGACTTCATATCGACTGTTTTTGAGGGTTCAGGAATGACTTTGTATTTTGGGAATTTCATAGCTCTTGGGAAGGGGTTACCTATGGTATAGCTTGGGCATTCACAATTGTACTGTTTTTCTGAGAAATCAGAGTCTATTTAAACACCTTTCAAAAAGGTTTCATACGTGTATTGTCCATCTCAGAATCCGCAAATTCTAGTATGTCAAAAGAACTGAAGTAATTCAAGTATATTTCGTTATCTTGGCATATACTATTTTTCAAAAATAGATGTAGAACTAAAGATCTATAGATCTCATGCCGTAATTATCTTTTTCTTCGAGGCTTTATGTTGTGAGGAGGTATAGAGGTAGTTTTTAATAAACTATCGTAAGTACGACTATACGAGTGAATTAGGAAAAATAGAAGAATGAGAATTATAGGCATGAAAACTCTAGTTCTGATATGATTCGAGTGTATATCATTCTCTTTATATAATTAAGTGCAGGCTCCGGATCTTCAATCCAAAGTACTTAGGATCAGGATATAGGTAGCTGTAACAAGAATTCGAGTAGCACATAATTCTGACTATGATAATACATAGCACGATTGCACTGTATCGATAGGATAAATCTACGATGAATACCTAGATAAATCAGAGCGTAGAATGTAGTAAGCTGGCCTACTCACTCGATTCGTATATTTGTTTATGAACCTATTAATCAAGGAGATAACATTCTGAAGATTTGATTTCCTATTCTTCGCTATCCAAAGTTCTTCTCTGCTGTATACGCACACATATGTATATTAATTTCCAGTGATCCTGGTACTCATAGCGCCAGGAAGTTCAGAGTCAGTTACCGAAATCCTAGTACATATTTTCCTTACTTTAATATTAGTATATCTAGGAATCCAAGATTCGAAATCGAACAGATTCAAATATCTCTATCTAATCGTAATTTACTGAGAGAAAAGACATCGATATCGAATTCTATTCGGAACTTTGGACTTACGAGTGACACGAATAGATGTTTATTTCATCAGTACAACAATATCGTATTATCAGCAACAGATGAGTAATATTATGATCGAGAAGACTCTTATGTATGAAAGAGTATTACTATTGATCTTTACTTCCAGAAGCCTCTGTAGATAGCCTGTTACTTGAATAAGAGGATGAGTTCAAAAGAAGACTCTATCCCATCCATCGTTTTCAGAACATCTACTTGCGACTCTCAGCTAACCTAAACTATTTCAAAGTATCCAATCTACCTGTATCAATAAATCAATTTTATTTTACATAGTTTTGAACCACGAAAAAAAAAATAACGAATGAAAAGATAACCCGAATCATGATAAGCAGCCGAAGAAGATCAATCTGAATCTTCATCTAAGCGAGCGTATATGTAGAAAACTTTAAATTGACACCTCAATGTATACACAGTTACCAATAGCTAGGTAGATAACCAAACAAACGAATCCCCCCTTCATTCTCTAGGTACCTAACACAAAGTTTCACTAAAACCAAAAAATTATTTTATTTACATCACCAAAATCAATAAACCTCATACATACCCAGAAACCCAAAACACAATCTCCGCATAAAAGCACGGGCGGGAATCCAACATCCGCCTAAACGGCGGCATTATAATTCCGCCCAGATAGAGTTTGACAACCTAGGTAGACAGCTCCCCTCACGATTGGACATTCAGATTTCCTTACCTGATAGCATCACATCTATTTCATACCTTCTATATCATTACTCACAAAAAAGACTAGGTAATACCTACTCAATGCATGCACATCTTACCAAGCATGCGGAATTAATAATTCCAGCTCAAATTCCACTAATGACGAAATACTATAAAACCTCATCCCTCGCCTCCCAAACCCATATAAAAAATCAAAACCAGAAAATCAGCTCCCTTGAAACTCACTCCCACATCATCGTTCATTCCAATTACATCTCACTTCGAATCGAATCAGCGACAGACTTTTCACATTCACATACACATACCAACACCATGTCCGATCTCCAATACTATGCATATCCCACGACAGGCGAGGAAAAATTAAAGCAGCATGGTTACAGCCAAGCTGTTCGAGTAGGCGATCGCATTGAGTGCGCTGGTCAAGGTGCGTTGTTGAATTTGCTTCTAATATATTTGTATACATATACACATCATGAAAATCCAATCCCAAAATCCAAATCCCCTTCCCATCCCCCCCTATTCACACACACTAACCCCCTCCCCCACCCACCAGGCGGCTGGGATCCACACAGCGGACAATACCATCTCGAAATCAACGCGCAAATCGACCAAGCCTTCGCCAACGTCGAGTTAAATCTGCAGCACGCGGGCGGCCTCGGCTGGAGCCAAGTCTTCCGCGTGAATTCCTATCACGTGCCGATGAGCGACGAAGCTCTCGCGGCCATGACGCGGAATTTCAAAAAGTGGATGCCGCACCATGCCCCCATTTGGACGTGTGTGGGGGTGGCGAGACTAGGGGATGAGGAGATGAAAGTGGAGATTGAGGTTGTGGCGCTGGATGCCGAGGGGGCGGAGAAGGCGAGGGAGGCGGGGAAGAGGTGAGGGATGAGGGTGAGGGGTGAGGGCAAGGGGAAGGGATAATGTATTGGGCTTGTGTGTAATGAATGAAGTTTAGAATCCAAGTAAGGATTCTAGATCCAGTTTTACTATCACTGGTTTTATATCGAACACATGATATTTTATACTTCAGCACTCACCAATTCAAAAATCATGATTACAACATCAACACTTTTTCCAGGCCACTAGGCTCATGACATCAAAAAATCCAATAAACTATCCCGCATAATCTCTTTCGCAATGAAATCCATTCCCCATCAAATTAAACTACCCAACCATTATATCTAAGCCGGATGATCCGTCCGCAAATTCGAAATATCAAAAGCACCCCCTTCAAGATCAAAATCACGAGCAGGACTAAGAATACCAGGAAACTGAGAGGAATCTCTCCACAAGGAACTTGAGTTGGCATCGTCGTTTAGCATGAAATCAAGTTGGCCCATCCACGATTCATCTCCGTCTTCTGTCGAGAAAGCGGCAGTATAGAGATCTGGATCCAATTCTTGGGCTGGGTCAGTGGTGTGTTGAAAAAAGGTGTGAGAATCACAGATACCGTTGCGATTCTCCGCGAAAACTTCTGGAGTCGGGATTGTATTAGTATCAAATCTTTCCGATAGGTTGACTGTAGAGTTTAGAGTCGTATTTGAATTCCTTTCCATCGAATTGCTTGGTTCAGCTTGTTGCACATAGATCGAGTTTGCCAGCGTCGGTATTAGGTTTGGCTGGGATACTTTGCCAACGAAACTCCACTTTAGCGGCAGTGCATCAACGACATTCCACTGTACAGCCAGCTCTTGGATCTGCGCAAGCGCTTTGCTAGCTACCGGCCACTCATTCTGTAGAGCCGTCAGAGTCTCCATGCAAATCTGGAGTCTGCGGCGCGCGAGGGATATTTGAGTTGGCGTGCGTGAGGTACTGAAGAGAAGATGCATGATGGATGCTGTGAGGATATGATGGACGATGAATGGAAGTGCCGATGTAGGTTTACCCTGCTTAACATTGCCCGAAGATTGTAGTTTGCATGTGGGTTCTGCTAGATAGTGTTTGCGGAATAAGTGGATATATTGCGTCATGCGAATTGCAGCAGATGATATCGTCGCGAAGGCAAGTGAAAATGAGTCACTTGCCGGTGGATCGCCGAGATAAGGGCGATGAATCATGAGAAGAGACATTTGGTAAGACATTTGGAGAAAGAGGGCGGAACGTGGTGGTATAGATGCGGCTGTGGAGGTGGGAACTAGCAGCCAGGATGGCATAGCTTGTTTGAATGCTAGAAGTTCTGCTCGTGCCAAGAGTAGCAGGCGACTTCTTTGGGAAAGCTCCAAGGCTTTGAATTCAAAGGAGTATCTGCTTTTATGTCAGTGCAAATATGCTTCCTGTGTGGGGGCATGTGTTACATTTGGTCCATGAATTGATCGTGCAATTGCCAAAGTCCACAATTATAGCTGAAGGCAAGCTCATCATGTGAGGCGTCTGCGCCCAATAGAGAGTGTAGAGTTGGTACTTGCACACGACGCCATGGAACTACACAACTGATGCCAAGCATGGTGGCAGCTATTCTAAAGAAAATGGTATTAATGTCGAGTGTCTGTAGAGATATTTCCATGGGCTCATTAAGATGAATGAAATCTTACCGATCGATAAAGAACAGTGACCAAAATGTTCTGAGTCGATTTTCCTGCTCTTGTTCTAAAAGTCTTTTGGAAGTGTCAGACTTGGAAAGAGCACCTAGACCAATAGCATGGAGACCAAGACCCATAGCAAGACCACCGGCCATAGCTAACGAACACAATTCAGCAAGATTATACAGGTTTGGAGAAGAAATCTTACAGATATATAGAGAGGCACAGCTATTATGCTCCTGACTCAATTCCCTCCATGCAATGATACTTAGCGCTTGAACCACCGGTAGAGACGGTTGTTCACGACAAGCCTTAACCGAATTCATATCCATGCATTCTTCAAACTCCTTCCCAGCATTCCTCTCTTCCTGAACCGTCGAAAACAGAGCTCCCGCCGCAAAAACAGACCCGTACAAAAGATCCAGCGCCGGCTCATCAAAAGGATAGAGTTCGGGATAGAGTTTATAAGAAGGGGGAATAAATTGATGTACAGGATTGAGCTGAGTTATAAACAGATTCATGAGATTTGTTTTCAAGCTCAGATTGTAACAGGCGTCGTGGATGGGCATCATGTTGTTGAATACCTGTGACCTTTTACGCGCTTCAGATCGGGCTACAACTGCATCAGCGGAGGAAGGAATGCAGAAATTACCAGATGGTCCACTGAACATGGGCTCTCCTTTATCCCCAAGGTCAAGTCTCCACACTAGTGTGGCAATATCATTAATAGCCGAAGAAGACAACGGGAGCTCTGTACGAGCCGTATTCCTTTGCTCCACGACTGAAACATTGTCTTGATGAGAAGGCAAACTTGGAGCTTTCGTCGTGTTGGCCAACGACAAAGCACTGGAAGGATTTTCGGACGACATCAAACATGAAGCTTGGCCCGCTTGCAGCTGAGCTAACTGTGCACGAAGTGTCGAGTTCTGCTCTTCCAAAACAGCCACACACTCTGCATCCCATTGTTTGCGTCTTGATACATATACAATCAGTTTATACTGATCAGCACTTGATGGTACTGAGTGCAGCATCACTCACTTGCGTGTTTCAACCGTTCCTGCATATTGACAATCCTTCTCAGATGCATTACAGAAAGTGCATGATGGGCGTAGACCATCACACTAGGAAATTTTAGCTAATGCTCTATGGGATCTATAGCTAGGTATATATATCGGGATTCCGCCCTACCTTTCGTTTTCTCTTCCGACACTCCTCACATGCTACTCCTGTACGTTTTTCTTTGCGATGTGATTCAAGATCCATAGCTATGTAGGATTGGAAAGTAACTGGCAGTATTAATTGTAGTTCATTCTCTATTCTTCTTTAATTGAATTGAATAGATAGTTGAAGGTTGAATATTTTTCTTGTTGTAGTTTAGGTCAAGTTGATCCACAAGTAGGTGCACGGACTTACAGGACAGTTTATATAAAGTATAATTCTACATTAAAAAGATAATCTTAATAAATCAATTAAGATTTATAATTGCTCTATAATGAATCATTTTAAACTTGAGATAAATAATTATTAAGTACAACAAATTTACATAATATAAAAATTTTACTTAAAAACAATTTACTAAAAACACATAATATTACATCTCAAATCTCAAATCTTATAATTCTTAATTCAACTTTAAATATATAATTTTAAAATCCTTTTCAAATCTTTAATATAATTTTAAATAATATTCAATTCATCTTCGAATTTAAATTAAATTTTAAAATTGATGAGTTTTAATATAAAATTATTCTTTCTTTTTTTTTTTCAAATCTTTTATTTTAAGAATCTATATACGTATTAATCTATTTATAGTCTTGAAATTTACTTAGTTATCTAAGTAAAAAAAAATATAAAAATATAAAAATATAAAAATATAAAAATATAAAAATATAAAAATATAAAAATATAAAAATATAAAAATATAAAAATATAAATATAAAAATATAAAAAATATAAAAATATAAAAATATAAAAATATAAAAATATAAAAATATAAAAATATAAAAATAAAAATATAAAAACTTATACTAAAAAAATTCTATAAGAATAGATACCTAGTAAGAATAATTAATAATTAATAATCTAAAAAAAAAAAACATAAAAAAAAATCCCTAGTAATTATAATTATAATTATTCCCACCTCACCACCTCACTCCTTCGTAAAACCTAACAAAAGTTCTTTTCTTTCTTCTTTCTTCTTTCTTTTTCTTTATACTATTAAAAGATTATTAGATCTATTTATAATATACATATCGATATCCTGAGTATATTCTAGATAGATATCGATGTATAATTTATTTTATCTCCTTTAAATTTTTCCTATTTTCTTCTTCTTTATAATGTTTTTCTCTCTCTTTCCTTTCTTTTTCTATTCTTTTTAATAATAATCCTATAAAACAACCCTATAAAAACAACCCTACTACCCCCCCTCTCTTCCCCTCTCTTCCCCTCTCTTCCCCTCTCACTTCCTCCCCTCATTCCTCCCCTCACTCCTCCTCCTCTCATTTCCTCTCCCCCCCCTAAACCTACCACCTACCACCTACCCATCACCCCCTATTCCTCCTCCCCTCTCATTTCCTCTCCCCCCCTAAACCTATCACCTATTCTCCTCCCCTCACATCCCTCACATCCCTCGCATCCCTCACATCCCTCACATCCCTCACATCCCTCACATCCCTCACATCCCTCACATCCCTCACATCCCTCACATCCCTCACATCCCTCACATCCCTCACATCCCTCACATCCCTCACATCCCTCACATCCCTCACATCCCTTACATCCCTCACACCCCTCATACCACTCATACCACACTACATCAACACAACACTTATTTTCATTGAGTACCCAAGTACCTGAGTACCCAAGTACCCAAGTAAATAAGTACCCAAGTAAATAAACAAGTACTTCCCTCCACTAAGTAAATAAGTCAAAAATCCAACCTACTTCCATAAATCCCACATTTCCTCAATCAAACTAAATCTAAATCGAAATCGAAATCGAAATCGATCAACCAGTGAACTCAAAGTAAAGATAAAGATGAACCCAAGTATTTAGGTACCCCCCTGCAAAGAATCTTTTTTATTATCGCATGATTTGAATACGAAGAAGTATCGAAGACATACATACACATACACATGTATATATACATATATAACAAGTACACATTACCAAATTCACATCACACTACATCCACTCTCACACTTCTCAAACCCCCAACAACACTTCAAACTTTTGTTACTATTATTTTGTTATTTCGGATTGGATACTGGATCATCCTGAACATCCCTGTAGGCGATCTCCCTCCGAGCTAACCTCCCTTACGATATATCTCCTCATTCTCCTCCTCATCGAATGATATTCTCAGCGAATAAACTCACACAAACAAACCACCAACACCATGCTATTCCATCCCATCCCATATGTATATCTGCCAAACCTAGCAATTCCCATACTCCATGTACCGATCGCTGAATGACCATCTAATAATGCTCAAATCCCATCTAGGAAATTTGAGGGGTATCATCCAATTCCATATATTCATAAAAAGCAAACACACAAAAAAAAAAAGCACAACTCCACTCCACCATTAATTAATTGCCACGTGAATAACATCCGAGAAGATCGTTGAATCATCGAGGGGGAAAGACCCATTTAAATCGACCTTTCACAAACTCAAGTCGGACGGTGTCTAAACATTGGTGGAGCTTGCGCTTGAAATCCCACAATATAATTCTTTTCCTCTCCCTCCATCGTCGTCCATTTAAGCGGTACCGTCGTCAACACATTCAAGAATTGCTCTCCATTCTTTCGATAATTGACAAGAGTAACCTGTGATTCCAAGCCACATTCGAGAGCGGTGCGAATAGTTAATTTCGCCATGGCGTTGGGATCATTCTTTGGATTTTGTATCCCCTTCATTGTGGGTGCATTGCCGAGGTAATCAAAGGTGTTGGGATTAAAAGGTTGTTGTAGGAATCTGCAATTCTTGCCGATGATTTCGGTTTGAGAATAGCCCGTGAGGCGTTGGAAAGGTTCACTGCAGTAGACGATTGGACAGTGAGGACGGGAGGAATCGCATAGGACGAGAGCGACACCGCTGTCGATATTTCCCAGGGGATATGTTGGATTTGGACGACGTTGGATTTGAAACTGGGTCATGTTAAAAACGGAAAGTGCTTTGAAGAGACTTCACCCAAACGAGAGCAAGCAAGCTGCTTCGAAGGTAGAATGGAAAACGCACCAGAATTTGTAATACATCGAAACCACTTGGAGAATACAAGCCTGGATAAATCATAGGATCGGAAGAAGCAGAATCTCGACTATCTGGTCTTGGACTTCCACCTTGTTGAATTTGTTGATCTCTCATGGCCGCATGTTCTGCATACAAGGCTTGAAGCTATTGTGAAAGGATAAGCCTCGATGCACACCCAAGGGATGTGTTGAGAGATACATGACAATGTCACCCTCTCTCACACACGAGTAAGAGGAAGGAAAAGCAAAAGACTCACCTCTTTCAGCTTCCTAAGCTCTTCTTCATGTTCCGGAGACAACATCATTTCGAACGAGTATCTTTTTTTTATTTCAACGCTTCTTCAGAAGATGTATGACTCGAGGATTGGAGGATGGTGATACAAAGAATTACTCTGTACTTCTGGACATTGGTGGTATTCTTTTTTGCTTCACCCTTTCCTTTATATCCATTCCCTCGAAATACTTTGAAAAGGTTTAGAAATTATGATTCGATCGAAGTGGGGAAGAGGAGGGGAGGGGGTTGGAATGGGTGGAATGGGTGGAATCAACATTTTGGGGTACCGTTATTTTAGTATTTGTGAATTTATAGTTTAGGATTTAGGATTTAGGATTTAGGATGTGGGATTAGGTATTTTAATATTTAGTCCTAAATACTAGGAAGGTACTAGGTAGAGACTAGGGAGATATCAGAAAGATACTAGGTACATTCTTGGATGAATTGAGAAGGGAGTGGAAATAGTGGAAATAGTGTAAAAGTATGAAAGTATGAAAGTTTAACTTTGACTGACAATCGAAGTAAGAAGGATTATGAATTTATGATAATACAGTACAGGTAGGTATATCTAACGTACCCTGGACTTTCTCTTTATCGTAAAGCTACTTTATTCATTGTATCCATGGAGTACTCTGTGATGAAAAATAAACATAAGCCGACGACTCGACGAGTAACAGAGAGAAATTATATAAAGTGTACTAGTATCTCATGTAATGTGTATAAAGTACCTAGATAGGTATATACCTAGTACCCACCTATCCATGAATATAACAGACAGACACATCGAGCAAGAAGGAAGAAAAGAATCAACACGGCCGACCGAGAGAAAGGGAAAATGCACGATTCGATCGTGAAGCGTGCCCAGGTGAAGGATGTTCAAAGCTTTTTCCCTCTCTCGATCCCCAGGACATCGCAATGTGAATCTAAAAGGAAGTGACGATCGACCAATCATATCTTCAAATTGCCGAATTATGCGAGGGAAAAGATATATTTGGCACGTTTCTCGTCTATGACCACTGCGAGTCTGCGATGGACTGGTCCTGATATATACTGTAGGTAACATATTATACAATCTTGCCCAAGTCATACTGGGGCGTCGATTTGGACTTGCATGAATCTCGAGAGGCTCAATCGGAGAAATAGATGAGACATCTGAATCTCTGGATACCTACTAGGGAGTATGGAGGCAGCTACCTAGTCTTCTCTCGATCTTGAAACAATAAAGTTACTGAGGAGAACATCATCCTTAAAAAGAATGCTGACTCATCATGTGATACTAGCATGGACATGATGGAATCGAACAATCAATCAATAAAAATAAATATCCTAGGGAAAAACATCTCTGATCAGTGTGAATGTGAAACTAGTAATAACTACCATGTGCATCTCAAGGCACATGCCGCGGAAGAGGAACGTATCATCCATCTCACGAGATACCGGTATCCCTAGATATACTAGGTATCTGCCGTATATTTCCCATGTTCCGGTCTGTCGATGAATGTCGATATCGATATCGATGATGATGATGATGATGATGATGATGATGATGATGATGATGCCTGTCTCGCTGGTTTGGGTTGACACTTTACATGCAGTGACGGTACATTGGACGGTATGAATATCCTTGCGTGCGTGCGTGCGTACATTGCACTTACATGTGCACTTACATTTGCACTTACTAATACACTCACACTCGCACTTCCACCTGCACTTCCACCTGCACTTGCCCTTGCCCTTCTAACTCTAACCAGACAGGTACGCACCCTCACCTAGCCCCCTCTCCCTAGTCACAAATCCAAATAAGTGGAGACTCACACCACATTCCGCGAATCGATCTGGATCTAAAGGTTTATCCGAGTACCGAGCCCCCTTCACACAAGTTACAACTAATCAGTTACCACTTACCATTTATCACTTACCACTTACCACTTACCACACCCCCGCCTTCAACTTTTGTTCTCCTTCTAGGTAGTCTTCTCCTCCGTCCCGAAGGTCCTAGGAGGTGCAGTAGGTCACACACA
Source organism: Botrytis deweyae (assembly GCF_014898535.1). Taxonomy (NCBI): domain Eukaryota; kingdom Fungi; phylum Ascomycota; class Leotiomycetes; order Helotiales; family Sclerotiniaceae; genus Botrytis; species Botrytis deweyae. Next base: position 163,883 of record NW_024066242.1, read on the forward strand.
TACCTGGGTAGGTCACTGGTATCGATTCGATCCATCCTAGATATCGATATTGAATATCGATACGATCGATGATCGAGAATTGAGCATCGATGATTGAGAATCGAGGGACGCTTGAGATTTGCCCATTCCTCCTTTTAATCTACGAGACACATGGGGGGGGGGTCTGGATACCAGGTATGTATGTAGTATGTACGGAGCAATACCTCCTGTTTGAATGCAATGGAAGTCTTGGACATACCTACAGCAAAACCTCTCCATAAGGATACCGGTTTTTGTAGACTTTTTTAAGGATATATAGAGGTATCCTTGTATAGAGGTATCCGACTAATCCCGACCCGGTAGTAATTGATTTCCGATTAGTCCCGATCGGGCCATTTCCGTGACATTTTTTAGAGTTTCAATTGAATCTCTTAAAAACCTCAGTATATTTATTATATAATAGCTAATCCTAATGATTCTACTGATTCAATAAGAATATTCATATGATTTTGGGATCGAGAAATATAAGGATATCCTAATAGAGAGGTTTTAAGGATATAGGCCTTTTTTAGCCCTGAAAATTTTTGGGACCAAAAAAATTTAAGAATAATAGAGGTTATCCTTATAGGGGGGATCCTTATAAAGAGGTTTTGCTGTACCTAGATATTGCATATTCACCGCTTGTTAGTTGTTACGAGTCCCGTACCGTATTATGAATTTCTGGTGATTCCGGACTCTTGTGCATTTCTTGTTTAGAAAAGCGTTGAGAATGAAATCGTATGTTTATTACAAATCGTATCTGGGTATCTACCTAGGTATCTACCCACGTACTTTCTCGTGATTAATCAAGTTACCTATGGCATGGCATCAGATTTGGCTTTACTTACGAATGACCCCTTTCTCATTTATCTCTGGTTGATATCAACATCATTATGAATCGATTACTTACTATCAAATACTCAGTCATCACATCACTTTTGTCACAGATGAGTTACTCACCTAAGCATGATATCCAACTTACAGCCATTCACTCTACCCTATTGTGATTATGATTATGGATGCGTATAAATAATATCCAGCTCAAACTATTACTCAGGTATTCAAAATACTATTAGTACTATCAGTACTATCTAGTAGGTATTCTTTACTGTAATCCTCTTATTATTATATAGAAATCACATTTTTATATCAAAAGCATTTTAGGGTTATCTTGAATTAATTATATTACGAATAGGATTTGAAGAGATAAATGATTAAATAGATATCTATCTATATTACAATTCATTATTAAATAATATCCAGCTCAAACTATTACTCAGGTATTCAAAATACTATCAGTACTATCAGTACTATCTAGTAGATATCCTCTACTATAATCCCCTCATCATCACACAGAAATCACGTTTTTATATCAAAAGCATTTTAGGATTATCTTGAATTAATTATATCACAAATAGAATTTGAAGAAATAAATGATCAGATAGATGTCTACCTATATTACAACTTATCATCAAATAATATCCAGCTCAAACTATCACTCAGATATCCAAAATACTACCAGTACTACCTAGTAGGTATCCTCTACCGTAATCCCCTCATCATCGCACAGAAATCACGTTTTTATATTAAAAGCATTCAAGATTATCTCGAATTAATCATATCACGAGTAGGATTTGGAGAGGTAGGTGATCAGATAGGTGTGGTGTCTACCTATCCATGGATATTACAACTCATCATCACATTTCAGAATCTAACGAAATGCTAACGGCCACACTTGAATCGAATCATCTATCCAGCCATCCAAGAGCTTTCTCTATGGTTCATGGAGCCCGAATTCGTGAGATGTTCATCTGCTAGGTACTAGGTACTAGGTACTCTAATTTATGCTGTAGCGTAAGTCAAACACGTGATTGCACTGAGTACAGTACCGAGTCCCCATCATGAATACCCGACATATATTCCTATCTGTGAGCATCTTGAGTCTCTTCCAAAAAATGAGAAATGAGAAATGAGATTGATTCTCTTGATTGGAAATGAATGATGATACCTATACATATCATGTCATGTCATATCAAATATATCCCATCTCATCCCATCTCATCTCATCTCATCCAAATTATCTATATCACCAAGCCGTTACCTGAATAGTTACCTATGTAGGTACCTATCAAACTTCCAACCCACAAACTTCCAAATACGCAAATCGAACACCTATCTACCTTAAAATACCTACCTAGATACATACATACATACATACATACATACATACATACATACATACATACATACATACATACATACATACATACATACATACAATCCAAAAGTCGCATCAAAGATCTTTCTTTAACAAACCCAATAGATGAGGAAGACTCTCGATTTCTAGATTGCAGATGTACTTCTAGATTGCAGGTGTAGATGTAACCTTACGGTACCTACCTAGGTACGATGTAGATATATCATAGGTGATCTTCCTTATTCGTTCTATCAATTTTTTTTTTTGGAAAGTTGATTTTTTGGAGGTGGGAGATGGGAGATGTATGGTGAGATGTAAGATGGGAGATGGAAGATGGGAGATGTGAATTGGAAAGGTATGAGATGTAACATTATGATAGATACCTAGGTATCTTGATGATGTATATAAAATCGAATCAGATCAGATCAGATCTCAATCTATATCTCAATCTATCTTTCAATTTATCTTTTAATTTATCTTTTAATTTATCTCTCAATTAATTTTTCAATCTATATCTCAATTTATATCTCAATTTATATCTTAATCTATATCTCAATCTATATCTCAATCTATATCTCAATCTATATCTCAATCTATATCTCAATCTCATATCTCATATCTCTGAAATACAAAAATACAAAAATACAAAGTATAAGAAAACAGGCTAAACGCATTAGGCGTATTACGTAATCATCTTGATTGATATAGTCAACTGGATTGTACATAGCTTTCAATACAATATGCACTACACTTAATACTAAAACCTTACCTACGATATACGTCTTTTCTGTATAAAAACATAAAAAAATAGATATAAAAATCCAAAAATTAATTATCAATCATTAATTACTATTATAAACTCACTCTTAAGTCTCGACTCTTTCATTCACCTAACAAGCCAATCCAATCCCGGCATCTCCTCGGCCCCAGTTCTACCTCTCACCTCTCACCCTCGAGTTACCCTCACTCTGAACGAAATAAACAGTATACCGAAAAAAGAATATTGTTTCTAAAATTCTCTTTTTAAACTTATAATCAATAATTTTGATTTTAAATTAAAGCAGATTATTTAAAAGCTAGCAATTTATCATAGTTCTTTAATTTATCTATCTTATTTTATTCTTTTAAATTGTTATCAAATTTTCAAATAATAATATTTTAAAGAACTAGTCTTGATTTTGACGGGTTTGGTATACCGTTTATTTGAGTCACCGCCATCACAGAACTCAAAAATGCCTCAGGCCCCCACATCCCATCGCGCGCAATAATTTTATATCAGATACCTAGACCGATAGAAAGCAAACCCTCACCACCGCATCTCTCCTCTCCTCTCCACCACACCCCAAATCCATCTCGAGATTTCACCATGGCGAAAAAAGGTATGTGCCTCATTCCTTATCCCTCATTCCCTCATTTCCCATCTCGCATTTCCCATATCCACTCCTCGATTTATTCTCTCTTCTCTTCTCTTCAATCCTCCAAGCTCCCCCTCCCCCTCCCCCGCACACAAACCCCAATCCAACCCAACCCTCACACAAAAACAAACCCAACAATATAAAAACATAAACTAACACCCCTCCCCTCCCCTCGCAGCAAAATCCCGTACAATCCCCGTCCGACTCATTTCCATGGCTCTAACGGGCTACTACAAGACGCTTATTCGGCCGCGGACGCATCGTCCGCTTAGTATGTTGAAGTATGATCCTGTTGGTGAGTTTTTTTTCTGAGATTTCTTCTTTGGTTGGGATTGGGTTTGAGATAGGTTTGAGAGGGGGATGAGGGGTTGTTGTGGAGGGAGAAGGAAAAAGAGGGGTTAGAGAGAGAATGCGAAATCGAGATGTGCTAGTGAGGAGAGAATTGAAAGCAAAGAGGGATTGCGATTGGAAAACGCAAATTGGGATTTCTCTCTATGATTGAGAAAATGGAGATGGAGATGCAGACCGAGACCGAGATTGAGATTGAGAGTGAGAAATGCGATTCGCGAATGAAACAGGGAGGATGTGGAATTGAGAAAGCACAAACTACGATGTGGAAATACATTAATTTACATTCGCATTACATTCTGTCGAACGAGGAAAAGGAAGGGAACCTCAAGGAAACCAAATTACATTCGAGTCACACTCCAATTGTCTACGCAGCATGTATACGGCCAATTCACCGTCTCGTCTCGCCTCGCCTCGCCTCGCCTCGCCTCATGGATACTTCATAAAATCCAAACACGTCTACGCGCTTCGACCTGTTCTCCTCTCCTCTCCGAATCTGTATTCGACTCCTTCACCTCTCTCTCTATCTCTCTACTATCACCAACTCGGAATCTCAATCCGCCAGCTCAATCTCATATCTATCTCTCCCACCCACTTCTCCTTCGCATTCCATCGCAACCCCCCCGCTTATCTCGAAAATTCCACCTCCGCCTCCAACCCCAAATCCACACTCCTCACACTCACACAGACCTCGACCAAATCCACCATTCCCATTACACTTCCCTTAACCTTCTCTAAAAAATTCAAACTGCAAAGCTAACCCCCTTTCCCCCATCTAGTTCGCAAAAAGGTCCTCTTCCTCGAACAAAAGCGTGGCGGTGGTGGTAAATAAATAAATAGATCAATCACAATCACAATCACATCCATATATCTATCTATCTATCTATCCATCCATCCATCAACCAAAACACCACACCACACCTAAACCACGCCCTCACCTCACTCCAACACAACACAACCCAAAAAGACAACGAACAACAACACATACACACATACACACATACACAGAAAACCCATCAAAAAAAAAGATACCAGAAAAGGCATGCGCGCAGTGACAGAGATCCATATATATGCTTGTGTGAGGAAAGGAAAGAAGGGAGGATCTATGGCATACCCATACCAAATAAGGGAGATAGATGATTATTTGGATGCATCCTCCGGTATTTGCTCTGGGATAATTTCAAAGGGGGGGGGGGGGGACATAAGAAGAAAATTCACAAAAAAAATGCCTTTATACTACACGAGGAGATACCATAGATTTCGTTGATTTGCCTGTGAGTGTGGATACCATTACTCAAAAAAAGAGTGTACGAATAGGTTGCATGGAATGGCGTATGGGATAACATCATGAATACAATCACCATTTTATTACTTGGAGTCACATGAGACACTGTAGTGAACATGATTTGATTGAAAATATATCAATGCAAATTTTAGGTTTCTAGATCATCTAGCAAAAATGATGCACATCTTTCGTCCCTCTACCTTCCCGACATATATAAGCGATATTTGCGAAACAGCGTGTTACATATTGTGGACCTGATCCCATACTTTTCTCATATCATGTAATAACTCTCCACCAGGCAATCCCTTTCAAGCCAACGAGAAACAGCCACTTCAAGTATGTTAAAAATATATTTTTCTCCTTCGATACACCAATTGCAAGTTCTTAAAGCAATATCATTTCTCTTTCGTACGTCCAAAATTGTGAAAGTTTGCAAACATGTACAGGGAGGGCAACAGTAAAGTGGTTGTTGACAATAAAACTCGAAGGAAATATGCTATCATCAGCCCAAGTTGGGCGAATTTCAATCCCGAGGCAGTCAAGTCAACGGTTGAGTATGATATTGCCTCCAAAGCTGTAGAATATCCACCTCACTGAGAGTCTGGAATGATTGTCTTGTTTATTGGCGGGCGGCGATTGATTCTTGGGGCTTTCGCAGGTTTGGTGGGTTGTAAATCCTGAGTATGAAGGGATGAATTTGATCTTGCTCTCTTCATAGCGTTTCGCTTGATCTCAGGTGTTGGCTCATATCGAGGTTCTGGTGCCCTTGAGCTTGCAACTTTTGGTTCTCCACTCGCAATACGATTGTAGCTGCCTGTACCAGTCCCACGGGTCGCTTGAAGTCCGATACTGGAACCGTGATTGTTTCCTAGTGCCGGCTTTTTGAAAACTCTCTCGTCTTGGTTATGAACTTGATCTTGTGAAGCATCGTGAGGAATAAAATAGTCCTGGTAGTCGCCTTTCTTCAAAGCGGATTTAAGTGGCTTGTTCGTTCGGCGTTGAACAGATTCTTCTGCAACTGAAAGAATGGTCCTGGACGCTTGAGTTGGTGTATCGACAAATTCTCCTTCGAGAGTAAGCATGACTTTGTTAATTTTAGATTTTGGGGTACCAAGGTGTTCTTCTTCATAAGGATAGTACTTGGGTCGACTCTCCATCTGTGCAATCTTATCATTCGATACCTGACGATTTTTGTTGTATACTCGCTGTAAATCCTCTCGGCTATGTGCAGATTGAACCATTGGCATAACATCCTCCAAATCAGTCAAAGGGCTTGTTGCGAGAGTAACAATAGTAGAAAATGGTTTAATTGGAGTCTGACTTCCGCCACTGTTGTCACCATATGTTTGCGAAGACGATAAAGTTCGTGAATGTTTTTTGTTTACTTCATCAGTCGGGAATTCACGGACTCTATGTTGATTTTCTCCCATGCCGTTTTCAAGTGGTTGATAATGGAAATTGCTAGATCGCCGCTCAGCAGGTCTGCGTGAAGACGATCGATTATCGTTGCGCGATGTTGGTTGAATCTCATCAAAACGATGAGAATTGCCAATCAAATTTTGAGTACTTTTAGTCATCGCATTCATGTCCTCCAAACGCTTTCGTAAACGATCATTATCCTTCATCAGATGCCCATTTTCTTCAGTGATTCCACGGAGTCTTCTATGAGCGCCTTCAAGTTCATCTTTGATTCTAAGAATTTCCTCTCGACAAGCTTGTGATGATGCATTTTGACTTGCCTGCTCTTTGCGAATTGAGAATATCTCTTGTTTGTGTTCTTGTTTTAATTTCTGAAATTGATCAGGGGATATGGATCTTGCCTCTAAGCTTTGAAGCTGAAGCTTTTGCTGTAATAACTGGTCTTTGTATGCAGCTATCTTCGAATCACGCTCGCTGATGGTTTTTGTATGCTTATCAGTCGTCTCCTTGAATGCCTTTGATTCCTCAATTGCGGTTTTGAGTCTCTCCTCAGTTTCTGCTTGTTTATGTTTGAGGTCATTCACTAAGGAGTCATGCTGGGCGAGTAACTCCTTTCTTTGAGAAAGAGCAAGCTGTGTAGTCTCCTGTCGAACTCTTTCTGTGGTTGATCTGCAATCCATTTGAAACTTTTGATTCTCTATTTCTAATGCCTTCATGGCAGACTCGACATCTCGAAATTTTTCTTCTGTATCGCGTAACCGTTTTTGCGTAGTAGTAATTGTCGTTTGGTGAGTTTGGATATCTTTCTCGGCTTGAAGCTTTTCATGGTTGGCAGCGGTAAGAAGGCCTTCCAGTCTAGAAGTCTCAGTGGTCAATTCGTCGACCTTTCTCTTCAATTTGGGGTCTTCTCTCGGTTGAGCAAGTGAGATTGCGAGTTGTTGGGTTTTCTCCATTAACTCTGAATGAACACCTGCCAGCTCTCTAGTTAATTCATCCATTCGGGCGACATTTGTCTCCAAGTCCGCTTCTTTTGATTTCAGATTCGCCTCCAATTTGGCGTTGCTCTCTCGGAGCATATTGATCTGCTCACTAAGCTTGGATTTTTCATCCATATCACCGCTGATTTGGACGAGACGTTCCTTAAGATCATCAAAGAGCTTGACAGTAGACTCCTGGAAAGTAATATCCTTGCTACCGTTATCATCAAATTTCGTTTCAATTCTAGAGTAGAATTCTTCGAGAATCTTCGTCAGAGTTTGTGGCCACTCCAATGTTTGGTTGAAAGAATTGGTGAATGTTTTTGATATTTCGTCAATCTTTCCATTGACACATTCGGCAGAATTCAAAACCTTTTTGAGAATCCCGTCTTCTTTTGTGAGTTCTCCGAGGGTGTCGACTGGTGGTTTTTTGAGAATTTCCATGACTTCTTTGTGGCGATCCATGTCGCCATTGAGTTGATTTTGAAGTTGCTTCATGTCATGACGTACTTCTTCTAGTTCCTTCAACTTTAAGTTATAATCAGCCTTGAGGCGTTCATTCTCACATTGAAGTTCTCGAGCCTGCTTGATGTCCTCTAATAAACATCTCATTTTCTTCATTCGAGCATCAATCTCCATAATCTGTTGAATCTTTGATGCTTTGAACAACATTTCCATCGATGCCTTCATCTCCTTTGATTCTCGTCTAAGACTCTGATGGCAAACGACAACATCATTGATGTGTATTTTGTAGTCATTGGATAAAACATTCAATCTCTCAACTCTCTTTGACAATTTATCTTTGCTTTCCTCCAATTGTTCGTTGATTAGATTTGCAACTTGCAACTGATCATTGAGAATTGCAATCTGATTCTCTTGATCTTTGATAACAACTTGTTGTTTCTGGCACTCAGCGACAAAGTTATGAAGAGCATCGAAATCTAGGGAAGATCTCTTTTGGCAGCTACTGACGTGATCTCCGGTTTTATTGTTTTTATCTTGAGAATGCACAGCTGCTAATTTGGTGACTTTGGAAGCACTAATATGACTCAATGTTACCTCAGATATTCCTTGAGGTTCAAGGTCATGGGGTTTAATTGGTCTATTTACGACTTTTCGCTGAGCCTCATGTTCACCCTGAGTTCGTGGAGTTGTTTGAAGTCGAGGTGTCTGGGTTCGGGATATGTTTGCTTGAGATACAGTGCGCGAAGGTTCAGGATGGCCTGGCTGGAATGTGGGATTCGGAATCGATTGATTAAATTCATCAGCAGAATCTTCTACTTGTGGATTATCCTCATATTCTACAGAATTCGCCGTGGAATCTTCCGTTCTGCCATCCGAGACTTGAATTTGAGAGTGTTCAAGAGGATCAGCATTCTTCACTGACTGGTTCATCGATCCTCGTTGGACAAGTTTGTCATTGGTACGTGATCTCTGGGGTTCTGATCCCAGGGATGCTTGAATCTGCTTTGATAGCTCTTTCTCAGCAGACCGAATTTCTGAATGCTGGGGTTGTGGTACTGGTACTGGAGGTTTGCTTGGCTTTTCTCGCTGTGCTTGCAATTTTGGTTCGTCCGCGAAAGCTTCTGGGAATGGACATTTCTTGACTAAGTTACCGTAAACATTGATTTTGCTCACGGCGAGACGATTCATTCTACGAGAGAGTCAGTCGATAAACTTCGGACGAAAGGGTAGATATGCTTACTGATTTGAAGACTTTTGTCTTAGCCGGGGACGATCCGCATAATTGGTTGGCGTAGCAGCATTTTGTTGAGGTGGAGGTAACCCAACTAGCTTAGATTGTTCACTGTGAGAAGCTTTCAGCATCGGATTATTGTTCGATTTACTGAAAGAGGCGACTTCATTGTGACTTGCAGACTGCAGAGTGATATTATTTGGCATTGAGATATTTCCTTCCGTCTGAAGTGGCGGGTTTGCCATGCGCTTGGTGGGCTTTTGGACAGGAGGATGGATGGCTGAGTGGTTCTGAACAATGGGTCGTGCAGCTTGCTTAGGACCGCAGGCCTTGACTAACGAAACAGGATCACTATCGGGGATTTGATGATGTTGAACATTGTTACGCAAGACTGAAGAGACACCTCTCGGAGGATGACCCAAGTTTTGTAGAGGTATGTTGCAAGTATCGGGAAAACGCTCGTTGATTGCCGTGTTTTGAATGGGAGGGGGTGGTATCTGCTCCGGAGCTGGCCTGTCGGATGGAGCGGTAAGAACATTGGACTTTTGGTGGTGTTTCGAAGCCTTAGCAACTGGTAGAGGGATGCTTTTCGGATGTTGAGCCGAAGTAATTAGAGGTATGTTGTGAGTATCAAATGGCTGTTGGCTCAATGGCATAACTTCACCAACAGGGATTACTTCTCTCTCCTGAATCTGCCTAACAGATGCAAGGACGCAAATATCGGGGACAGGATGAGTTGCAGAAGCATGATGGTCACCAGTGGATAACTTCTGCGTATGATTCACCAGGTTTGTCGAAGGTTTGCCGTGAAGCTCGGGGTTGGGAGTAACTGTCAAAACATCAGTATCAGATTGACCTGATAGCTACGTAGTTCTGTTGCGATCAGCTTACCTTTCGCCAATTCTTTGGGGGATTTCTGTGTTATTTGAGCTACAACTTTCGGTGCAGATGCATTCTGGACTGTCGATCCATAATTCCTTGGTCCAGGGTGAAATTTAAAAGGAGCTTCTTCTGGCTCTACTGGCCTCGAAAACATTATGGTTTGTGGTATATTGGTTTGGCGGGCGACATTGATGGATGGTTCGTCATTCTCAGAGACATGCGGCTTTTGGAATGATGGAAATGTATTATCGAATTGAGTAGTATCTTCAATAGCCTGAGTATCTATCTCAATGCCTGCAAATTGAGTCTCTTCAATCAACGACCGAGAACCGAAACTGGCATTTTGAGTGTCTATTTGATCAGACTCTTCATCATTCCGAATTGCTTGGGCATCTTTTTCAATGTCTGCAAATTGAGTTTCCTCAACCAAAGAATTGTTGCTATCTTGCTGAGAATGGTGAGAAGGGTATTGCTGGGGCATCACTTGTGTATTCAAGACCATTTCATCCGATTCGGAGCCAACGTCAATCATTTGAACATCATCAGCGTCAAGGTCTTGTTCTTCATTTATATTTGAATCGTGATACCAATCGGCATCGCCAAGAAATGTATCGTCAAGGTAATCTTGCTCAGAGGGAGGTGAATGGGGCGGAACAACGATTTGGCTCTCCTGTTCGTCCGGGTTCAAAACCATTTTGACGAGCGTGAATCACTAAATTCGTATAAAAATTAGATTTTCTCAGAATCTGCAATATCTGAAGAAGCTCCTACCCAAGAAGGTGGCAGAAACTTTTATCTGCGGAGAAATGACGAACATCCAGAATAGATTGGAATTTGTTCACGTCCAGGGTTAAAATGATCGAGTGGGCGGATCTGATGTCCCTAATTCCCCTTCGTTTGCCAGCTCAATAGGTAATATGATTCTGATGTAAATCCTCAATGAAGATGACAATGATATGCGGTCTGTTACTCCACGTACATGATGAATGAAATGCAGATGAAATGAAGGTATACGGAAATAAAGAGAGAATCGACGAGATGTCAATTATGACATGGATGAATGAGGGAATAGAATGTGGGGTACAAGTGAAATTTAGGTAGACGATGTGATGTGTGAGTTTGACTATGAGGGCAGGAGCACCTTCGGTCCTTCCTTTCCTGCTACATTCGCCAGCGTGAGCCAGCGCAGCTTTTGCTAGGCAGACCCAACCAGCATTCGAAGATAAAGGGAATCATGGAAGTGGCATATGTTGCAATGAATATTTCCATGGCACTATTCGATTTCTCCATGTTCTCGTGACAGATGAGGATATATTATTGCTGGAGGTACAGACACGTGATGAACGCGTGATTATCAAATCTGCTCGACTTCGAGATCCATCAACATGTAAAGCCCATCAAGTAGCTAACGAAGATAAAGTTTGATAGAATACCCATTTCACAGACCAGATCTATCCTCGTTTAGAAGTCTCACGAGATATGAGATTCAAAAAGTAATCATATCCGAGAACGTACTTCACCGCATACCTGTGCCGTCGTCAAGCATTGTACTGACCGTCACATGCAAGTCACCTGTTGGCGTTTCCGTCTCCCGCAAGATCTATTTTAAGATTCAGACTTCCTTTATCGTTTCAAGGACGGTAGTATCGAGTGTAGTATTCGAACGGACGAGGGAGTCGACCGTATACCAAACAGCACACAAGTACACGAAAACTCTTCAAACGCTCCATGAATCAGCAATATCCAGATCTGTTTGGAAAATCACTACATTCCAGCCAAAATTTCCAAATGTATCTCAAGTGTCTCCAATTCTGATATCGATCAAACGACACATACGTGTAACTACCCATCACATAATCTTTCCCGACGCCTCAAATCCAACCACCTACCTAAAGTTCTGGCAGAACCACGAGCACCCGAAACGCATCTACCTTTAAAAGTATTTCCCAAGCTCCTCTCAAGCTTGGCCTCATTTTATATCATCTCTCGATCCAATCAACATCATCAAAATCAAATATGTTGCACATCTTGCGGAATATTTGAATGCTGTACTGTATGTATGTAAGTAAAAGAGTATTAAAACATCCCAGCCTGCTTTGATATTGCGTGTAGTTCTATATTGCGCGGGGGACAATACAATACATGTTTCTTCCAAAATATCATCGGAAATCTACCGACCGAACCACACACATGTAAGATCTTACCAAAGTCCCCTAACCAATCCCTCTGCTTTCCCTCACAAATCCCCAACTCAGACCGTCTCACCACATCACTCTCAAGTCTTCACAGCCACTCCAAAATCATCTCTTCTCACTCCCGCAGAAATAAAGATTCTCGGCAGTCACCAAGGCAATAAGCATGCAATTATAACCCCATCCCCTTTCCCCATAGGTCGATAATTACTAGCGCCAATATGTTGGCGCTTAAAATAGTCCCCTCCACGAATCAAACAAACGAACTACACTTCATGCAATATTATTTGCAGCAACCCTTATACCACTATTTTTGTGTGAAACTCATGTATGGAGTATGGATATAGAGCTATACAAATAGAAGCCACCCATTCGGCGACCACACCGAGGATATCTCCAGTAGCAGAATTAAGCTATCATGTAGCAAAGTATACAATAGCGCTTACAGCCATCTGTGCACCATAAATTTACAAAAATGGAGCAAGGAATAAATATATCCCCTCCCTCCCGTCATTTAATCACACCATTCGGTTTCTTCATCTCCTATCTGATTTGTCTTTTTCTTTAGCTGTCTCAATTTCTGTATGCCACTATCACTATCACGGCGTCAGGGGTTTCATTAATCTTTTTCTTCTTCATCCTTTCCTTGAATGTCATTGGTTTCTTTGATTCTTCAACAGGAGTCTAGCGTTCTACATTTGAGTTTTTATATTTGAGATTTTGATTCAAGGATTACCTAGTATTTCATTTCACTATGAGGTCCACTGTCCCCCTTACTTTTGTTCTCCTCTCTTTCTTTCCTGATGTAATTTTTGCTCAAAATTCCTTCTTAACGTCTACTTCTACTTCGGCACTCATATCTACCGCATCTACACTTGTGTCAAGTACTGCTACAAGTTCCTCAGAGTCTCAATTGTCAGCCGAAACACCGTCCCCATCACATACGACCTCCATATCCCTTACTCCAGCCATGTCCTCCAGCTCCGTTTCCTCGTTTTTTGCCGCACTTGCAACATCCGAGCCCTCAGCCCCCAACAACCCACCAGCCGGCGATGCCGCGAGTACGGGCGGAAGTGCCGGAGCTGATAGTGATGCAGGTGCGTCTGGGACTTCGAGTGGTGGTGTTCAATTATCGAATGGAGCTATGATTGCGATTATTATTGCCGTGATTGGCGTGTGTCTCTTTGGAAGTATGAATCCCTTCTTTTATCAAAGAAACGACGAGGAATTAACATAATGGATAGTAATTTCAGCAACACTGTTTTATCTCGCCAAGAAACGTTCCTGGGAGGTGCGCAAGAAGCTACGGGCTTCGGCACGCAAAGTAGCCGTTGCCTTAACACCCAGAAGAGCTACATTTGGTAAAGACGTGCATAAAAGACCCGGGGGCCGTGGACTGGAGAGAATAGACGAGGTACCGCCCACGCCCAAGATATCGAAGACATTTGTGAGTGTGAACGATGTGGAGAAAGGGGAAGGGAAGATGATGGAATTCGAATTGTCGGATGCGCCGAAATCGAAATGGGCGCGGAAGATGAGAAGTGAAAGATAGATGGTGGTGATAGCTGCTGGGACGGCTTTTGTTTTGTGTTTTGATGTATAAATATTTGATACCCATGGAATGATTGATATGAATTGGATAACGTTTGTGGATCATCCCTTCGTTCTGCGAACAATGGCATTTGTTTTTGTGGGAGGCATAGTTTGCAGGTATTTGAATTTTGGCGCTTGAAAATTCTCATTTTATGTATTATGAAAGGGGTATCATGAAGTCTCAACTTCGGACTATTACAATCTTCTGAAAACGTTTCCACTGGCGCTTCGTCTTGCATCTTCGCGTCTACTCCTGCTGTTGGCAGGCTTGTCTTCTGTCTTCTCTTTATCTTTTTTACCAGCAGGAGCGAATGTGACCGAACGCTCACCAACAACATCGCCCCTGTTTTTGCTAACCCTACCAGTGCCTTGTTTGCGGGCTCCCAACGCATTGTCTTTACGTTGATGACCCGATTTCTTGTAAGACGAGGAAGAAATACGCATCTCAGCAGCTGGCTTAGGCTTCGACACAACCTCATCTTCACCATCGCTTGATTCATCCTCACTATTGACCTTGCGCTGTTTGGTCTCCTCACCACCACCGGGAACCTTAGTACTAGGGTTGAGAGCTTGGAACTCTCTGCTACGCTCATCAACAGCGAAGTCTTCGTCCTCGAAAAGCTTGCCGAAACGCGAGTCACCCAAGAGACCAGCATTCTCATCAACCTTCTCCCTACGCTCTTGTTTCTTGAGTAATTTATCGACCAAGTTCTGGTTGACCTTGACCTTCTTGCCACCTCTGATTCTACTGGCTCGCTCCTTCTCGACCTTCTCCTTGACTCGTTTGGTTCTCTCGTCTTCCCAGACATAAGGATTAGCAATCAACCTGGCTTGCTCGTAGAGCTTAGAAGCCACGAAGTAACCATGCATATATGGTCGTAAAAGATTGGTAGTTCCGATGAGATGGCCCAAGTTGAGAGCTTTGAGTTCCGGTACTGTTAAGAACTTGTAATTATCGTAAGTTTCACTTGGTGCCTCCTCTGCCATTTCTTCAACCATATTATCCAAGAACGAACACCATTTGGGTGCGGGACCCAGTTGTGGAATGAAGAAGGCATGTTGCTGCTTTCCTTCGTTGGCCGTGAGGAGCATACCACTGTTCTTGCACCACGCTACTGAGTTGATGTCCACTGCTGGTTCGACCGATGTCCAGGCTTTTCCATCTGTTTCGTCCCACAATTTGATGATTCGTTTATCTGCGGATAAGATTTTCTTTTCTTGTGAAGAAGTGGTCATGTGCATCAAAGTCTTGATCGCATAACCATATCCTTGATCTTTAGTCAAGATTGGCACAGGTCGTCGAAGATCATACAATTGTACTATTCCTTCGGAGGATCCTGTCGCAATCGATATTCCCGATCTGTCGAAATCAAGCGCAGTAATTCCTCCTTGTTGACCCGCGAGAATTCCTACTCTTGCTTTGGATCTTGAATCCCAAAACTCCACCGTACCAATTGACGTCCCAAAAGCCATGAGGTTATGACTTTCTTCGGCAATAGATGCACAATTGACACTTCCAGTATTTATGCCTCCTTGTAAAGCGCCGCCGCCGGAAGTCGTCAGGTCATCACCGCCAACATCAATTTGGTATGGTTTCATGTAACGTCCTATTTCGAGATTCAATCGATATACTTCTCCAAGACCGTCTGCATTAACGCCAACTGCAGGTATTAATGCTTCCGTCGATGCTCTATCGTAGACAAGGTCACGCCCGTACCGAGGCAATCGAGTTTGATAATGACATCCGCCCTGTGTATGAAATTCTAGTCTACGATCGGTTTGTAGATGAAGCGATTTTGTGTAATCGCTAGACAGGAGAATGAAGGAATGATTAAGGGTTGTTGTGTGTCTTGCGAATGAAAGCGATAAATGAGGAAGATAATGTGTATGGATTTGCGGTTTATATGTGCCAGTACTCATAACCCATTCCCCATCCTCACTAACTCTTATACAAGAGCTAGCCTCTTCGAATTCGAAATCCTGTAAAAGTTCGACGCGGTTGGCATATTCTGGATCGTTTTTCAAACTACGCTTTCTTTTGCGAGCAAGCCAGTCAGGTAGAGGGCGTGCAGTGGAAGCACCCGAAATGGTGTACACAGGTACATCATTTGGGTTTGTGAGCTTCATGTTGAGAGATTGATGAGATCAAATTAGGTTGTTATTCTCAATGATAGATGTTTCGGTTTCAATTTGCCATCTTGTGAAAGATGTCGCATTCAGACGGCTTCAAAATGAGAAAATTAAATGTCGGCTCTAGAAATTATTTTCTTATCGAAAAAGCACGGCGTCCGGCGATACTTTCAGCCGGCGGCCGCGACGGCCGCAGCGGCAAAGCGGATTTATCAAATCATGCTGACAGGGATAAATCAGCCTGTTCGAACAAATAATAGCTGGGCGAGCTGGGGCAAAATCAGGGTAGCGCAATTTAATTGCTTAGTCCGAGTAATCGGTAATTTTGACGATGCCCCGAAACCATGTTATCAATAACTCTTGTAGACTATTGAGACTATCGTCAAATACAGGTACCACCTGCCCAATACTTTGGACCATTATATTTCGCTGTCTCAATGCTTTCAAGATACCCAATTCATCTGCGATTCTACTCTGTGCTCAGCTTTTGATTGCTTTTCGCGATTTGTAACAACAATTCAGTCGCACCTTGCTGAACAGCCAGCCACTGCGACAGCCGACATCTTCATTTTGAGATGGAGCCCTGCGAGTCCAACTCAAGCTCCCCGACTCAAACAACTAAGATTTACCGATTTGATTCGATAGGATCATCAACAAACTTACTTGGTTATATAAACGAGATCATTTGGGCTGCATAAAGGGGAAAAATAGCTTGTCGCGGAGGAGGGGGGGATCGGCGCATTACATCGGCTGTTTTGCATGTTCATTTTATGAGTTACGACCTGTTACGATATGGATCTCGGGGATCAACCTACCAATGTATTGTGTTGTGTAAGGATTCTTGCTCGATTCGACTCGAATAAACTTTGTAGCTAACATCTACTCAGGACAATTTTGCATCAATAACCTATGAATATTTCGAAACCCAATGGCAATCGCCTTCCTCTATAGCAAAAAAGCATTTACAAGACGTGGAAACCGCTTGGAGGAAACACGGCACTTTAGTATATTACGACGCAAAACGAGAAGGGATCTGGGTTTTTCAACCAAGCCCAAATTCCCCGAACAAAGCTCTCGATGAAGGGGACGATTTACTGAGCCAAGCCAACCTTCCTACTGTGCAAGGTGTCGAGTTGTTGAAGAAGGATAAAGGAACATATGAACCTTCCTACCTTGCAAAGAACAAATCCATACTCGCAGCTAGTTTGAACACCCCCAGTAGCACGTCTTCGCCTTCACCTCTCGAAAATGCACTACGCAATGCACAGAATGTCAATGCAAGGGCTATGCAAGCAAATTCGGCCCAGAATCTACATGATCCGGCAGGAGCATCTCCTGGTGTTAAATCCGTGGCCAGTCTAGGTGACACTTTTGCGTTTCTGAAAGAAGTCCAGGAGCACTTCATATCATCCGTTCAGGGCTCCATCATGTATAGGCTTTGCAACGACCACGCATTGATTCCTCTCAACTCACGGACCTTACTTCTCCCCTCAGAATCACCATCTAGATCAATGGCATATTACCAATCTCCAAAGGTTTCTGACGACACAGTCACTCTGGTTGATTTAGACATCAGTCTCACTTCTCTGGGTACCCTAATGGTAAAAGCTTGTTCTTACGTCACCCCTGGTCTTCAGAGTATAAGCCACTCAAGCCCAGAGAAGCTCCAAAGAACTTTATCCCAGGGTACTGAATTATGGCTAGCGCCAGGGGGAAACCCAGCGAAATTTTACTCATTTTATGACGATGAGCAACTGCCCGGAATTCAACCTATTTCGGATTTACAAAAATATCCTGAAGATCAAAGCTGGCGCTTTTATGGAACGACAATCAAGTCCTGGCAATCTCGATGTTTGGATTGGTTGTCGACCAAGGGTTTTGATTCAACTTCAATCGAAGAAGGAGGATGGATGTTTGTGCAGGTGCTAAATGCTAATTATGGATCTTCGAACCCCGAATACGCAGATATATCTTCTTCCGATGAAGGTGCTATTGTACCTTGGCCAACGCTGTTATGCTTCAGGGCCATCAAAACTTCTACAACTGACCTGCAGCCTTCAAGTGCGAATTATTTCGGGCTTGTAGATCCTCTGACATTTGTAGAAGAATGGTCTATTAACGCCGAAGAAAGGGCGAGGATCATGTCGAATAGGCAGCAGGAGCGGAATGTCGTAAAGGCTGCTAAAGAACAGGCTGATCAGGAAGCCCAAATCATTCGAGCAAACAACCATTCTACAGCATTACTGGAAAAGGGTAGCAATGCTGGCGCAATGTATCCCACACCTCCAGATGCCATACATCACCCTGGGGGACCAACGCCATCATTCGACGGTGCAGTCACAACGCCTGGGAACCCTACCCATTTATTCCCGCATGATCACGAAGCAACTAATCCCAGCACATCCATCATGAACACCGCGGACACTGATAACTGGGTAACTTCAGAACAGAAACATCGCTCAAATTCCAATATGAACTTTGGAGAAAATGACAATGATAATGATAATCTCTTTGGAGACATGGGAGGAGATTTGTTTGGCGATACAGACATCACGGATGCCGACTTCAACTTTTTCGACCAACCTGATGACATAGAAATGGATCATCAGTCAAGATCCCCGGTCGAACCTAATTTGCCTCCTGCTCATCAACATAAGGTTGTTGAAAAGTTATCCGTTCCCAGTAAGCCATCAGTGCCTCAACCAATATCAAAGGATACAATCATGAAGGATTCTCAGCCAGAGAACAACATACAACAACCCACGTTCGACCAGCGCTTCTCAACTTCAGAAATGGATTTGGATGTGGAAATGTCAAACAATAACGACAGCTTGATAGCTTCTGCTCGACCACCCTCTCCACCACGCATTGTGGCTCCTTTCGACAAAGAAATAGTATTCGGCCAGTTGGCAAGACGGAAACGAAAACGAAAATCGAAATCGCAGTCATCTAGCGAGTCCAGCGTATTCGATGAAGTCAAATTTGAATACTCTTTAACAGAGGTTGATGAGAAGTATGGTTGTAATGGGCGATTTCGATATTCCGATGATGATCTGAAACCACAGCTTGTAGAGCCGCACGATCCTACGAACCCAGAATCTTTTGGTAGACGAAAAAGTGAGAATAAAGCACACGAATCTGATGTGTTGACTCGAATTCTGAATAATGACAATGCGCAGTATGAATTTGAGTTAGATAATGAAGCAGAGCTAGATATTGCTAGCGATTCTAACAGTATAAGCGACGCATCGGAATCTGACGAGACACCACCAGTAGGGGTTTCGACCATGGTTAAACTCGGCATGAAAGGAAAACGCTATTTTGATGAGGCCAGTATAAGTTCATACAACGCTTTTACCGGAGAATATGAACCCTCCGCAGGGACTCCACAGTCAGTGATCGAACCACACATTCCGATTTTCGAATCTGATCCCGCAGATTGGTCTCTAACGCCGTATTTTACCTCCCCCGAACCAGATATTCAGCCTAGCGGGTTATCGGATCTAGACTTGATCGAAACGGCCCAAATCATTGCAGATCAAGCTGCTTCAGGGTCTCTTCGTGTGAACGATCGAATAAGTCAGAACCCGGACGCCCATGACCAGGCTACCTTTGCTACTAGAAGACTAATGACTGATGTCTTGCAAGCTACGAAGGTGTTCTTGAAAGATGTCAAAAATTGTACTCTGAAGTCATACCTTACCATCCCTGGGATTCCAGCTGTAAATGCGGCTTTGCGTTTACCACCCCAGGGCCGACCCATGCCAAATCCTAGAGCAGCACAGCATACGGATCCTTCAAAATCTAGCAATCTATTTCCCATTCAACCTCCACAGCTTGAAGTACGTAGAGGCGACTCCAAGTTGGCAGTTCTACCTCCCGCAATACACTTTTGGGATAACTTAGGGCTGGCGCCTTACACAGGAAACAAAGATGTTAACGCTGTTTGCATATATCCCAATATCGTAGGCATCAATGAGAATGCTGATATCTTCCTCGATCAAATGCGAGGGGCGTATGAGTCATTCAGATTTGGAGGACACGATCGTATTATGTTTCCAGACTCACCTAGCGGCCTTCTGAATTACCCATGCGATGTCAATACAAATAAGGCAGCTTACCTGAGCTCGCTTAAAGATGTATTGACGCGGTTGGGCAAGAATCTATCAACTATGACTGCGGAAGAGAAAAATGTCGTTGTATACTTCGTTTATCCTCTCAATAATCAGTCTCTACTCGTGAATATCTGCACTGCTTTCAAGCACCTGTTCAAGGTCTACAGGAAGTCGTTGTCCGAAAAAAAGCTGAAAATTTACAACGAATTGGTGCTGCAGCTTGTGCCGTTGGATTTTATGGCTGCTCCTAATTCATTAGTAGTACCGTCGCCGGCGGAATATTCACGTCTTGCTATGGAAGTATATGATCGCTGTGTAGATTTCGTATCATCTTCCACTACAGCAGCTATTCTTCTAGAGAAACCTCTTCCCCGGAACATTGATTTTAAGTTGAATATCAATCCATCTCCTGCATTGTTGCAAGAGAACTCATGTCTTCATATTGCTTATGCTCAAAGTATCGACGAACGATGGATTACTGCCGCATGGTCAGATAATAGGGGCACCAAACAGATGACAGCCTCATATTGCCTTGGCCGGAAGAACGAGCCATTCACTCTTCTCTTTACGGATGTTGCGAATGAAATCTGGGAGACCACTCTTGACTTGATCTCCAGCAAAAAGGTTCACTGGCGTATAATCATTGCAAAGACTGCTGTGATGGAACAATCTGAAATCGATTTTTGGACAGGTCTTGCCTCCACAGAATCAAATGGTTCGATCAGTCTCACACTAGTCACTGTACAATCAGACCCATCTTTAAGGGTATTGCCCCCACAAACAAAAATTCCGCTGCCATCGATGACAACATCACAGTCCGCTACGACGCCCGTCTCCACACCTCAAGCATCTCAATCTTCGGTCTTCTCCCCGGGCAATGCATCAACACCAACAACGAATGCCCCTACCCCTTCCGAAGCACCATCTACATCTACACCCGCTGTTCCTCCCGAACCCGATGATCAAAGCTCTCGTCTCCTAGATGTCACAGATCAAACTTGGGGTGCAATCCTCTCTCATCGCCTCAACAATTCAAATTCTCTTCTCGAATTTAATCCTGCTCTTATTTCCGGCTACCTCTTAAAAAATAGCGGTACGAGCACCGATGATCCGCCGATAGTATTGGAAGTCAATATCATCCATGCGGAGGTTGTAGGAAATCCGCGCACATTTCACGATACTTTGTTAAGGGAGATTTTAGGTTATTATAGGGGATTGGCTACTTTGGCAAGGGTCAGAGGCGTGGTGCATCCTGTCAGAGACGGGAGACCTTGGCATGTTGCGGCTGCGGAGAAGGCGGTCAAAGCTTTGTATATGTTACTTTGATAGGCTGTTTCTGTCAGAAAGGGATCCGGCGAACAATTGGATGGCGATTCGGGAAGATGGTGGTGGGATATATTAAATTGGATTGCGTTAAATGAGTTGATAGTGGCGGTGCCGTTTCTTTTGTGGGATGTTGATAGATACCCTGGGGTTCCTCTTTTCTATATGTACATGGTCACCCATTGTTGATGTGGGTTGGATGTCATGGATTGTTTATATGTTAGCTGCGTTCAAAAATGGCGTGAAGAGAGAAAAGAAATTTTGGTATAAATTTGATTATGATAACAGCATTCGATTCGTCTTCGGCTGTTCCTCAATAAATAGCGAACAAGTAAATACTAGATGAGCTACGCGGAGCATCATTTACCAGCATTGAGAATTAACAGGTTGTTTCACGTGTTATGGTGAAAAGTGAATATTGAGTCCATCTCGTCTATATTTTTCAGCGTATATGCATGCCGTTGATGCATCCAGGTATCAAAAATGCACAAAGCCCATCCATCCCTCCCTTGCATGAATTCTCCTCACATTTTCACAAATCGTCCATCTAAGCATCCCACACCCCCGGAAACAAGTACTCCACGTTCTTCTTTCCCTCCTCTCCTCTTCCCTGTTCCTTCGTCATAAATCTAATCATGCCCGTGGTGTTTCCTTCCCAATGTTTCGCCAAAACCATCTCACTATGTTCCTGCTTACTCAATGCATCAAGCACTGCTCCAACCAATCGTTTCGCATTCTGTCCATTGGCATGCATATGTCCCATGACCATTTCCACATCTACATCGGCTGTGCTGTGCCAGCAGTCATAGTCGGTTGCCATACAGATCATTTGGTAGACCATTTCAGCTTCGCGCGCGAGCTTGGCTTCGGGAAGAGCGGACATGTTGATCACGGAACCGCCCCAGGAACGGTACATGTGTGATTCGGCACGGGTGGAGAAGGCGGGTCCTTCTATTTGGTGGAGGAAAGATTAGTTTGTAATTTCTACGAGGGGAAAGGAAAACATTAGGAAAGGCAACTTACCCATACAAACGATCGTTCCTTTGTCATGTAAAACAATTCCCTCTCCCTCGAGTGCATGTCCACATTCCCTCACTACCTTCGCAATCTTCTCATCGAAAGGATCCGCAAAACCCACATGTCCTACAACACCCTTCTCAAAAAAGGTAAAAGGACGCACTCCCTTTGTTCTATCAATAACCTGATCTGGCACTACGAAATCGCGGGGTTTGATTTCCTCGCGCAAGGAACCCACCGCACTAAATGCGATGATGGTTCGGACACCGATGCTGCGGAGAGCAGCGATGTTGGCGCGGTTTGGGATTTCGTGGGGGGCAAGCTCGTGGTGAGTACCATGGCGAGAGAGGAAGGCGACGGGGGTAGAGTTGTGAGAGAGGATGTGGATGGGGGAGGAGGGGTAGCCCCAGGGGGTGAGTGGGTTGAGGGTTGCGATTGGGACAAAACCTTCGAGGGATTGGAGACCGGTACCACCGATTACGGCAATGTGAACAGGGTCTGGAGGGGGAAAAATTTGTTAGTTTGGGAATGGAATGGAATGAAATGAAATGCAATAGACTGGCAGATCTTTGGGGTGAAAAAGGAAAGAGGGGAGATAGGATAGAGTAGGATATTGGGTGATGGATAGGTTACGATCTTCTACATACCAGAGAAAGTGGTAGGAAGTGATTCGGCCATATTGGTCTTGTTCAGAGTGTCGTTGGTGAACAAAAAAGAGATCGAGGAATGAGGGTTCCCGAGACAATTTATATCGAATTAAAATCTTCCTGTATGGCGAAATCAGTTTGGATTCGGCTTTTTTTCAAAACACTACCCCGCCAATGCCGCTCCTGCCCCACCAAATATCCGTGAACAGGGATTGCAACATCTCCACGTGGGAGGCGGAGACTATATAGACGGTGATATTAATCTGTATATTTTGTTAAGCGCAATGGAAATACACTCGGGTAAGAATGACTCGTGTGAGTACATGCTCTAATGACATTGAAAATCTCATGCTCACTGCAATAAAATACAACATACTAGGTAGTGCAAAGCAAACTTGCTAGATAGAAATTCCATGGTCGATTTGCTATGCTATGGTATACTATGCTATGATACAACAGTAAAAAGGTATTGCTATCGATCTTTAAGATCATAAAAATCACGCTAGAAGCAATCGGTGCTTGTGGTGTATGATTGATGACTTGCGCCCTTGCCATCTTCCATAAACTCTCCATAATCGGTGCTCTTACACTACGACGTGAACCCACACGTCCATCCTATAATCCATACAAGTATCAATACAGTGGTAAACACACACATAATAATCATACAATTCGTTGCATCGTCAACATCTCATCATCCTTTCCACCATTTTTCCACTCGAGTCTTCAGGGTCATCGTGTTAAATGAAGAACAGATGGACCTCTATCTCGCAGATGAAAATGTTGCTCTGAGAGAATTGATCTACCTTTACACAGAACATCCTATTCAATGTCCCGTCAGCAGCTTTCTGTTTTTCTTCAATACAGCTAGAAGTCTTTTCTCCAACTCTTGGGTCTCCTTCTTTGCGATTTGCATTGCGGACTCGGACTCCTTTTCAGTTAGTAACTGGACATTTCGATCCTGTCGTCCATCATCAGGATTTCGGTGCCCCACAAAACCAGCGGTATAATTTGCAACTCTATCGTTGAGGTCCATGTCATGAAAGTCTGGAGCGTGATTGTTTCCATTCAAAGGAGACCAGCTGGA
Organism: Botrytis deweyae; assembly: GCF_014898535.1. Taxonomy (NCBI): domain Eukaryota; kingdom Fungi; phylum Ascomycota; class Leotiomycetes; order Helotiales; family Sclerotiniaceae; genus Botrytis; species Botrytis deweyae. The sequence goes on from NW_024066242.1 coordinate 188,224, forward strand.
AGTCTCGCCCCCTTGAAGTGCAGTTTCACCTGCCAAAACATTCGCACTGAGTGCCTTTTCTAACTGGGGATTGTTAGAGAGAGATGGTAAAACATATTGGTTAATGTAATTCAAAGCTTCATCACGCTGGATCTTGCTGACTGCATCCATAGGTGTAGTATTGCCGGTGGAAATGGATGTGGGGAAGTATGAAGCAGGTCCATTCGGAACCGCGCGACCGCCAACCAAATTAAATCCAACGCCTGTGTTTTGCAGTCCGGAAACAAATGCAGTAGGACCGGCATTAGCTGCAATTCTTGCTTGAAGCTCCAAGTATCGCTTCTCTTCGTCAGGAGTAAGATTGCGAACACAGTCCCCATTAGGTGTCAACATGATTCGTATTGATCCTGAAGCAATCTTGTGAACAGTATTTCCCGCGTTCAACTCGGCCCGTTCTTCAGGGCTTACATCAAGTTTTGCAAGCGCTTCGGCGAAAGCTGGTCCAAAATTATCCTTCTCTCTCTTCCTCTCATTACTGATACCAGGTGGAGTTTTCAATATCTCAGATAAATTTGAGACAAAAGGAGCAAGGCTGGCTGGACTTGGACCTGTGCGCTTTTCTACGATCTCCTCATCTTCGACAACAGGAACCTGTGGCGACTCAGGTGGAGGCGTAGGTTGTTGCGCCTTTGCCTTATTCTTGCCTTTTCCCTCACTCTTATTGACAGGTTTGTCGCTGCCAGTTGAAACAGGCTTTTCTGGCGCGATAGGTTCTACGGGTTTACTTTCCTCACGGGTAATCACTGCAGGCGGAGGTGATGGCGGTCTGCTAGGCGCCGAAGCAGAAGCATTAGGTGCACTGTTAGCATTCGGTCTATCCCTCTTCTTCGTCTTTCTGCCCATAATTGGCTCTTGTTCTCCAACTTTCTTGGCTTCAGCGGCAGCTGCCATTTGCTCTTCTAGAGCCTGTTCCTTCTTTGCAGCCTTATCCCTTTTTGTTTTTGCCGTGTTGCGAGTAGGTCGCGGCTGTCCATTCCTAGACGGACCAGGTGAGCTCGCTCTCGAAGCTGTTGCGGACATGAGAGACGCATTGTCATGCTCACTGGTATTATCAGGAAAATGTGCGGGGTACGGAGCTACAGATGTTGCAGAAGTTGGAGCAGGGCTTCCCATTGGAGCCGTGCCCCCCTTTGGTGTAGCGGGACTGGTGGTCAAAACTTTGAGAACGAAGTTAGATCTCACTGTCGATGTCGAAGGCGCTGGTAGCGCGGGAAAACCTGACGTTGGAGCAACAGTTTGACTGGGTTTCTCAAGAGTGTCTACTATACTAGTAGCAGGATTCGTGGAAGCTGAAATGGTCAAAGTAGATGGCGCTGTTTTCTGTTCGCTCGCCTTAGCAACCTTCTGGGCATTCGAGGGTTTTGGTGTAGATGGCGCCTTCGAAGAGGAGGCAACTGGTTTTGAAACTTTCCTAGGTGCAGGTTTGGTTTCCTTCTGTGACCCAAGGGCTGGAAAATCATCGTTGGAGTAAGGCGTTGGAGTTGCAGGAGTGATTGCTGCAGGGCGCAAAGGGGTCGTCGGAACTACAGGCACTGTACTAGACTGACCTGCAGTATCCCTTGGCATACTAGAAGAAATGTTTTTTGTTTCATGTTTTGTTTTTGCTTCAGACGCTGATATCTCAGGGGTAGGGGCAGGTAAAGCTTTAGACTTGACAGGAGAAGGCGTTGATGGTTGAGACATGGCAAGTGGAGTGGCAACACGGGGAGGGTGTACCATGCTAGCTTGTCTCGATGGTGTGAACGGAGCAGCCGCTGAAATTGTTTTAGAAGGCTTTCCAATTGGATCTTCGCGAATTGCTGGAGGAGGATGTCCATGGGGATTTGGTAGCCCAGGTGGAAAAGCCGGAGTACTCGATCGAGACACCTCTCGGGACATTTCGCCATATCTCATGGGTGAGTCATCCGGTACACTGTCTGACACCAAAGCGTCCACACTGTGCAAAATGCTTTCATCGAAAGTTGAATCTTCTAAACAAAGTTAACGTTAGCGTGTCTCCATTAAAGTGAGCAAATGTGAAGTGATAAGTGGGCGGTAAGGTTAAAGGAGCATCATCGGTTAATGCACAATGCTACTACAAGATAGGGACACGGTCACATCACGAATCCATCATCGTCTTCGATAATTGAAAGAGCGGGCTACTGAAGGTACAAAATATGTAAGAATGATATATTTCTCCAGCCACTGTCGTTGGCGTGGGAGCGGGGACTATAACGTACATGAGAGAAGCGGCCGCGACGAAGACGATGATGGAATTCCCGGCGTGACCTGTTTTGATCTTGTTGCGCACCCAGACGAAATAAACAGAAAAGAAACGATGGCAGCAATCCCATGAGGTCCTCTCACTCATTTTCCAACCGTAATATGACGCCAATGCATCCGAAGCATCCATCTTGGAGCTATGCCATGCCCGCTAAAACAAATGTGTGCTATACCGAGCAACAATGCAACACTCTTTGAAGAGTTTTTGCCAACGCCATCCTTGTAAATGAAAAGAAATATCGTTATCTACAAAAGCCACGCCAAATATTACGCCCAACTAACATGGTCATCTACCATCTGGGGAATCCTGCACCGCCGCCATACATTAGGTTGGGGTTGTACCCACCTTGAGCCTGACCACCAAACAGCCCCTGTCCGACTCCGGCATTGCTCTGTTGTTGATGCTGCATTCTCGCCTGCAAGATACTTGGGTCCGCAAGATCGACTAAGCCACCTCCCCCAGAGGAGGAAGTGTTAGCATGCCTGTGCTTCTTTCCCTTCTTTTTCTGCTTTTGACCGAAGTCATGAAACGCCCCGGTCTGAGGACCGTAGAGCGATGCCAGAAGGCCTGAAGCAGGAGCTGGAGTGGAGGAGGCAGATGGGAACTGTTGATGAAGAAAATTAGGAAACATGTACTCACGCTTACTTGTATCAAGACCCTGATTGCCTCCAGCACTAGGACGACCCCTCAAAATTTCACGAAGCATCTCACTACCATTCTCCTTATTAGCTCCTCCAAAAGCCGAACCGGCACCCATCGCGTTACCAAATCCATGACCTTGGCCAAACATCCCTCCGCCAATAGGTGGGGTATTGGATTTTAGACCTGAGAGTCCAGGGGGAGCTGGGATTGAAGGATTAAATGACTGGAATCCTTGCTGAGGATGACTCGAAGGAGGCATCATTGAAACTTGCTGTTGCATCATCTTGGAATTGGCAGAAGGTTTGATAGATGATGGCCCAGCGGCACCATCCCCAGCGAAACTATACCGAGAAGATTGTCTGTTGTGACCTGGCTGTTGGAAGAGTGCGTTATTCTGGTTTGATGGATTTCCGAGTCCAACCGGGGAAGAAATGTGATCCATGAAGCTCGGCGGGACACCCGATGGGGATTTGAACATTGAGAGTTGTGATTGCTGCAATGGAGTGAGCGATCTTCCATTAACAGAACCCAAATTGCTGATGTTCTGGTAGTTTTGTTGTTGCCCAAGACTTGGCCCAAATGGCCCGTTGGTAGAGCCACGTTGGATTGGCAGCTGAGAACTTTGACGACGTTGAAATCCAGGAGGGTGGTTGATCTCTCGTCCATTATCCTCTGGCTCGCCACCCAGTTGCAAACTACCACTCTCCGGTTCTTGTTCTTCCACAGGTTCAGGTACAGATTGAAGATCGGCCTGCGATTCCTGCTCCATGTGTAGACGCTCCTCTTCCTGTTGTTGCTCGCGCATCAAACGACGCTTTTCTCCACCATGATCATCGAAAAGTGGTGGAAACGACGCAAGATCGTCTTCGTGAATCTTTGGTCCATCCCAGCTGAGCACATCCGAATTGATTGACCTAAGGAGTTCGGCGCCAAAGGCTTCCTTTTCAGGATGCGAAACATCTTCGATTGAAGGGGTGGGTTCTCGAGCTTCAATGGGGCTAGCTTCCTCGGATGATTCTTCTTGATCTTCAACAAGCTCTGGGGTTTCTTCTTCGACAGCTTCAGTTGTAGAAGGAATAGCATTCGAAATAGCAGGACTGGGGGCAGCAGCGCTAGTAGCATGACTTCCTCTTCTGCTGCGTTGCTGCTGTACGCCACGATTGGCCCAGTTGGCGGTTGATGGAAGAGCGGGGCCATCCCCATTGTCTGAATCATCTTTGCTTCCTTCCCGTACCATTGGTTGTGCAGCGGCAGCTAAAGGCTGTGCTTGTTGAATTGGTGGTGCTGCCTGTGCTTGAGTGCGAGATGAAGATGCCTTGGTCGGCAAAGGTCGTTGCGAGTTCACACTGTTAATCGATGACAAATCTTGTCTAGAGTAACTATCATCATTGTCGCCTGGCTCATGCAGGAACATGCAATTCTTGTTTGTGCAACTTTCATTACGCAGATATGCCGAACAGTATTTCGTGGTTCCTAATTGCGCTCTTAAGACTCGGTCACCGTTTGTAGAACCGTTGACAGCTGTTATGCATCGTTCGGCATCCAGCTTCGAAGCGAACGTAACGTAAACTCCGAAATTTTGACCTGAATCGTTCTGTTTGGATTTACTGACCACGATCTTGAGGATCTTTCCATACTGGCCAAAATATTTTTCGCCGCGTAAGGTTTGAAGGAGCTCATCCTCTCGTATACTGGGACTTAGACCGTTGACATATACCAAGTTTTTCTGTACAACTCGTAAACCCGCTAGATGCTTTCGATTCAGACTTTCCACTTCTCGCTTTTGTGCTTCTTTTTGTCTTATTTCGGCTTTCTTTTTGGCGTTCTTTTGGACATTGGCCTTAAATTGAGCGACTCTGTAAATTGCGGTCAGCAGGTCGATTTATTGACGCTTTGATACTACATACTCTTCAGGTGTAACAACTTTCCATTTTATCGTCTTCTCGTCATAAGCTCTTCGACAGGCAGGACAGAGGCCGTTGATATTGTTCTTGATATTATTGTAGCAGAACTGACATATCTAAGGTAGTGGAAGTTAGCATCAAGCCGGCAGACGGTGTCAAGGAAACAATAATTACCTGGTAACCACAAGGACATGGTTGAAAGTTCTTGTCTGATAGATCGAATTCTTCAACGCAAAGTGGGCTGTCGAAATTTGATTAGCAAAGTGTTCAATAGATACAGTTCGCCCAAGCTGAATTCGGCTCAACAGGAAGTATGGGAACGTACCAGGTATCATCATCTTCATCAATGAAGCTGTCTTGAGGTGCCATTTCGAGTGTTCAAATGTGCGATTGAACAACGAGACGAAATTCCAGAAAGTATGAATTTGGTTCTGATACGATGGTTTTTGGTGCGCTAATGAATACAGCGCGTTGTTAAGTATTGTGAGAGTATTATTAAATTATCAATACTCTAGGTATGAGATGCGGATTTTCCGGTATCGATACGTAGAATTCTATGTAATGTAATGGTATTGTTGTGAAGTGAAAAAGAGATCAATTAGATGAGTGTGGGTGTGGTAGGAACTTCTTCGAGGATCATTGAGTTAAAGTGTAAAAGTCATGTTCGCTCTTGGTTTGTCCACGCTAAAATCTCGGTTATGTAAGCTGGAAGCAATGAGTGGCGCAAAAGTAGAAACCTCAGGCACCATCTCTAATCTTCCAGGATCATTCAAGCACCAATCTGAATATCATATCATCGTCAATGAATTTCTAATCTTTGCAATTGAACTTCATACGATTCAATTTCCAAGATGGCGATGAGGGTTTCGAATAGTCGGGCTTTGGCCTCCGCCATTAGATCTACCAGAAGCTCTTTGTACCAACCTAAGAAGCTCAATATTCGAACATTTGCCTCCACACAACATGCCCGAGTTGTTGTCTCTCCAGATACTCCAAACATGCGCCATGCTCAGAGAGCTCCTGATGTTCCAGGAGGACTTCGGGTTCCTCCTGTGAATCCTGCAGACAAATACGCAGCAAAGGCAGACGATATGCACAGATATGGATCATGGCTCATGGGGTGCCTTCCAAAATACATTCAGCAATTCTCAGTATGGAAAGACGAGCTTGTTATATACATCTCTCCTTCTGGAGTAATTCCTGTATTTTCGTTCCTCAAATGTAAGAAATTTATGCCTAAATATGTGACAGTACCTTTGGCCAACTCTATCCGGTTTCATTTCACAGAAAGCTGACTATTTAAAGATAATACCAACGCGGAATTTACTCAAATCTCAGACATTACCGCCGTTGACTTCCCTACCCGCGATCAGCGTTTCGAAATCGTCTACAACCTCCTTTCCGTACGACACAACTCCCGCATTCGCATTAAGACCTACGCCGACGAGGCTTCCCCCGTTCCCAGTCTCTGCAGTCTTTATGACGGCGCGAACTGGTACGAGCGTGAAGTCTATGACCTCTTCGGTGTCTTCTTTGTTGGCCACCCAGATCTCCGTCGCATCATGACAGATTATGGGTTTGATGGCCATCCATTACGGAAAGATTTCCCATTGACAGGTTACACGGAGATTAGATTTGATGAGGAGAAGAAACGTATTGTGGTGGAACCATTGGAGTTGACTCAAGCGTTCAGGAACTTTGAGGGTGGAACTGCTGCCTGGGAGGTATGTTCACGTTTTAATTTCACTCCTGCCACTTTCGAGTTATCAAAGTGCATGATACTAAAATTAAATAGCAAGTCGGACCTGGTGTTGATAGAAAACCCACCACATTCAAACTCCCTACACCCAAGCCAGAGGAGAAGAAAGAAGAACCAAAGAAATAGATTCAAAGAGTCTATTGTATATAAACTGTCTACAAACGTATTTTACATCCATACAAAGATTTCTAAACCCCATACAAATGTCTTGTTACAGACATGCTAAAATCTTGCCTCCGCATTGCCGAAGTTATGTCGGATTGCATGGAAACAGAAGCCGTTCGTGCCACTATAATCAGTGATGATTCCAGCTCATGTCATACACCTCTAGATGCACATTAGCCCAATTGCTATTCACTTCCTGTACTAATTAATATGGAAGCTACCCAAAATTCCTGTTTTTAGTATTAGTGGTATGAAACTAGGCCATCATCCTCGTCATACTTTAATACAACCTTTTCTACCCACCCGGTCTTTCTCGTTGACATGTTCGCCTCAAATTACCCATTATAATATTCGATCAGATGATCGACGAGTATAGTCCCCCGCGTCAAGTTTTAAGACCATCATTCCCTTTTGAATCTAGACGAATGTTGAAAATCTTTAAGTCATACATCTTCAATACATTTCCTTGAAACATTGCTCTCTAGTGAGATACCATCTCAAGAATGCCATTTTGTTTACTATTCTATGGTTTTGAGTTCTGGTCTTTTCTAGCCTTTTCGATCTTCTTCGACGATTTCATGAGTCGAGCTCCTCACGTGTCATCGTAATTACCCGAGTACTGATTGGTCGTTCTAATTGCCTTTAAGTTTTTTGATGTACATCTCGGAGGAAAAGGCACACAGTGGCATATCCGCGCTCAATGCTTTTTTTTTCTAAGATTGTAGATAGAGAGAGAGTATTGCCAAAGATGGGATTCAAATATGCAGTCAGTATTGCATTTTCTCAGTTGTATTCATGATCATTGGTGTTTCAGTACCTGAACATTTTTGACAGATTGCATTGAGTACTCAAGCATCACAATATGAACTCATGTATATATTATTCTTCGACTCTTGTATCTATGATACTTGATGCCCCCAAGTTTCAATTTATAGATAATAACGAAACCTTTTATTTTCCCAATCGGTCAATACAACACGCTCAACTGTCAAATCCACATCATCAATATCCTCTACATGTTTTGGCTCAGGATCAATGTAAACTCCCTGTTCTCGATCGCGTCGTTTGTTCTCCCTGTCCATATACTGTCTTAAAATGATTGATAGCACAATGGAGATGACCAAGCAAGCGATCATGCCGTTGTATGCCGTCTGTTACACTAGTTAGTTTTCAACAATCGAATGATAGGTTAGAGAGTCCATACGTGGTAATTCGGTGCTTCTGCGGATTTGAATAGCTGAGGCCCGCCAATGTTGCCAGCACAGTATCCGATGAAAAAGATAGCATTGACGGTGGTTTTCTTGGTGAATCCTGCTGTATCTGTGCGAAGGTATTAGTCCACATGGAGTGCTAAGAGAAATAATTAAAAAGCTCATGGCAGGATTCAACTCACTGCTAGCCATCAAACTGAGAAGAAGAGGGAAGGCAGAGGAAAACAAGATCATCATCCAGCATCCGACCAAACGTCCATATCTGTTGGATGTTGGAAGTTCCTTCACCAACAATATCCCAACCAAAGCAAATATGTATCCAACAACGATAATCATGAGACGAGACCTTCGAACTTTCGAAGCTGTGTAGGTCGCAGCAATCACAGCTGCAATTTGGAAACCTCCGTTGGGCATGCCAAGTAAGATAGTATCCAGCTGGCCAAAACCGAAGGATTTGATGATCAAGGATCCGAACTTGATTCATTAGTGCAGGAACAACATTATTGCAGTGAAGGGTCTTACATTTGAAACTACACCATTGGTAATTGATGCCACGGCGATAATGAGGGATATTAACCATGTTTTAGGATCAATAAGAGCCTCGATGCATTGAGATCTCGACCACTCATTTGTCTTGAAACTATGTTGTGTCTTTTGCGGTCGTCGATCAGCAATTTCTCGCTCGCGTTGAGTGAGAAATCGAGCTGTCAAGGGGGCATCTGGCAAAGTGAAATAAAGTAGGACACCCCAGGCAATAGTAATCAAACCGAAAATGATAAATAGCCACTACGATGTATGCGTTAGGTACCAATGCCGATACTAATTTGGAAGATGACTCACCCTCCATGATCCCAAGTTTCCTCCAATGTGAGCAATACCATAAGCTAGTAAGCCCCCAAAGGTATTGGCAATTCCGTTTCCCAAAAACCATATTCCGTGTCTCCAAGCATGCTCAGAGGGCTTATACCATATTCCTGTCAACAAACTGAACCCGGGACTGACAGTACTCTCCGTGATTCCCAAGAGAACGCGGAGAACACACAGTCCAACAAAGTTATTGGCAGCTCCATGACATCCTAAGACAATGGCCCAGATGACAATTGAAACCGAGAGGTACTTCGCCAATGGGAACTTGACGAAGCCCAAGGAGGCTGGATAGTTGGCTATCAGATAGCCAAAGTAGAAAGCACTTCCTAACCATGAATATTCCTGTCCCACAAGCCCAGTGTCAGGTATCAAACCCATTATTGAAGCATAATTAAGACTGCTTTTATCGAGGAATTGCAGAAAATAGGAGGCCGTCAGTAATGGCATCAAACTATTTTGTCTGTTAGATTTCTTGTACTACATCGAGATGGTGTTACTTGCCGCCAGTCAATCTTTCTCAATAGTGCTTTCTCTTCTGCGGCTGTCGGATGGCAATAAACTTCACCGATTTCCATGTTCTCAGTGTCTTTTCCCGCTTGAGAAGCATTTGAATCAGTACGGACAGCGTCTCCGCTAAGGTCCTTTCCTTTGTCAATTGAAGTCATGATCGAGAATAGAGTGTTGAATGAAATCTGAAGTCAGAATCATCCCTAGTGGGCATTCGAGGAATTATATCTATGCCAATTGCTCGAGGCTAAGATGGAACATGTTCAGGAGAGCTCAGAGTGCTATCTTTGTTCTTATCAGTAACGAAAGAACTATTTTAGAAAGTTGTGATATTGAGCACTGGGGAATGTTGGGGAAAATCTCCAAGACGTCGTGATACTCGGTAACCCTGGCTGGTGATTCGCCAGAATTGACGACGAGATAAACCACGATGTATTCGCCGTTATCGGCCCCATATCAATTCGTGGGACGTGCTTATCTTTTAAATGTTCACGTGATACTATTCCTCCAATTAAGGTGACTGTGTTGTGGTAATTGGTGAATCTACTAGTCTGTATGAAACCATGACTGATGTTTGGTTGGTTCAAATCGAAGAATTCGAAGATCGCTTGTCGTACATGCATGTCTGAAGCTGACATATGCGTAACCCCTCGTCTCATCTAGTTCTGAGACGTCCGAAGTGCCGTGTTCAATTTCAATTGGAAATCCAGCAAGTACATTAAATTAATGTAGTACGATGTCAATATCTAAAATTTAAATACGTTTGATCAATAAGGTTATATAGCTAGGATAATTTCTTTTACTTTACTCAAAGATATGATTCCCAGATTGTTCCGCTTGAATGTAGAAATCCCTTGCAGTGATTTGCGAAGGCGATGATCAGTGATTCGACCCTGTAACCATTCTTGATGAATCATGTCATCTGTCTCAATGGCTGCAATGAACAACGACCATTGAAATTCGTATACCGGTTGTTGCGATCCCGCAGGACAAACGTACATGGCGAATCGAAGGAGTTGGCTCAGAGCGGTTTTGATCTCAGTCGAACTTTCTGCTCCGAACGGACTTGACCTACATCGGGCGAAATATATCTGCAAAGCGTAGAACATGGTAGCTGAGTTTGCACAATTGAGCTTCATGGCTGGTTGCAAGGTCATATCTGAAGATCCATAGTAAAACACAGCACCATAACGCTACGATAAGTAAGTACTAGTTTTCCCAGATGTGTAACAACTTACTATTTCTAACGCTGCGAACTCTTTTTGCAGACTTTCTTGCATTAAATCTACCTCAGTACACGGAGGTTTATGACCGAATTCGCTAATTTTGCAACATAGGATCAGCATATCAGACATCATATCGACTGGTAAACAACTCTCAATATCTCGAATGCTTTGTGATATTGGATATTCTGCTCCCCAGTTCAGTTGTAGAGCAAGACGAGATTCCGCCTGTACTGCTAAAAGTTGATCAGGATGTGCTTGAAAATGGTTTGCCAAGTTAGGCTTGCACCCCAAAAAGCTCCCTTGAGCATCCATTTTTAGCAACCACATAATAATACGAGCGATCAGACTTCGCTCTGCACCATTTTTAGTCGAGCTTTGGTTGGCTAAAGATGATTGAGCATTTGTTGGTACTATCAAATTATGCTTTGTCAGATGTTCTATTGCCGTAAGACTCAGTCGGTCTAATTTTGATATAATTGTACCATTCGATCGCGACATATACATATGTATACAGTAAAAAGCAGCCAGTATTGCGAGATGATCTGCGGGATTCTCACACTGCAAAGCTTGCATGAGTTGCTCCGTGCCTTTCTCGTAATGTTTGTGCCCAATCTGGCGAAGACGGCTAACACTGTCAGGGTTGGAAGGCATATCGTGGAGTGAAACAGCTAATATGAGATGAAGAAGCATCTCCGAGTGCTTCAGTGCATGAATTAACAATAAGGTAGGAGTAGACCATTGCGGATCTCTGGTCGTTTGAGATAGTGAGAATGCTGTTCGGTAGTGTGTAAGAGCCAACTCCTCGTCGTTATTCAAGGACATCCCATTTTCCAGCGACCTCTCTTGTGTCGGTATATTCGCAATAGCAAGCGGTTCAAAAGATAGAGGGCTGTAATTTGTGCGAGTATACACATTCAAGCTCTGAGGGTCTGGAAGTAACCATTCGGCAACCGAGTCCAACAACATATCTGCCCCTGTCTCAATTACTGGCGCCTGGTTTTGAGATACGCCTTCAGGATGTCCCACTGAAAATGAAGATGCTGATGCTGCTGCCAATCCATGGTCATATCCCGAAAGATAATGATTTAACAGTGCTTCTGATCCTTGTGGTTGTTCCTCTGATACTTGTAAAGCTGGTGAAAGTGGCTGAGGAGACCAGTCAGAATCTCGAGACTTTATTGGGCCAGCACCTCGTCTTCGTTCTCTTACACTTGGTAGAGTACGGGAGCACGGCTGCTGGCAGTCAAGCTTCAAACGCTCACATCTTCCGCATGAAGGAAGACGCTCATCACATTTGACTTTTTTTGCACGGCAAGTCAAGCAGCCTTTCGATCAAACCATTAGCAAGTGCTTGACTGTATTGATGCTGGATCACTTACCGTATTTGGAACGACCAGTCGTGCTCGATCGTTTTCGTTTAGAACTGATATTATCGGACATGGATGGAGAGACCGGCACGATTAGAGTGTCATACAAATTGGCAATATGATACACATAGTATGATTGATAGAAAATGTTCTTGAGAGATTTCGACAACCCCTCGATTCGTCAGCACATTTGAGCTTGTGAATCAGTGTAAAATATACGATCAAATTGCATGAAGTTTCCCTAGCTCGTCGATGATTGTATCTTCTGATGACAAAGTTGGTGCACAGCACAATGAAGATTGAAGATAATCCACTGGACCCCCACTTTCTCCACACTGAAACACTATCAGAGGACACAGACTCCAAATGATTAAGCGAGGGGACGTCGGTAACTGCAGGGTTTGATTGGCTGAAATACACGATGTGCTCTCGTATCTGTCATTTCTCCTCTTAGAGGGAAAACACGACCCTACATATTAATACCTTTTTTATCTTTACCTTATATCAATCTCACTACTGATATGGAAATGTTCGGACTCTTGAAGTGAAAGTGGGCTTGAAAGTCAGTTTATCGCGAGAGAGTCATCAAGTGGGATAGAACACATTTACACAATTGTTCAAGCAGGGTCGTTGCCATACACGACCTCTTCTATTTTCACCTGCAAAGTTTTTGAATATCTCGTTATATCTTTGCCTTAAGATCAATTCAGTTTCTCCAAATCGTTAAGATAGCCTAACATCTTCCTCCGGCGTCATGGGTAATACTATATCATACAACGTTGCCGAGCATAAGCTCGATCTTGGCGACGGAAAAGGTTCTATCACAGGTCTTCAATATGATACAAAGGCACGTCGGTACGCTGGGGTACCATATGCACTGCCTCCCTTAGGAGATTTGCGTTGGCGGAAACCTCAACCACTACCTGCTGACCATACTTATACATCACATGATGGCACGCCATTCGATGCCACAAAATTTGGACCGATTTGTCCACAGGCCGCTTATATGTCAGCCAAGAAAATAGGAACTCCTGAAGAGGCATTTGGCGAAGATTGCTTGAGACTTAACATCTGGACACCGGTTGAAGCAGCCAAAGATAAAAAATGGCCAGTTATGCTATGGCTCCACGGAGGGTGGTTTCAAATGGGAGACCCATCACATGAACCGGGAATGGATCCAACCGAACTCATTTCAACGGGAAAGTTGAACGCTATTGTAGTAGCTATCGGTTACAGACTGAACCTGTTTGGCTTTCTCGCTGGTGATGCCTTGCAAGCAGAGAACGGCAGTGCCGAAGCAGGCAACTACGGATTATGGGATCAGAGACTAGCTATTGATTGGGTACGCGAGAATATTGCAAGATTTGGTGGTGATGTGGAGAACATTACCCTTGCAGGCAGAAGCGCAGGCGCTTATGCCGTACATGCACATGCTATGTACGAGTTTCAAAACCCAGCATTTTCAGCCGCGTCTCCATCATTCCATCGAATTGTCATGATGTCAAACGCGATCCCCGCACAACCGAAGACACCTGCTGAATGTCAAAGCCAGTTCGACGAATTGTGTCAGTTCTTTGATATTCCAGAAGGCTCTAGTGGTGCCGAAAAGCTGGCATTGCTGCGCAGGATAGAGTCGAAAAAACTTGTAGACGCCATCATGAAGTTGAAGAATCACACATTCCGACCTGTGACGGATTCATCATTCATTCAACCAGGCATGATGGACTACCACCGCAATGGCACTTTTGCGGAAGAATTCAAGAAGCGAAATTTCAAGATAATAATTGGCGAAATGTTGAATGAAGAAACACTTTACGCTGCAACGAATGGTCCTGAAGCAAACGTGGACTCTCTTCGCCTTCAAGTTTCTAACTACTATGCACCTGCAACAACGTCTCGCGTGCTGAAACACTATAAACTCCCAGATACAGACGATAAGAGCGATTGGACGGCAGTATATGGTCATATCATTTCTGATGGTCAAGTGCGCGCACCATCTCGGTTTTTGGCAAACAGTCTTTTCTCAAATGGTGTAGGAGTTGAGGATATCTGGCGGTATAGGATTTCGTATCGACTTTCATTCATAACAGATGCTGTAGCACCAAGAAGCTTTGGTGTGGCTCATGCGATGGATAAACCTTTCTGGAAGTAAGTCTTTCTGTCGAAAAGAAAAAGTACAGAGACAGCATTTGACTGACACATCTCTCACTCCGAATAGTTTCTCAATAATGCACGGTCCAACTGAGCAAGAACTCGTTCTGATGACGAATTGGATTCGTGACTTGGTCGCATTTGTAGGTGCTGAGAATGACCATCGATATGGTCCTAAGGAGATCGATGAGTTTAAAGTTGCTACTCCGGAGGGCAAGATTGAAATCCAAAAGGACACAAGGTGGAAGGAACTCTTGGAGCTAGCTGATATATTCTCTGGATGAGAAATTTCAGAACTCACTTCACATATAATCTACAATTATGAACAACCGCAGTCTAGACTTGAAACCTATCAGACTCCCAAAAACAAATGTAACACCTCGAGTTGATTTGACATTAAACCCAATCTGACAAGAAAATTCCATCTGCGACATAGTGTACAAGCAAGCCAGTACTCCAGGACCTAGCAAGTGCCATCGTCGTAACATGCGGGCGATTCTTTTGTACATCCGTCCTCATTAGAACTACAATTCTTAGGATCCGGTGGTAACGTAATGACAGGTGCTGATGTAGAAGTTGCAGAAGCTACAGGTGTAGAAAATGAGGACGATTCGTCACCTAGTGGTATGACATAATCGCAAATAATCGCACTAGTGTCATCAGCATCAATTATGTGAGGATTCATAATAAGTCCACTAAATCACTTACTAATATCTTATCAAATAAGGGATATATTGATGACTAATACACATATGATATAATATTATATTATAAAATCATATTATCATATAGCTGTATAATAGTATCTCTTATCAAATTGATTTATAATGGAATAAAATGAAATGGAACTAGATGGAAGTATACAGGAAATCTCACTAAATCGATTGGTTGTACTTTCTTTTTATTATCTAAAGTAATTCTATAAGATACAATTTAAATCGATCTTATTTATAAGTATAAAATATATTAGAATTTTATTATAAATTATATAAACCTAGAATATTCTTTAAAGGAATTTTAGAAAAAAGCAAGCAATTTCATTTCAATTTAACCTAGCTCTTCTAAATTGACTTCAATTTAATTTTTATTCTATATATTCGATTTATTTTTACAGTTTAAATTAACTAAATCTTTTATTATTCTTATAATAATACTATTTCTTTTTATTATAAAAGCTAACCTTTAAGAGATTATAAGCCCAACTAGTCTAAACTAATTTAAAAAAGGAATTAGCTTGATTTAAAACTATATATTATATATGTATTGCTATTAAACTATCGAATATCGAATTTTTCAAATCAATTCAATCAAATTTATATCAAAAACTACTGTATAGATTTTGAAACCTACATCCCTGAAGCTAAATCTAATTGAGTATATAAAATTAGATTCCTAAATGATATATTTATACTATATTATTACCTATAGCAAGTGATATATCAATCTTCTTTATATCAAAATACCCTAGCTTATTTAGTCTTTATTTTATATTAATTAAAATAAAAATTTAATTTAAAAAATAACTAATCTATTTAATTCTCGAAATTAAAATCGATTTTAAATTGATTTATTTACTTAATCTATTCAAAACCGAAACTAGTTATATATTTAGATTAGTATTTAATTAGTATAAAATTAATTAATCTATAAAGGATTTAAAATAACTCCTAATATTAATTTTAAATCTAATCCTCTAAAAGGCAGATTTAATTATATTGAATGAATTAACCGAGCTAAGCTTTTTCTCAAAATAAATAGCTTTATACTATATATCAATAATACTGAGATTCCATTTAATAAAAATCTATATATAAACAAATTAGGGGAACCTATTTTACCTAAATTAACTATAAAATATAATGAAAGGCTTTCAGAATATCAGCGAAACGAAAGAAAGGTATTAGGAGCTATTAAATCCATAATTAGTTTTGAATTAATCAAAAGATTCAAGGAAATTATAGCTAAAAGCCTATAAGATTTTATTAATAAAATGTTTAGAAAGTTCTTTATTGAATTAATAGAAAGATATTTAAATAGACTAATAAAATCTAATTATACTAGCTCAAAAGAAATAAACAAATATATTAATTCAATCCAATTATTGTATAATTATCTAAAATCAATGAATTTCGATATTCCAAATGCCTTTATAATATAGTTTCTTTTTAAAAACCTACCTAGCTCTTTCGACAGTTTTGCTTTTCGAAAATACAAAAAACTAGCTAAAAATACAACTAGTATTGATTTGAATAAACTTTTTTTTGAGCTAATATCCGAAAAGACTAAAATACAATCTAATATTAATCTAAATGCTAATAAAATAAGTTTTAATAAAGCTTTTTATTACAAATATTATTTTAAAAAGAAATATTTAGAGTTGAAATGCTTTATAAAATATTTTGAATTAAAGATTAATAAAGGGAATAATAAAAAACAACATAAATCAAATCCGAATAGAAATTCAAATAAAGATTCGAAAAAAGATTCGAATAAATCTATCTCTAATAAGCAATTAATAACTATAAATTATTATATAAATTTAGCTAATCAATTTTTTAAATCTAAATATAAATTTATATTAGATTCAAATGCTATAGAGCATTATTCATTCAATAAGGAATAATTTATAAACTATAAGTTATTAAACAATTATTTCATTATTGTAGCTAATAAGAAAAAGCTTTGTATTAATAGTATAGGAGATATTCTTATTCTAATTAATAATAAATCAGAGATACTGTTGTAGGGGGTGTATTATATTTCCAATATAGTTTCTAATCTTATCAATTTGAATAAAATAGTTTAAAAAGGGTGATCTAGTTATATTGTTTTTTTTTGAAAATAAGATTAATATTATTTATAAAAAGGCTAATATACAAACTATAACTCTTTAGTTAATTGATATATATTATTTTAATTTTAAGGTAGATTCTAAATATTTTAAAAGTATTAATATTTTTGAAATGGAAAAGGAATTAATTCAAAAATCGAATTTATTATTAAATAAAATCGATCTCAATTTAATCTATAAGAAATTAGGTTATATAAATAAAGATTATATTATTAAATCCTTAAATATCCAATTAGATATAGCTAAATCTGATTTAGAAATATATGAATCATGTAAATTCGGCAAATTTTATTAGAAAATAAGTAAGAAATCTTTTGAAATCTCTAAAATAAATTTTAAATTCGAAAAATTCAGCTTAAATATAATTGGACCTTTTAGAATTACAAAAATTAAAAATAAAAAATACTTTCTAGTATTCACTAATTAGGTTATTAGAACTATTTGGGTATATCTCATTAAATTCAAATTCTAGGCCTATAATATTCTAATAAAATTCTACAATCTAATTAAAAATTAATTTAATATTAATATTAAAATATTAAAATTAAATAATACTTTTGAATTCTTTTTGAATAAATAATCAAATTTTATTCGAAATCACAGGATTATATACAAATATATTAGCCCGTACACTCACTCCCAGAATAGAATAACCAAAATACTAAACAAATATATAGTTGAAAGACTAATCTATATAATTAAGAAAAAAGAGATTCTACTTTATTTATAATTATATCTAATTAAAATTATTACTTATATCAAAAATAGAATATATAATAATTCTATTAATAATTTATTATTCAAATTAATATATAATAAAAAGCCCAATCTAAACTATATTAAAATCCTAGATTTTTTTACTTATATTATTAATAATAAAAAGATTTGTAATGGAAAACTGGATTTTAGAGCTTGGAAAGGTATACTAGTAGACTTTAATTCATCTAATAATTACTTAATCTATATTCCAGCCAATAAGAAAGTAATTAGCTTAAGAAATGTCGATATTCAAAAAAACCTTATATACTCTAATAAATATAAAAACCAGGATCTAAAGCTATTGAAAGAAGAAGACCTCGAATTTGAACCTATTTAAGATAATATAAAGGATGAAGATATCACTAGCATTAATAGGTATCAAGCTAATCCCGAAATAGACAAAAACAACAAAAGTGATGAAATAATCAATTATATAGAGGTTGATTTCGGTAAGCCTATTCCTAATGAACCTATATCTAATAAAGCAATAGAACCTAATATACAACAATCTAAACATATAAGAAATCTAATTCCTGATAATAAAGGTTTTGATAATAATAAAAAACATATGGTTTTCTATTATGGACTTGCTTTTTCCGGATACTTTAATTTAATTAATAAGAAAGTGAATATCGAAATAGATCAACAAGATCTTCAATTAGCTTTCAATACTAAGCTTAAAAATAATAAAAAGATTATTATTAATAAGCCAGATTGTGTATTGATTGAATCTAAGATTTACAAAAAAGCTATTAGCTTTTCGGAAAAGGAATACTAGCTAAAAGCTATAGAATACGAAATAAACATTCTTGAATCCAATAGAATTTGGGATATTATTGATAATCCTAATAATAATAAAACTCTAAGAACTAGATAGATATATAAAATAAAGGATTCAGGTGAATTCATTGAATTCAAAGCTAGATTTGTTGCTAAAGGATTTGAATAGTTATATGAATTAGATTATATTGATATGCATGTATTGATAGTTAAATCGATGGTATGGAAGCTTTTATTCATATTAGCTCTCCAAAACGATTGGCTAATTCATAAAATCGATATGGTGCTAGCGTTTGCACAAGGCAATATCGATATATCACTCTTATTAAGTCCATCAGAAGGATTTAATAAACTAAAGAATAAAGCTTTAAAGCTAAATAAAGCTTTATATAGCCTAAAACAGTCAGTCAGGATATGGTATTATACTCTAAAAGATATATTAAACAAATTAGGCTTTATAAACCTAATCTCCAAGGAATACATTTTTATTAATAAGAATAAGAATATAATTCTAAGTATATACATCGATGATATTGCTATAATAGCTTTAAATCAAAAGATTATTAATAAATTTATTAATAATCTAAAAGAACACTTCGATTTAAAGGATCTAGGTTTTATAAAAAACTATCTAGGTATTCAAATTAAAAGAATTAGTAATATACTAAAATTATATCAATTAGAATATACTAAAAAGGTACTTGTTAAATTCAATATACTAGATTCCAATCTTATTTCTATTTTAATAAATCTAAAAATAAAGTTAATTTATAATAAAAGGAAAGCTAATAATAATAATATTAAATTATATTAAGAAATTATAAACTTCTTATTATATTTAGTTTTTGAAACTAGATTAGATATAGTATTTTCTATATTTAAATTAGTTAGTTTCTTGTTCAATTCTAGTGTAGAATATATTCAAGCTACTAAAAGAATACTGAGATATTTAAAAGGAACTATAAATAAAAATATAAATTATAATAAAATTAAAAATCTTTATATTTAAGGATTTTATAACACCGATTATAAAAAAGAGATTAATATGTATAAATCCACTAGCAAATATGTATTTATGCTAGGGAATAGGTCTATTAATTGGAAATCTAAATTATAGCCAATAGTAGCCCTTTCTACAGCCGAATCTAAATTTATTACTATAAACCTAACTGCTAAAGAGACTATTTATATTAAAAAGCTACTATTAGAGCTTAATTTATATAAACAGAATAAATTCTCTTTATATATGGACAATCAGGCTGTGCTAACGCTTGCTAAAAACCCTATATTCCACGAAAAAAACAAGTATATAGTAATCAGATTCTATTATATTAGGGATATTATTAAATTAGAAGATTTAGATCTAATTTATATATCTATTAATGAATAGAAAGCTAATAAGCTTATTAAACCATTAACTCGAATCAAATTAATCAAATTTACAAATCAGATTAATCTAAATTAGATTGATTTAGTACACCTATTAAGGGGGTATATAAGGATTTATAATAAGTTTATTAAATCACTTATTAATATTTTATTAAATAAGGGATGTATTGATAATTAATACATATATGATATAATATTATATTATAAAATCATATTATTATATAGTTGTATAATAGTATTTTTTATCAAATTGATTTATAATAGAATAGAATAAAATGGAATTAGATGGAAGTATACAGGAAATCTTGTTAAATCGATTGATTGTATTTTCTTTTTATTATCTAAAGTGATTTTATAAGATACAATTTAAATTGATTTTATTTATAAGTATGGAATATACTAGAATTTCATTATAAATTATATAAACCTAGAATATTCTTTAAAGGAATTCTAGAAAAAAGCAAGCAATTTCATTTCAATTCAGTTTAGTTTTTTTAAATTGATTTCAATTCAATTTTTATTCTATATATTCGATTTATCCTTATAGTTTAAACTGACTAGATCTTTCACTATCCTTATAATAATACTATTCCTTCTTATTATAAGAGCTAACCTCCAAGAAATTACTGCCTCACCGTGGCAATTTGCAGGCCAGACTGGTTTTGGCAGAATTGCAGGATCTGTACTCTCGTCTCCAAGATCGAGATTCTCGACAGTGGTCATGTGGTTGAAACCACGTTCGAGTAGTCTTCCCGGGTAGGCTGTCCCTTTGCCTGTCCAACCCCATTGTTTTCCGTAAAGTTTGTCGACAAAGTACCAGACGTAATTCTCCACTGTCTGATTGTCAGCTTCTTCAAAGCATTGAAAGCCGAAATGGGGTGGAAAGTGGTGATAAGAAAGTCCTCGTGACACGTACCATTAGCAACATTATTCTGGTTTATGTTCATCTTATCACGCTGCATAAATTTCCATGCATAGTCTCTCGCTGAACTCATCCCATATATTTTCTACATCTCATTCAGCGCCAAACTAGAGCCAACAAGATTAGATAACTTAAACATTTTGGGAGATGGTCATCGATCGTATTAAACAAATCTGTAACTGTCATTAATTATTAGCACATGCTTTCGTTGCGAAGATCTAAAACTTACGATGTTCACTATAACCCATTATGTCACGATGCAACCACTAATTCCAAGTTAATTAGCTTCGCAGTTTTGGAGAATGAAGTCCGAGAATGAGTGTGTATACTTACTTCATGAAGCATAACTTTCTCATACGAGACATATCTCAAAGCCCCAAGACTATCTTCGGATACTTTTGGGCCACCAAGAATCTCGTTCAAGTATCTGCGGCTTTCAAAAATGTATCGCTCCCAGCATATTCGGCAAGTCTCACAGCGTTTCGAGTAGCTTCCACAAGAATATTGAAATTTTCGATCTGCGAGTGATGGTTAACAAAAGATGCCATGCGGAAATTTAAGATCACGTTACGCACTCATCACTCCAGACTAGTGTTCTCCACCAGATGGACTCGAGTATTAAGAATGCAATTGGGAAATTGGAAGTAGTCGACAATTGAATTCTCAACATTGAATCAATTACAAATGTTGAACCTCAAAAGACTCTTGTCATGAGCATAGAACTGCAACTTACATCGCACGATACAACATACTTGCTCCCGTACGGCCGCTCTGCATTGGGATACGCCGTAGCCCACCAGACCCCCCTGTACGCATTTTGCAAGTTATTGAGCATAGCTATTTCAGACAAATCTAGGGCTCTCTTTTCGATGGTAGCGTTAGATATACTGGCATCTCTGACAAATAGATACTCAGAAGGTAATACTGCAGATAAAACCAAAGAACATTGAAAAAGAACGATTGCCAACGGAGTAAACTTAATTTGCAGCATTCTATCGGACACTTTCAAAAAGAAAGAAACTAAATAGAGACTAACGCAAGTATGTATACAGAATGAGTATCAGAAAAATACTTCATCTTGGAGCCTTCATACCCCTACTTTATTCCTTCTCGAGGGAGAAATGAAAGAGTGGAATCTGTCCTCGTCCCAAATTCAACTTCTACAGCCTGCACTTAGGGCCGATGAGTGAACTAATTTTGCAACTGTGTGCAACTCAGTACGTAAAAGCGTGGAGCGTCTATATTCAAGGTAATTCAAGACTGAATTCCCTGAGCTCCATGATCTCCTGCTAAATTTAGGGTCAGTGAAGCAGATAATCGATGACCACAGTTACAACCATTGATGGTGGCTCAGAGGTATACAAGATTTTTCGAGTGCCTCTTAGACTTTAGAATCAATACCGATTACTATGAGTTGCTATTTGTTGCTGAAATGGGAGCGAGAAAATAGATCTATGGCATGCAGGTACTCGTATTTAATTTGCTGAATGGGAAGAAGAATTCAAAATGATACTACGAGTTTGCCTTCCATGAAAGCCTTTGGCACATCATGCAAACCCATTTCGTAAATAATCTAGCTGAAACGATTTTCTAGGGGTCGAGGTGCCAACTGTTGGCGAGAAGATGTGTGGTTCTATAGCGTGGTTGGTACCTGCGAAAAGTGGCCATCCCTTTTAGCTTGGCGAGCTCAGCTCAAAGCGTATACAGGGCTCGTTTTAGTATTGTGATTGGAATGAGTACAATTAAAATACCTTAACGAGAAACGATTTTAGGGCAAGTCCGATGCCAGCAGCCGCGGTAATTCCAGCTCCAATATGGTATATTTGATGATGAGAGGTGCTCAAAACGTTATAAAATTACACACCGCTCTGGCAGAATCAGTCTCAAGCCAATTGTTGATGTTCGGCAGGCTCTCCTCAAATAATTAAGAGCATCAAAGATTGATAGAGCACATCTAGCTGATTATTTTTGCTACCTAATACACAAAGTACATCACACAGGTACCTCTCACTTCCAAATCCACAGTATAGTTGGTTCCAGACTCTGTTACCTATTGAGAGGATCTGTGGTGGCGGAGACATAGTTGTTGGACGCTTGCAGCATGTGTGTGTGGTAACCAATAAATTTCCAACTACATATTGTTTTGCACCTTGCCGCCGCTTTTACGACTAGTCTCTACACCCTGATACCTGTATATCTTACAACTGTTGGTCGAAACACTCGATGACCTGTTCGTTCCCGTTGAGACATGGCAGATTGTTGTTCAAAATCTTACGGGCTGTTGGAGTGTCATTGGCCTCATGAGCCATCATCGCAAATTTCCAGTCAAGAGAGAGAGAACTCGATTCGTAGCTGTTCGAATCACTGTTGCGGCAGACCTGCGGCGTTGATACATCATTGCCTCCGCATAACTCCCATCATTTTGTCGATAAGACTGTTCTTATTTTGAAGTTCGAGAATTACCAACTGGCCTAAACATTTCAGATAATTGACAGATTCAATCACGATGTATCGGCTCTTTCCATACCTTCTCGCCTGCAGTTTAGCTCCATTGGCTGGATCTGCATGGGCTTCCTTGAATCACTTTCGTCAGTTATGCTATTCGTGTATATAAATATGTTCAAACTAACATTTTATTAACTTTTCAGCAATTGGTATTGCTCTTGGAATAGACTGCCTGTCAGTAATTTTCATTCGTTGGTATATAATTATTTGCTGTTACTGACTTTGAACTAGAACATCAGCATACATTAACGAAAGTGATGATTTTGTAATGGTGGCCAAGGTCAATACCACACAAGAGTGGAAGAATTATACCTCTTCCAAGCCTGGCTATTGGGATAACGGCTATAAACAGTATGTCTAGAGGGAACTACTCATCTGTGTTGAATCTTTGCCATGTCTGGTTTAACTAACACAGCTCAGCGAAAAAGAGATATATTCGGACTCAGAACTGAAAAAACTGTTCAAAGTAACACTATCGGCTATTCAGAAAGCAACTGAAACCAAACTCAATAGACCGATTGAAGTACTCGGTATTACGTATCATGATGTTATGATTGGAGATCTCAACAATCTACTAGACGTCGCAATCGAGCTTTTGCCTGGCATGAAAGACGGCTCGCAATTACGAAATTATCTCCATAGCATGAGATTAGGATATCGCCTCAATACTGCAGAAGCCCTTGGATACCCAGCAGGAACTGACATTGACCAAGAGTCCAATCTCCTGTTACATTTCGACTATCAAGATAGTCGTCTTGAGGTCTCAATAACTGATGGAGGGACGAAAATAAGTTTGGTGGAACAAAGGTTCAAAATTCCCGACTTTGGAGGTGTGGGACAGATTGCTTCTGTAAGAGCATATTTTTTAGGTCTATGAAGCACTCGAGATTTGTCTATTCAAGATCCCTTAAGATTCATCTATTAAGACGTCTTTGCTAAGACCAACATTTGATATTTGCGAACCAAGAGGCTAACGATGTATCACAGCTCGAGAAACTTGAACACCTTGCAGCCCGTCTGAAATACTTTGTTAAAATAGCACTCTCAGATTCTCAGCCACCAGAGCTCACAGAGTTCAGACGCATCATCTTCAGTGGCAACGCGCCCGCATCGGAATTTCAAAAAATTCGCGAGACAATCATAAAAGTTATCCCAGATTTTACTGATAGATTCAGCGAGGGTATCGACCCGGCGTGGGTCAGTGCAGTAGGGG
The DNA here is from genome assembly GCF_014898535.1 of Botrytis deweyae. Lineage (NCBI taxonomy): Eukaryota > Fungi > Ascomycota > Leotiomycetes > Helotiales > Sclerotiniaceae > Botrytis > Botrytis deweyae. The sequence goes on from NW_024066242.1 coordinate 212,744, forward strand.
CGGCAAGAAGAGCAAAGGAATATATGTTGAACCCACCGAATTGGGACTATGAGTTCCAGGAGCAAGTCTATGGGGACGAGTCGCATGATGAGCTATGAAGATTCGAGAGCTTAATCTAAGCGTTTTACTGGAGTTAAAGTGTACTAATTTTATCAAACACAAGATCAAGGTTGATAAAGAATATTAAAAATGGTGTATTTTTATATACACAATGAAGATTCTTTCCTGTGTAATGATAGTCAATAAATATTCACTGCTACTATCAGTCAATCTTTCTATTATTACTGTATGATTACTATTTGGAGAAATTCTCTACTTACAAGCAGCCCCACTCGAATTTGAAAGCATTTCTGAATCATATTGGTTCCACCCTAAAATACGCAAATGTGTAGTAGCTTAATCAAAAGGTTCGAGTGTCTCTTTTGGAGACACTTTTCCATAGGAGGGGTGCCGTTCTCACTTCTTACGTTGAATATAATACTTCCGACGTTCCTGAAAATCAATACAGATATATCTTTAATTTCTAGAGTAGTCTTGAGTTACTGATGAATGATTCACTAAATTATTTTAAGCTTCAGGCATTTGCAGACTACTCGAGTTCCAGACTTTAATAAATCTATATACAGAAAGAAAGAGAGTCGTAATGCTATAGAGCCGCAGAGCTCTAGCGCTTTCAACAATATTTTGAGACTCTTAAAGTTATATATATGCATAGTATTCCCGCTGAGTTTGATGGATTCTGATTATCAAGAATCACAACAACAATTGCGGGATATCGATCATGTGATCTAGGAGGGCACTGTATTAGCAAGCGAGGTGCTAGCGCTTCCTTATAGGTAGTACTAGCTTCCCATAGTTAAAAATGATCAAGAACGATTACATCATAGTAAATTAAAGTAAATTAAAGTACTTTACACTTATCAACCAAGTTGATACCAACAACAACTTTACACACTGGCGAGAAGCATCATAGGATTATCTCTAAAGTTATACCAAGATCTCCAAATGTTCTTTTCACACCAAGAACACATCGGAATGGACACCAAAATGACCGCAACTGATCTATCAATAAAGACAGAGCCTTGGGTCAGATTTTCATCGGAAGAAGCACGCTCTATTCACAAGCAGCCCCCTGACAATCTCACCAATGATCTCAATACCTGTAAACTTCCGGTAACCACAACTGTCATCGAGTCAGAAAACGAAAGCACCAGACAGAGCAGTGACAATACCAGTCTCCTGCTCGAGAAATTGCCCGTCGAACTTATCACCAAGATTCTCAGATTTGCCTGCACCACAAACTCTCATCATGAGACCCTCCCGATGTGCATACTCAAGATCAAGACTGGAAACCAAAGAGGCCGCATTAGACGTTGTTCGGGAAAAGCCCGCGGGAAGGGAAAAGAAATTCAGACATACAGAGCTCTGAAGATAACATGTGCTAGCTTCCGCAACATCATCGACGCCACAGATATTCTTTTCAAAGACAACACATTTGAATTTTGTTCACTTGAAGAACTGATCATCTTGAAAACTCTCACTTCCAAGCAACGTAATGCTATCAAATCAATCTACTTGACTGTGGATATTACATACGGGTTTGTGATGGGAAGTCCCGATTTTCCCTGGAGCCTGAGACATTTTACTCACACTCCACAGCGTCTGCGAGATACAGAAGCCGCATACTACACTCTTGGCAGCTGCCATGGTCTGCATAGCTTATACATCAATATGGACCGATACAAAAATTATCTCAACAGCTTTGATGGGCCGAATAATCAATCTCCATTTATCTTGATGGATGGTAGTAAGAGCCTCGATGCTTTACATTCTATCTGCGGTCTTCAAAATTTTCATATAACAACTTCCAATCACCAGCAGCACCCACATTCAGGTGATTTTCCATGCTGTTTCAAAGGAAGGTGTTTGGATGAAATCGATGACTTCTCCGCCAAGACGGGTATTCTCGATCAGTCTCTCGTGGAAGAGTATAAGCGACGTTGTTATTTGGGAATGAGTCTATTGGAACAGGAAGGTAAGATTACTTTCCAATCATCTAATTGACTCGATTTGAGTATTAAAACTAGTAATATTCTGCACCGCAATTACAGCTTACGTCTATCAACCATACTCCAAACTACTTGCAAAATCATGACTAATTCCTATATTTCAACAGTGCGAAACATTGTCACACGACCCCGTCAGCCCCTCGCCCGTCTAGAATCTGCATAACTTTATCAAAATCTTCTGATCATCGAGAACCAGTAATTTCCATCTAACGCCGGACGATTGAATTCCCAGAGAGTTGCCAACTAGGAATTATTCGAGATAAACAGAAACCGATAAATTGCTCTCAATACCTACCTACTAGCAGACTAATTTTTGAGCCAACTGTCAATAGGTTGAAATCTTCCATACTTTCCTATCTCATTCATTCATTCATTCAAGTAATTTTCGCGCTCAAGATAAGTTTTTAGAAGACGCAGCTAGTATAGATAGGAATAATAATAATCCATTTCATCTGAATCTTTACATGAATGATATAACATGTAATAACAATAGAGTTCCGAATTCAATATGCCGATCATTTCAAGTGATATTATACAACATTATATACAACCAAAATAGAATACAAAAGACTTTACAACTATATTAATTGTATTTTCTATATAGTAGCTTTGAGATTATATTTGCTATTTTAGATGTTTATTAATATATAACTATAAATATTTAGAATAAGATTATTATAAAATATTATATAGATATCTAGATATTTTAATGTATTATATTATATAATACAATAATATAACTTGACATATATGACTATTAATTCAAAACCTTAAATAACAAATGTCATCTCATTATCTCACTATCTCGCCCTGTTAACCCTCATTACACAACACTTCTCTTTTCAACAATATATCATTTCCTATATATATAATATCACATAACAATCTCTAGCAATCCAAACGAACCCTGAAAAATACCGCAATAACTCTTAACCGTCCACTATCATTTATCACCTTAACTTTTTTTGTTCCATATATACCGTCTAATTCCACATCATGTCTCCAAGCTATCTACTCGAGTAGATATGTATTCCTCTATCCTCTATCCTCTATCCCTCTATCTCTCTACCCTCTATCCCTCTACCCTCTATCTCTCTATCATCTACTCCCAACCCTCCATTTCCAACCCTTCATTTCCAACCCTCCATTCCCATCCCACAAAAACCCAACTCCAGCATCCCAGATCCCACAATCAAATCCAGCCCTAACCCCACCTACCTACCTAGACATCGCTAATTCAAACGACTATACCTACATACCAACTACTAAATATTTATCAACACTATATATACTAGCTTAATACCAAAAACCTCTCATAATCAAAAAACTCAAAACCTTAACTTTCAAAACTCCTCTCTTCTCTTTTTCCTCTCTTTTTCCTCCCCTATACCCCCTCCTCTTCCTCCCCCTTCCTCTCCAAAAAACATCCTCTTTCATCTCCAATCTCCCCCCTCCCCCCTTCTACCATTCAATCCCCCCCTCCCCCTCCAAACAAAAACCCAAACAAGAATTTAATAAATCAACAACCCTAAATACCTAGCTAGCTAGCCTCTTATTTTTATCTTTCATAAAAAGAAAAGTAGAAGACAAAAAAAAATATAGTTATCCATCAAAATTTGCACCCAAGAGATATCAAATGCATTGATATTAATCAATCAATCTCATCATGAGGGCTGCACCTTTAGGATTCTATATATAAGTAGGGTGGGTCTTATTAATAATAGATAGTGTTGTTGAATAGTTGACTTGTAAGTACATCCGGTAGTACTTGAATCACAAAGCTCTAATCGAATATACCCCCTTCTCATAATCACACGCAACACATACATTCACATTCACATCCCAGTCACACTCATCACCCAAATGCCTATTAATATGTGAGTGGATCAATTCATCTACCTAATATCTAATCTCAAGACTAGTGTTTGCAAAGTAGTATTTGTAGAAGTAAGGCTACCTAATAAAAAGCTAAAATCCCATCCCATCCTGTGCACCAGTCCATTCCAGTCATATTTGCAAACCTTTCCCCTTCAAGTTCCGGACAGGAGAAACCGGTTTACAAACTATGCGCCCAAACGACCCACCCATGCAATTTGACTCCTTTCTCTCTTCTTTAACTTCCATTACAAAAAAAGTAAGTAGATAGAAGGCATGAAGAAGAAAATGATTCTGGCTGATGAAAAAAGAAAGAAACAATTGCAAAAAATAGCTCGTGAATACATTCTGGTTTGGCTCGGTTCAAAGTAAGCAAAACCAACCAAATCCCCCCAATTTTTGTTCATCCTCCAATGAGAATAAATACCCGAAAATCTTATTCCATGTTTGACCAGACCTAATGCACGCCAGATTCAGTTCAATTTTCGCCATTAACATGCGCCTTATGACAGATGGAAAGCTCCCTGTCCTTCCCTAATGGCAGTACTCATACGTCGTCGCATGACATCTAAATCAGTATAATCGGGCAATTTGAGATAGTTGACACATGTCATGACACTTGGCAAATAGTCATCGGAAGAGTAGGGTGGTTCACTAGGTTTGCAAACCACAGTGAACATTGGTGTAAGACTCTTGAAGCCTGCAATAAGTTAGCTATCAGTTGTCGTAGAAAAGGGATACAGGCATATATAACTTACCACCAATGGGGAGTTTTGGGCTTCCAGTTGTGAATTGAAGGAAATCCCGTCGATCTGGCAGACTGAGCTCACTCATTGTCTGGAGCAGGTTCTTCACACTCTTGCTGTCCATATGGAAGCCGTGGTCTGCTTTGATAGAATCGGTCAAAGCTATGCACATGTTAGTGTTATTAAATCATACAATCAAAGGGGACTAAACATACTTTCAAGAGACCAATCCTCTTCAACTCTGCCAAACAACATAACCAACTCATCCGGAGTGAAGGCCCTCAAAGCAGAATATGGGAAGACTTGAGTGAAGCCTTCACGGAATGCATCGATTTGCTTTTGAACACCACTTCCCAAAGTCATATCAATAACCTTTTCAAGGTAGAGATCAACGTTGTCAATAGTGACAGAGATTGAAGAGCCGTCGGGAAGAAGATCAATGGCATATCCAGGAAGTGTGAAGTCCAGACTGAGATCTTCAATCTTAGCCCCGTCAATTTCCAAAGCTTCTGTAGCAAGGACTTTCTGAGTAGCTGTCAAACTCGAGTCCTCGGCAATAGCCTTTTTCGCAACAGAGAACTTCTTTATCATCTTGAGAGACTTGGCCAGTTGAGGGTCGACAGTTTTGACCGTACCAAGAGAGGGAGTCACAGGATTCGATTCGTCACCAATGCGGAAAAATGTGGGGTTGAAAGAAACGTCGATAATACGAGAGTCGATCATGGACCTAGAAACGAACTTGCCGAGCATCTTGAATAGGTGCAAAATTCTCTTTCCATTCTCATTCAATGATTGTTCTTCGCTCATAGGTGCTGGGAAAAGGCCTCGGACACCAAATGCATACTCATCGGTATCGTTATCGTTCTCGCGCCATAGCTTGAGCTTCTTCTTGGAGAACTCTTTCGAAACCGAAGAATAAAATTCAAGTGTTGGCCCGAGACCAGTTCCGACTTCTTCAAAGTACTCGACCTCGAGGATACTCTGGGATGCACCATAAAGCTCCATGACTTTCAAGGCTGATTCCAAAATCTTCGATCTAGATATCCGGACTTTCTGGCGTTGAAGCCTACCTAGGAAAGGACGTTCATCGCGATGACGGTCTCGGCGGGATTCGTCAGCAGATTGGGCATTCTGCCATCTAGTCATTGAACGAGCATAGCCAAAAGATGTTGACTGAAGGAACAGATGACGTGTCTCGAAGGGGAACAAGAACGGGTAAAGTCGAGCAAGATCTTCGCTCCAAGTTGGAAGACAATTGCTGGCAACCACAAGAGGTTCCTCAAGTTGCCTGTTCAACTTTGCAGTGAGCTTAGTGTTCACAAATTGTGACAAAGGCTCAGCATTTAATTTCAAAGCATCCTTATTATCAGCCAAAACATCATCTAGGTTGGCATTAAGGGCGTGTAGGATGTTAAGTAATCGAAGGATTGAGGATGTTGCAGGATGCTTATCTAGAGACGCGGGAATACCAGATGCCGTAGTTTCTGTACTAGCCTCTGATGCCCGGGAGAGAGAGCTAGGCTCTGGAGGGGGTGGCCCTGGAACACGCTTGAATTTAATGGGGTGAATCGCGGACCAAACACTTCGACTTGATTGATCTTCCACCGTGTTGGCCATGGTATGAACAGCGCGGTAAATGGTAGTATCATTAGCAATTACTTTGCCATCCAAACTGAACTCAATGTGCCAATCCGATGGAACAGCTTGGATTGCAGCTGCATAGGACATAGGTCTGGACGATGTGGTTGGAGTGGACAATGCCTCTTGAGCAGCAGCTGCCTGAAGTGCAGAGCTACTGCGGGAAGTGCTTGGTAAAGATTGTGATGGGGTCGCGACTCTTGTGCCATCTTCCTTACGGGCTGTGACCTTGCCACCTGCAGCGACCTCAAGATTTACAGCTGTAGGATCAACAGGGGAATCCTCTTCCATTTCCTCTTCCATATCACCGACAATGGCGTCCAGTGCAGAGCTATCTTCTAACTCCTCATCCTCACTCATTTGTCTCTCATCAGCACACTCGAGAGCCGTAGCAAGGGCATCCTCTTCTTGCATGGGTGGTGGAGGTGGGGGAGGTGGATCAGTTTGAGCTCCCGAGCGCCGAGCCGAGCGCCGAGTAGGTTTATCTACCGGTGTATTCGAGGTCGATTGGTCGGCTGATGCAGGCGTTGGGGCGGGACCAGACTTTGATTTTGCCCTACGAGAAGTGCGAGGTGTAGATGCGGTTGGATTTGCTGCGGCTGCGGCGGCAGCGAGACGTGCCTGGGCATTGGGAATACCGGCATATGGATTGGGTAAGCCGGCTGCAGCAAGAGCAGCTAAAGCACCAGAAAGGCCATCTCTAGCTCTAGGTGGCCGAGGACGATCAGACAAGCTGATTCTGGGACGAAGGTAATCATCCAAAGCTTTGAAAGTAGCGATGGCATGAATAGAAACCATGATGTTTCGGTACGATCTTGGAATTTCGGAGTCCTCATCAGCTACTAGCTTGAGACGAATTTGTTTAGCAAGCATCGACGCAGCACTACTCCTATTTCCTTCAAAGCTATTTGAATGAACGGTAACTACTTCAAAATGTTCTGAGCGGCTCAACAAATCTTGTAATTTGTGAATAAGAAGACCAAATGGAGTTGCAGGCATATCTGCTCCAGTGATTGATTTCTTGGCAAGAGTTTGGCCCATGAAGACTTCGAGGAACGCGGATCTAGCATCATTGGCCAGCTGTTCGTCGGGATTATTGAAAACTTCCAACAGAACTTGGACTATTTCGGAATTCAATAACTCGGCGCTTGTAACGCTTTGTAAAACATCCCCATCAAAATATGATGCGAGTGTAGTGAAAAGCTCAACTCCATTGCCGGGGCCTTGATGCAGATAGAAATTTCTGATGTCCGAAGCGAGAGATTGTAAACTCGTCAAAATTTTGGTTGCCTTCTTCTTCATGGCCTTACTATTCTTCTCGTTCTCATGAATGTCAAGGAACTTTTGGGCGCGGGCGGCAATGATATGCATCATAGTCTTTGGATCTGATGATGCATGTCGATGAAGACCGTCCAATGACATTGTAGAGCCACGGGAGCTGACTGGAGAAGCTGTTACATCATCTTGTAAATCATCGTTATGTCCGATTTCATTATCCATTTCGTCCTCGTTATTCTCATTGTCTTCGTTGTCTTCATCTGACGAGTTGTGATCTTCGTTACGAGCCCCTCCATTTTGACCCGCCTTTTCAGAGATTTTATGATCTGCATCGGCTTGCGTGGTAGCAGGCTTAGACTCAATTGTTTCCGCAGACGGGTGTTTGTTTTCAGTCTTGGTTTCCTCGATAGTGGCTAGCTTGGTAATTTCAGCAATTACTCCCTCTCTGTAAAATTGGTAACGATATATGTCTTCAAGGCTAACTAGAAGAAGCTCCGTAGCTTGAAGTGCCGATACCACTAAGCTAGGGTGATCTTGTTGTGACAGAATTGCGGCTAAAAAGGATGCATATGGAACTGATCTTAAAGCCTCCATCAAAATGTCTTTGTCAAGATTAGAAAGCATTCTGAGCTGAGCGTTGAGGACCTTTTGGCGAACGTGGAGATTGACGGTGCTAGAGAATGCGTCCGTTAAGGTCGGAAAGAGAATGATTGCAAATCTCTTAACCTCTTCTCTACAGCCCTCCAAAAGTTCAATACGAATCTCGTTTGCGGACTTTTTTCTTGAACCAGATGATGCATTTGTTGCTGCCGATTGAGGTTCGGTATCAATATCGTCGTCGAACATAGAATTGCCACTTCGTGGAATTCCAGGTAAAAGCTCACATATAACATTCAGAGTCTCGATAACCTGTTCTCGAGGTCTGTGTATCAAGGCTTGCATGATCACAACGCTGTCAATCTTGGATGCTACATCTTCTGTGGCGCTGGGTGGCGAAACACCAGTCAAAATTTGATATAATGTTTCAACAACGTTCATTTTGAACAGTTCGGCGGACAGTTTAGGACTCGCCTTTGCTGTGAAAGCAAGAACGCGGAGAAATTGTGTATGAATATTAGCACCAATAAGATTGGTAGATCCAGGGAGCAAAAGACGAAGAATGACTCGTAGTAAATCGGGGCTGACGAGCTCCTCAAGCTTGCTTGGATGGTACCTGAAGCTCTCCACAATTCGAGTTACACAAAGTGAGCCCTGCTCAACGACTTTCTGATCGTTAGAATTGAAAACGCTTAGTAAATTGGGCATAACATCCTTGACTACGTTGAATGAATCCTCTGGAATGTTTCTGCAGCAATTTGCAGCAGTAGTGACCGCAGTTCTTTGTGTGTTTGTGTTATGGAAGTCAAGATTTGTTAGACAACCTGTCAATCCTCCCTCGCGGACGATTGATGCTGGATATTCAATAGATATTTTTTCCAAGGTCTAAAGTAAAAGTCAGTATTTGAAGCAGAAATCTAAGGCGACGCACTCACGCTTAAAGCCTGTTCAGCTATATCAATGAAAGTTAATTCTAAAATGCTCTGGCAGAGAACTGGGACAGCGCCACCGTAGACAACGTTAGCAGTGCTTGCGGGTAAAGCTTCCATCAAATTGGCAATGCATCGACAGGCAAGGAGCATTATCTCAGGATTTGCCTCCCCAAATCCGAAGTCAGCAGGTTGCATCAAAACCACCAGTTCTTTGACAAAGGCATCCGGAGAAAAGTGACCGGAAAGATTGTCTTCGGTAGAAACAAGTAGTATCTCAGAAAGTTCTTGTAAAGCTATTAATTGAATGGATGGGTCATCTTTTTGCTTCAATTGTGTCAAAATGTCGCGCAATCGAGAAGAAACTCCAGACATCATGCCACTCAAAGCTCGCAGAGTGCTTGATAATCCATGAGGTGGTCCACCAGGTCCACCGAAGCCGCCGAATGGGTCGTCATCGTCATCATCACCGCCATCGTAGTCCCGAGGAATATCATCGTCATCATTGTCGTCGCTGGGATCATCGTCATCGAGTGGATGTGGGGGAGGCTTATCATCTGCATCGTTCATTGTAGTGTCTGCATCCTTAGCAGCAGTGGCGGATTTCTTCGACTTCTTACTCGAGCTTGGGGTGCTACTTGAGGCGTCTGCTTGAGAGAATATTAGCAACTTTCCACTAGATCGACCTGAATGTGAATAATTTCAATAGGCCTGGCCCACCTTTCTTATTATTTCTATTAGACTTGCGCCTGGAGGAACTGGCAGCCGTGTTTGATGGTTCATTGGAAGGACCAGCAGAATCACTGTATATGTTGTTAGATACTAGACCATGCTCCGAATGGATCTTGACTTTCCTGTGACTAGACATAACCGCAGGAGCTTTTGCGTTCTTTCGACGAGAAGATGCGGCTGAAGCAGGAGCGGGTGTTGGAACTTCGGGATCTGAGACCTTCTGACGCTTTGAACGCTTCGATGGAGTTGCCTTTGTGGGTTCAGGTTCCAGAGCGGGACTTGGTTCCCGCACAGTAGCTTTACGCTTTCGTGATGGGGCTGAAGAACGACCTGGTGGAGCTACTGCTGCAGTTGCTGCAGTCGCAGAAGCAGAAGAGCCGGCCGATGATTCTGAAGAGTTGGCAGCTTGCCGCGCGGATGATCGTGTAATTCTGGAAGACATGAGTATTGGCTCTTGAATAATAACCTCTTAATCCATTCAACCATCGACAACTGGTGATTGACAGTCGCAAGTAGTTGAAAATGATTTGATGATTAAGAAGAAATTGTTGACGAGGAAGAAACGCAGGTAAAAGACAAAGGTAAAGGTGGTTGTGTACCTGGGAGTAAATGAAGAAGATGAAGAGATGGAAGTCGCAGTGGAGAGTGGTCTTGATATTTCTGGACCGTTATCGTTAAATGATGTCGACTCTTGTGGCCTTTCAATATGACTCGTACCCTTTGCCATTAATCCATCAGTTCGGTTTCTAGTATAGAAGTCGCCAGTAGTTTCTTTCGTATTTGTTTTTCCTTCTAGATATCGTTTGTAGAGGAAATTATCAACTTCCTTTTTTTGTTGAAGAAGAAGTGGTGGTGGTGGTTGACTTTCCTTTCAAGGAGTTTGTAGTGGTGTGTGTGGTGGTGGTGTGTATTGCTTGTAAGAGGAGCCCTTGTGTTCTATCTAATAAGTAGGTAGGTACCTATGTAAGATCTTACGTTGTAGTGTGAGTGGAGACCAGCATTTTATTTATTAGTTGCGCTCGAAAATTTAGCGGAGTGAAGCTACGGTACGGGATATAGATCATCAACGTCAACACTTATGAATGAGCACGGTACTCGAGGAGAGAGAGTCGTTGCAATGAATTTATATTGAATAATAATTTCAGAAACATATGATGAGGCGGAGGTAGATGATTCAATCCAGATCAAGATTCACGACTTCCAATTGTATTGACGAGGGAAGGTTAAAACAATTGCATAGGTACTAGGCAGGTACAAGTTGAAACCAACCATACAATTCCCATATCAACGCGTTCATATCATACTTAGGTGGGCAATAAAGAGATTCCAAACCTTTCATTCCAAACCGATGTTTCTAACATGATAACTTCGAGAACTCGCTCCTCTATATGTTATATTGCATACCGATTCACTCTTCACTTGTATTCCATTTACAATGAACAAAATAATTGACATTGGCATTAGAGAAGAACATGTTTCAATATTCGACTACCTAGATAGACACAGAATGTCATTTCCGACTGGAATTCGAGAATCTATTCGTGTCGAGAGGGTTGAATAGGATTCATTCTATCCAATTCTACTAAATAACGGAGTTAAAACCGGATGCTAACAAGCATTCCAGATTGATATTGGAAAAAGGCACATGTCCGTTCGAAGATTCATTCTTTTCGAGGAGGCATCTGGAAGATACGTATTGTCCATGTCTCCTTCGTCATATTGAGCAAAGCGATCTCTATCGTAGCTATCAGGAAGTTTATGTATCAATACATGGCTTCTTTCTCGAGCGCAGCGAGCTATGGGGGTTTGGGGGCTTGCCCCCATTCTAGTTGGACCTGATGATGAAGATCAATGAAGAAGATGGATAGATGTATAACATACTATGCAAGTTGAGTGGTTAACTCAAGCTGGCCGATATCCAAGATCTTCGTTCTACGGAATACATGAGTTTGCTTCATCGATATTGGTCAAACGAAGCTTTTGTATCAGAGAAAATATCCAATGCCATAGATGTCTTTTGATATCACGATACCACCTCCGTATCTTGCATAGCTACGTACAGCTTCATTATAGGTTATCAGACCTTTCACAATCTTTCCACACTATGGACAACTCATCTGTACTAGAGATCACTTCCACATACCTTCCGTTCGTATTCCGGATACTAGAATCGATTGAGAAGAGTATCAGTGATGAATATCATATACCCCAATACTTCTTTGAATCTTAATTTTCGTGTCCGCATAGCGAGAAATAGAAGCCCACAGATGAACCTGTTTGGATATATGTCACTATACCCAAAAGATAGTTGTAGAACAAAATGTTTGCAATTCCTCAATGAACATTCACACAGTCGTAAAAGCCACTTAATCTTTTGGCCTTGAACAGAGAGCTATATACGAAGTATAGCAGCAATACCTCCCAGTACATTTAACATTTTGACTGTGCAGCCAAGAGGGCAAATCCTATACCTCCCTGCACGAGAAGATGTTGTTCGATCGATCATTTGCGTAGTCACTTTATGCTCCTACAACTACCTCGCAGAACCTCGCAGAAACGTCAATATCCTCATGTTCCCTTCAGCCAGAGAATAGGCAAAGTATCGACCAACAGAGAACTTGATCCAAACTACATGCTCATCTCGGTAGCGCGGGTGACGGGTAACATCTCGAGCTCGAACAAATTCGGGAGAGATGGATATATCGTGGGAATTCGGCTTTTCCGGGGCGGTTTCACGGGGTGGAGTGGGTATAACAAGGTGGTGGGGAATTCAACATCGTTTCTGGTAGGTACTAGACTAGGTAGGAAACAAACACAAACACATCCATCTGGGTTCGGTGCAATGCACGCACGCAAGGTTGAGCAACAGTTGGTGATAGCTGGGGTTGGGGATTGGATTGCTGAATACTGAATACTGTAACTTTACGGCGGTGGCCGCTTTTCATCGATACCCGTGGACATCCCTAGATTATACCTAATTTAGGAGTTGATAGACCTAGCAGATATGTAATCTGCAATGAATACTCATCAATGTTATCCCAACACCGAGGCTCTACTTGAGTAGACTCGTAGATACCTGGCTCGCCTGGGTATGCTTCTTCAAAGAATATCGAAATTGCCTCATAAGTTGACCAAGCCAAGCCAAACCATGCCATCCATACCTACCTACCTTCGTAGGTATATAAGTATCTGTTAGTCATCCTTATCCCGATCTCTTTCCAATATGGAGAGAGGGGTTGAACATTTTGAAACGATTCACGTTAGATCATCTCTCTTTGATTGGAGCCGAGTGCATTGTGCATCGTACCTGGAGGCTTGCGCGAAGGAGAGGAGATAACAGTAGCAAGCAAGCATTGGCACATCATCCAGACCAGCAACGAAATGTTGAGTGTGAGGACCCTAGGTACACCAGGTAGTATGGATAGAACATAGAACTGAATGTTTGATTGCGAAAACATCACATCGCCAACACAAACAGCGCTTTACTGGTCATTTATAAGTGAACATCTATCTGCACTCTAGATCGGAAGCAACCTTGGAATTTGAAGTTCTCCTCTCCATCGTCTCCATCGATCAACCTGCAATAACTCCGTGCCTACCCTCAGCTACCTTGTACATCCATCCATCGTACTTTGATTGCTTCTTACCCAGCACTTTCTGGGTTCCGGTACATCAAAGCGTAGGGGCGGGGCTTTGGGCATATCTCGCGCCATCCCACTACTTATCTCTGATCTCTGACTCCTCCCTCCATCTCCAACCGATATTATAAAATTCACTAATCCACCGGACATCGAAAAGTCTTAATTCTGATTTATTACTTACAAATCTATTTAACCTGTCAATATTTCTATTTCATCCATTGAACATTTAAACATCTACATCAAAGTTCAAAGTTCAATAAAATCAGATACAACGGCGTGCTTCATTCTTTGTCGTACTCTGCAAAGAGCGACTGCTAGAAATATCTTCAACTCATCGCAATTCCTTCGCAATCGATCCCTGCTCTTCCGAAATTCGTCATCTAGACTTTGCTCGTCACCCAAAATCTCGAGAGTCTTTTCCACCTTTCCTCCCAACAATCACATACAACCTCCAGATCGCCATTTAAAGATGACTGCCAACCCTGCCGTCCAGGTTATTCCTGCGCAAACTCTCGACAATTACACCTTTCCAACCGATCGCCTAAGACTCACTCAAAACCACCCCGAGAAGACTCCCTTAGTATTGGTAGCATGTGGTAGTTTCTCACCTATAACTTACCTTCATTTGCGAATGATGGAGATGGCTGCCGATTATTGTAAGTTTAATACAGAGTTTGAACTCCTTAGTGGTTATTTCTCTCCTGTATCCAACTTTTACAAGAAGGCAGGCCTGGCGAGTTCGGAACACCGGTAAGTCTCATATTTCACATTGTGTTTATCCACTTAGCTAACACCTGCAGACTTAACATGTGCGAGCTGGCGGTACAATCATCAAATTGGCTTATGGTGGATCCTTGGGAGGCCTTACAAACAGAATATACCCCGACTGCCCTCGTACTCGATCATGTCGAGCATGAAATAAACAAAGTTATGGGCGGTGCTATACGACCGGATGGATCCCGCGTACCTGTTCGCATTGCTCTATTGGCCGGAGCTGATCTGATCGAGACAATGAGCATTCCAGGAGTTTGGAGCGAGGCTGATCTTCAACATATTTTGGGACAATATGGTACCTTCATTGTCGAACGTACCGGCACGGATATCGAGGACGCTCTTGCAAGTCTCGAGCAATACAAACGCAACATCTACGTCATCCAACAACTTGTCACAAATGATATTAGTAGCACAAAGATCAGACTCTTCTTGAGGAAAGAGATGAGTGTACAGTATTTGTTACCCGCTCCAGTCATCGAGTACATCGAAGAGCATCACCTTTACGAAGAGGATGGTGCATCATCCATTAGCGCCGGCAAATCCAAGGCAGCAGAAGGGTCAGGCCGGGCATCACCTGCAGTGGGAGATTCAAAGCTCAAGAATTAAGGAGGAAATTCATGATTGCGGAACAACTAGAGCGAAAAGAGCGACAAGGACGAGTTATGATTATACGAACCAGTTACAACTGGAAAGTCATTCTTTCAGCCAGATAAACATATGATCTGGCTCTCATATCCACGGCTTCACTTTCCAGGAACACTGGCAAAGACCGATTTTATGCATGTTAAAAATTCGATTGGATACCGATTTGGGATAAGGCGGGCATTTGAGCATTTCAGCCGGAGTTTGAGGAGCGTATTTGGGATACGGTTTAATTTATCTTTTTGCAAGTACTAGATGACTGGCAATTCATGCCGTCGACAGCATAATGTTATGAAGGACATATAGAATGAGTCTATAGAGCTCCATTACCAGCGATATCAAACTTTGCCCTTGAGTATGGTCTTGCAACGGCGTGTTCAATCATCTGTTTTGATGAGAAACCCTTGGCATGAACTTGATGTGTAAAACCAAGCAATCTTTGAAAATATAGCAACCTACAAATCCGCAGCAATGTGTAGACGGCAAAGTCACTGACTCACTGCTCGATTATGTAAACAGATGAGTGAGTACTGGTGTACCTTGTGAGTTTGTTGGCCATTGTGAAACAAGGATTCAAATGATACGCGAAGCTCTACGCCACATAGAACGACGACCTCGGAGCTAGAACTCCAGCTATGACAGCATTGGTTGGTGGCTGGGACGCATCTACAGAACTGATATACACCTGGGCAGACAACAATCATCAACTAACTCCAACACAACAATACAATATCAAATCAATAAATTAATTATCGATCGTTAATCTCAATCAATAATTAATTCATTGATTTGACATTTGTTTTCTTACTGCAAACCGTTCTCTTTGTACACTTACTCTATCCGATTCGCCTGTGTGTTATCGACTCTCCGCCTTCGTATATCGCGACGCTGGGCGGCGCATGTAAACAAAGGTAGTGATGCGGCATTCCTTCACTTTAGTCGGAATTCTCACTGCTGCTTTCGCAGCAGGCGAAGGATTTACACCGAAACACGAAGCTGGAAGATGTTCGATAAGGGGCAGCTGTGGGAAGGATAGTTGGTTTGGTCCTGAGCTCCCTTGTCCGGATAACGGGCTTGCAAGGGAACCGGATCATGAGGTGAGGAAACAACTGGTCGAGCTATGCGGTCCGAAATGGAGTACGGGACCTGTTTGTTGTGAGGGGAGTCAGGTATGTGGAAATGTTTGAAATGGGTCGGGACTTTGCTAATGGCTTCGCAGATAGATGCTCTTGCAGATCAGATCAAGAAGGCGAATCCAATTATATCCTCTTGCCCGGCATGCAAAGAGAATTTTTACAACACTTTTTGTACATTTACATGCTCTCCAGATCAATCTCTTTTCCTGAATGTAACGGAAACACAGAAGAAGGGTGATAAATACATCGTCACGGAGCTAGATCAACTCATCTCTGATGAATATGGGTCGGGTTTCTTTGATAGCTGCAAAGATGTTAAATTTGGACCAACAAATTCAAATGCCATGGAATTTATTGGAGGAGGGGCAAAGAATTACTCCTCATTCTTAGCTTTCCTGGGACACAAATCTTTACTAGGTTCGCCGTTCCAGATCAACTTTCCAGACCCTAGCAGATATCCGGAGAAGGGTATGGATCCATTACCTATGGTACCCAAGAAGTGTAACGACGAAGACCCAAATTTCCGATGCTCTTGTGTGGACTGTCCGGCAGTCTGCCCGGCTTTGCCAGAAGTTTCAAAGTCTGGGTCATGCCATGTTGGATTGCTTCCATGTCTTTCTTTCGCAGCTATCTTCACATACAGCATGGTACTACTATTGATCGTCGTTGCTGTGTTTGGTCACATAGCTTGGGCTAAGCATACCAAAAGACGTAATGAAAGATTACGACTTTTGGAAGATGTTGCCCCAAGTGATGATGATGATGAAGGTGACATGATCCACAATAGAGCCATGTATGACCGACCTCAAAGAACTTATTGGATCAATACAGTCTGTGATACTGCATTCAGTCGTCTGGGCTTCACAGCTGCGAGATTTCCAGCTATCACTATTGTAACAAGCATAATCATAGTTGGAATCTTGAGTTTAGGTTGGACAAAATTTGAGATTGAACAGAATCCTGCACGGCTATGGGTCAGCCCATCATCTTCTGCAGCTCAAGAGAAAGCTTACTTCGATTCGAATTTTGGACCATTTTATCGTGCCGAGCAAGTATTCTTGGTCAACGATACCAACTCATCAGGTCCTGGTCCTGTCATGAGTTACGATACGTTGAAATGGTGGCTTGAAGCTGAAGATCGAATTAGAGGGTTGACTGGAAAACAAACCGGTACCAAATTCAGTGATGTATGCCTGAAGCCCACTGGTGATGCTTGTGTCGTTCAATCTGTAGGAGGTTACTTGAACGACGATATTTCCAGTGTAGGCCCGGATACATGGGAGCAGACTATTCGATCATGTGCTGAATCACCTGTGAATTGCCGTCCTGCTTTTGGTCAACCGTTAGATCCTAAGATGCTCTTTGGTGGTTGGCAAGAATCTGGTGATGTCATTGATGCTACTGCCCTAATTATTACTTGGGTAGTAAACAATGATGATGAGGGGTCATCTCAAGTCGAACATGCTATGGATTGGGAGGCCTCCCTCCGGGATGAGTTGTTACGTTTGCAGGTTCAAGCAAGCGAACGTGGTTTAAGACTTTCTTTCTCAACTGAGATCAGTCTTGAGCAAGAACTTAATAAGTCTACCAACACTGATGCAAAGATTGTCGTCATTAGTTACATCATCATGTTCTTCTACGCATCTTTAGCTCTTGGCTCGACAACCATCTCATTCCAAACATTGGTGCACAACCCAGCTAGCTCTTTGGTCCAATCTAAATTTTCACTAGGAGTAGTGGGGATTCTGATTGTGCTGATGTCTATCTCAGCCTCAATTGGTCTTTTCTCCTTTGCAGGCGTTAAGGTTACGCTTATCATCGCTGAGGTTATCCCATTCATCGTTCTTGCAGTTGGTGTTGATAACATCTTTTTGATTGTACACGAATTTGAAAGAGTCAATACTAGCCATCCTGATGAAATGGTTGAGCACCGTATTGCAAAAGCACTTGGAAGAATGGGTCCATCAATTCTTCTATCAGCATCTACTGAGACTATTGCGTTTGCCCTTGGTGCTTTTGTTGGTATGCCGGCAGTTCGAAACTTTGCAATTTATGCTGCTGGCGCAGTGTTCATTAACGCTGTTCTACAAATCACCATGTTTGTTTCTATTCTCAGTCTCAATCAACGACGTGTTGAAGATCGTCGCGTGGATTGTATTCCTTGCATTCAGATCAAAACCGCCGGTGTTCACCTTGGAAATGGCAATGGCAATTCTTACTCGAGATTTTACGAAGGTTCTGATGAGGGTTTCCTTCAAAAGTTTATCCGCAAGACTTATGCTCCAACTTTACTTGGTCGCAAAGTAAAGACCGCTGTCGTCGTTATCTTTCTTGGAATATTCGCCGCTGCTGTTGCATTGATGCCTGAAGTCGCTTTAGGTTTGGATCAACGTGTGGCAATTCCAGACGGATCATATCTCATTCCATACTTCAATGACTTGTACGATTACTTTGATTCGGGACCACCAGTATATTTCGTTACTCGAGAGTTAAATGTTACCGAACGTAGCCATCAACAACAGCTATGCTCTCGCTTCACAACATGCGAAACAGAATCCCTCACCAATATTTTGGAGTCTGAAAGAAAGAGGCCAGAAGTTTCCTACATCGCAGCTACTCCTGCTAGCTGGATCGATGATTATTTCCGTTGGCTCGATCCTTCGTTAGACTCGTGTTGTGTTGAAGGTCGTTCAGCTTGCTTTGAACATCGTGATCCAGCATGGAATATCACTTTACATGGTATGCCCGAAGGTCAAGAATTTATTCATTACCTAGAAAAATGGATTGCGTCTCCCACAGATGACGACTGTCCTCTTGGTGGTCAAGCTGCCTATGGAAATGCTCTGGTTATTGATGCAGAAAGAGATACTATTCCAGCAAGTCACTTCCGCACGAGTCACACACCACTCCACAGCCAAGAAGATTTCATTGCCGCCTATGCCTCTGCTCGTCGTATCGCAGATGGTATGAGTGAAAAGTCTGGTCTAGAAGTCTTCCCCTACAGTGTCTACTACATATTCTTCGATCAATACACCACAATCATCAGTCTCACAGCAACTCTCCTCTGTTCCGCTTTGGTACTCATTCTATTCATCTCTTCGATTCTTCTCGGATCTCTCAAAACAGGCGCTGTAGTCACAGTAACAGTCATAATGATAGTAACCGATATCATCGGCACAATGGCTGTCTTCAACGTCTCTCTCAACGCAGTCAGTCTGGTCAACCTCATTATCTGCGTCGGCATCGGCGTGGAATTCTGTGCCCACATCGCCCGCGCATTCATGTTCCCCTCGCGCTCCGTCATGGAAAAAGCAAAAAATAAGTTCCGCAATAAGGATGCGCGCGCCTGGACCGCTCTTGTAAACGTAGGCGGCTCAGTCTTCAGCGGTATCACAATTACGAAGCTAGTAGGCGTCACGGTGTTGGCGTTTACGAGGAGTAAAATCTTTGAAATTTATTACTTTAGAATTTGGCTTGCGTTGGTCATTTTTGCGGCATTACATGCGTTGGTTTTCTTGCCCGTGGCGCTTAGTTTGGCTGGTGGAGAGGGGTATAGAGATAGTGGGGATGAAGGGGGGTTGGAGGAAGATTTGGCGGAGAGGAGATATAGAGCTCTTTTGCCGGATGATGAGAGTGATGATGAGTATTAGATTTACGGTCAATGGAGGGCATAATGGAGGTGGATGCTTTATGCATCGTGGAACACATGATAGACTCACAGCTGGGGTTGGAGTTGGAGTCGGAGTTGGAGTTGGAGTTGGAGAGATGTGGCAGAGAAGATAAATTTGTAAAAATACTTGAGAGAAAGATATTGCAAGGTAGATGGATGGATGGATGGATGATATATATGTGTATGTATATATGGCGTATAAGAATTCGAAGAAGTATTCAGGGATTCAGTGAAGAGATTGTGGGAGGGAGGAATGGTAATGAGTTTGTCTGATTGGACTATTACTGGTATACATACATGTATGGAAGGGAAGACGAATGGATGAATGGAAGTATGAAATGATGGATGGATGGGTAGGTGGTAGGTGGTTAGGCGGATAGGTACACAGCGTAATAATCCCATCACAGTAATCGGAAATCATAGTAATGAAATGGTATATGTTTATCTATTGTTTTTGATGTGGTGATGTGGTGATGTGGTGTTGTGGTGTTATGAGATGTATTCTATATATGAATAGGTGTATGGGTGTTTGTATGTTTATATATATGAGTGTTTGTATGTATGTATGATATTAAGTATATATATGTATACAAGTCAAAGGAAGTATTATAGGTACTAAATATCTATTTCCATTCCCATTTCAATCTTCTTTTAAAATATAAGAGTGTAAGAGTATATCTACTTATATCTAGGTATGTATATATATATATATATGTATATATCTACATATACCTATCTACTTATATCTACCTATATGTATATATACCTATTTAGAAAAACAAAAGGAGAGAAACTTTCCAGGGTCAGGGTTTAAAGATAGTATTGGTGTTGGTGTTAAGTTTTGAGATGAGGAGGAGGAGGATGAGAAAAAGAAGGAGGAGGAGGAGGAGGAGGAGGAGGAAGATGGGTTAATTATAAGTAGATGAATATAGAAGAGTAAAAAAGTAGAAGAATAGAAAAATAAAAGAATAGAAAAATAGAAAAACAGAAGAAAAAAAGAAAAAAAAAAGAAAAAAAAAAAAAAGAAAGAATACTTGCCGGCTATTAGAAAAATTCTATCGATTACTCTAAAGTAGTCGGTAGTATCAATTCTGATCTACAGCAATCCTAATATGATGAAATTATTTTATAAATTGATAATAAATCAATTATATATTTAATTCAAAAAAAGAAAAGATAAAATTGTTTATTAGTATAGTCTCAATATAATTATTAAAAAATGATTATTTTAATAATAATAATGAAGGTATAGATGTAAAGTTAGATTTTATTTAAACATATTTGATACTTTAGGATTGGAGAAATAACATTTCCAATTACAAACCGAACTTGGCAGAAAAATATTATATTTTATAATATTATAAATTATTAAGAACTATAATAATAATTCTTTAATCAATTATATATTATTAGAAATTCAATATTTAATTAAAAGATTAATTAAAGCTATAATCTGTATTAAAATTTAAAATTATATATTATATAGTTAATTTACTA
Source organism: Botrytis deweyae (assembly GCF_014898535.1). Lineage (NCBI taxonomy): Eukaryota > Fungi > Ascomycota > Leotiomycetes > Helotiales > Sclerotiniaceae > Botrytis > Botrytis deweyae. The sequence continues at coordinate 233,968 of NW_024066242.1, forward strand.
TTGATTTATAAAAAGAATTTCACTGTATTAGGGTTACTGCAGGTCAGAGTTGGTGCTACCAACCACCTATGAATGGTTAGCTATATTATAAATAGTCGACAAGTAAAAGAATAAAAGAATAAAAGAATAAAAGAATAAAAGAATAAAAGAATAAAAGAATAAAAGAATAAAAGAATAAAAGAATAAAAGAATAAAAGAATAAAAGAATAAAAGAATAAAAGAATAAAAGAATAAAAGAATAAAAGAATAAAAGAATAAAAGAATAAAAGAATAAAAGAATAAAAGAATAAAAGAATAAAAGAAAAAAAGAAATAAATTAAAAAATTGAAAAAAATAAAAAAATGAACAAATAAAATAAGAAAATGAAAAAATGAAAAAATGAAAAAATGAAAAAATGAAAAAATGAAAAAACGAAAAAATGAAAAAATGAAAAAACGAAAAAATAAAAAAAATGAAAAAATAAAAAAATAAAAAAATAAAAAAATAAAAAATAAAAAAATAAAAAAATAAAAAAATAAAAAATAAAAAATAAAAAATAAAAAATAAAAAAATAAAAAATGAGAAAATAAGAAAATAAAAAAATAAGAAAATAAGAAAATAAGAAAATAAGAAAATAAGAAAATAAGAAAATAAGAAAATAAGAAAATAAGAAAATAAGAAAATAAGAAAATAAGAAAATAAGAAAATAAGAAAATAAGAAAATAAAAAATGAGAATGAGAATTACAAGCCACCTATACTATATATCTATAAAAATAAATTAAATATCTTCAATATATAATCTTATATATATACTTTACTAAAAGAAATTGAGATTATATTCTATTAGGTAGATAGTCCTATGAATAATTCTAGTATACCTAGTGTGATATATTACACAAGGAGATGATTAATTAGTTTCTTATGAGAATAGAGTAAAATAAAATAAGATAGGATGAGATAACATGAGATAAGTTGCAATAAAATAAAATCTTTGAATTTATTTATATATCTATCTACTAGTTATCTATCTATCTATTTATATTCTATAAATTGAATACTCAAGAAACCTTCCCTTGACTAATAAGTCCATACATCTACTATCATACCAATTACTATTCTCCCAAATCAGTATTTACAGTCAGGGATGTATTCTCTTCTGATTACTTCTCATCTCCGCATCTCCCTTCCTTCCCAAAACACAACTCAACTCAATCCTTCACCTCTCCATCTTCATCTCCATCTTCATCCACCCCACGTAATCCAAAAACCCCCCTCCCCCATCCAAACCTTCTCGCCATTCTCCTCCCCACACACCTCAACATAACCGGATCAATCTTCGCCACCGGATGCGGTCGATGGAAAATAATTTTCCCGCTACGATTTACGAATACTCTTTCCCCTTTCCCCTCTCCATCCTCATCCTCCCCTACCTCTCCTTCTCCCAACTCCGCAAACTCCCTCTCAAACCCCACCGCACTACCTCCTTTATTCCGCGCACAAAATCCCATGTCAGACATACTATGTACGAAAAGATCCCATTCGATACTCTTTGTGGATGCGTCTTCGGCGGTGCAGGGATACATATGGGAGAGAATTTCGTAAGCACGTTTTGTGACGAGGATTTTGGGGGGTGGGGAGGGAGAGATGGTTGTATTTGCTAGGTAGTTGGCGAGTTCCTGGGGATTAGTTGGGGAGGGTTGGGTACTGATAGAGGGGCGAGTCTTGTCTTTTGCTTTAATCTGGGTTGGAAGGGTTGAAGTTAAATCTTCCGTGCCCCAAGTTGTTTGTGTGGGTGTTTTGGCAGATTTCTGGCTCTTTTGATTGATTTTGGTGTTCTGGTTCTGTTCGATTTGAGCTAGTAGCTGCCGTTCCTCAGCTTGGACAGCACTTAGGTATTCTTGAGTAGTGGTGGCACTGATACACCCAAGCTCTTCAGCTACCTCGTCTTCGGTGAAACCATTCTGCTTCGAAACCATCAAACTGTCCTTCCTGATGCCCTGCCAGAATGCCTCCAGTGCTTTCCTGGTGTTTTGAGAGTGATTCAACCAAGCCATGTCCTTCCGACCAGTGGGGGCTTCAACCTCGTGGAAATTCTTGAAAAATGCTTTTCCTAGCTTGGTACAAGCGTCGTTGTTGGTAAAGTGACTTCTGACATTAAAAGCCTTCCAAGTTTTTCGTTTTTCTGACTGAAACACCTCATCCAAGGTTCTAGGTCTACTTAGGGGTCGATGTAAACGAATGGCAGCCAACATTTCATGAGAAGCTGCTAGATCTGAGAGTAGATTTGATAAGACCTCGTCTAGGCGAGACTTTTCTTTGATATTACTCTTAGTCAGGTGATTCTCTAAAATAGAGAATAATAGTGCATGATCTATGGGCACTTCTTTTGGCAATTTGTTTGGCGTTTGTTGAATATCCGGTTCGATTTGCAATTGGACTAAACAATAATCTAAGAGCTCGTTCTCAAATGCATATTTTGGATCAGAAAGCAAGCCGTTCTTCCGGTTCACTTCGAGGATATCAGGCCCATGTTCTTGGGATTTTCTTGTTGTCGTATAAATGTGAGAAAATCCCGGTCTCTGTGAAATCGTTTTTCCAAGAAGATCGCCACGGCGGTTGACATCATTCACTACCAAGAGTCTAAATAGTAATTTAGTAAGATTCCATGTCAAGCTGGAGTACTCAACAATCTATGCAGATGATTGGAAAACTTAAACCAACTTACTCTAGTGCACCCAATGCCTTATCATATTTAGATGGAAGATCTTCGCCTTGTGCAATATTGTCTCGAAATCGATCATGAATTGATTTGACAAGTTCACATTCGTTCTTTGCCCATCCCCACCTCCAGCAAGACTTGATGGCTTCAGTGATCCCCCGTAAAACCAGCCACCCAGGCCCCATATCTTTAGTCGACTCATAAGCACCTCCATGGCACATGGCCGCGATATATCGTTTCATGTATGCCGGCTCTGTCTGCAATAGCCAAAGATGATCGACGGTTGCTTCTAATCGTGTTTGAGCCAACGAGATCAGATTGGTGGGAGAAAACGATGGAGGCGATGAGAATGCTTGATTGGTGTAGGGTGACCACAATTCCACGACATTACTATGCCTAAATCCCAGCGAAACCATAGATTTCCATTTTTCCGCTGCAAGAGGTGTATTTCCATCTATTCCTTGAAGTATGCCGTCAACGACCCTCCGAAGTGAACCCATCAGATGAGCTTGAGCCTCGATAACAAGACGTGCCTTGGGGAACCCAAGAATATCCGCTCTGTGTGCCGGAGCAGCTTTCCAGTCCACCACCTCCCCGTACCTGAGACCATACATCACGATACATTTGGCTGAAAAGTCAACGTCGAAGTGTCCAGAGAGAAAAGAGTCCTTGAGCTGTCGTGAGTCAAATGACGCCCAGTCCTGAGGGGCATACACCGTTCGATTGTGCAACAAAGCAAAAAGAACAGCGGGGTTGGTTTTGAGGACTTCTAAATTCAACCAATTTAGGAGGAGGTGATGGTGAGTTTCTAGAGAGCGCAGTTCCATTTGACCATCGCTATTTATGGGCGGGATCTGCTTGCCTTCAGGGGTGAAACCATGACGTGGGATGATCCACCCTTTCTTGCACAAATTTGGAATGGCTTCAAGTAGCAGCGCCTGACGTTTGTCTTGACTTTTCTTCTTCCATCGATTAACAATGATATCCCCATACTTCGCGAGTCTATCTGTTAAATATTTGCGATCTTGTTGTATGACATTGATGTATGAAGCAGCAATTTGTTTGGCTTCATCGCTGGAAAGTGAACGTCGATAAAACCAGCCAGGATGCATTTGCTCTTGGCGTGTGTAGAAGCCCTGTTCACAATCGACGCAGATACCTGCAGTGACAGAGATTCAGTAACAGCCTCATAGGACCAAGTTTTTAAGCATAGCGGGGAAACAAAGGCACTGCGAGAAGGAAAGATGAAAACCCATACAGGGATTTGAGATTGAAGCATAAATTTAGGAGAGAAAAGATTGTCTTACTCACATGGAGGGTCGCAGATAGCTGCTTTGACTTCATCTGAATGCATGGCCAGGTTGTGGGAAGTGCTACTAAGTGGAATCCCTAATCCTTGATAAGGTGCGTCAATTGGACGGCTGCCATAGAGCCTCGGAAATTTTCGTTGCATCTTTATTGAATCGATATATGAGTGATTGTAGGTTTTATCAGTTTACCACATAACCTTCTCTATCAAATTCAAGTAATTGAAATGACCAATAACAACAGAGCTGGTCGACTTTGGTGGTTCAGTCCAGAAAATGAGACCAAATACTAAGGAATGGAGTTTCTTTTTGAAAAGTGGTGGGGAAGTTCTCGCGATGATATTGTTGAACAAAATTACTGAGGCAACCACGTCGAGAGTGTCTATTCGCCTAAAGATCGTTGATCTATATTCGTCTAATGTGTTTGAGATATGATATCTCGCGAACGCCTGCGATCGTTTTGACTCAGTACTCCTGGCCTTTGAGAGCTCGCCGTCAAAATTTGCAAAGCGTGTATTTGACTCCATATCAGAGATCGAGAACAGTAAATTATTATATAGTCTCTGAGCTTTTTTGAATGATATGGCGCAGCATAAGTGAAGATGCCTATAATTCTCGAGTGAGTATATTACTGGAGAAGAACGATGGCGCAAAGAATAACGGTGAGGGGGGATGTTGCTAGGGTTCCCACCATAGGTAACAGCTTGAATTCTTAGTATAAATAGTTGGCCACCAGATGGGGTAGAATGCATCGACTGTCAGGTTTTAACGGGAATCAGAATATATCGGCGACGGCAAGGGTCAAAGTGGAGTTGATGTACATACTTGATGTAATCTAAAGTCTCGGTTTGCGTGCAGACTAGTGAGAGATTCGCACTGTAAGGAATATCAAATTGATTCATGTGAATACCTAGTGGTTATCAGGATCTTCCAAAGGAACATCTGCACAGAGATCTTATGTCTGTGGGGTGTAAGCTGCGCAGGTGTCGATCGTGTAGCCCGCGGAGCCAAGAGTCAACGACTTGTATCGATCGAACACGTTGATAATGGTCTTTCTCAAGACTTGAATAAGAAAGCTCGAATTTTTGAAGAATGTAAGAGAAAGAAATGATTAAACAAATCAAATTGAAGTACTCAGCAGCTTTGCGCGACATTTCATTTGATGAAGGGATGTCTTGATGCTTCGACTTGAGGAAAGCACCTGTAGCGATGTTTTAAGACTTTTCTTGGATGTAGTAGATATATCTATCATACTAGAGAGGTACGGCGTGTGTCTCTTGCGCGGTGAACTATCCGGACCAACATCTGATCATGATGGGCTCTATTCTATATCTTCCACATCGTATACGCATCAATCTCAAACAAGATGGTCACTACCAGCTATCGAATGCAACCGTCTCGCCCGTCACGAATTGCCGGTCCAAGGGGTAAACATACACCATTGTGGATTGAAAAAGAACAAGTATTTAAGCATCAATGACAAAAATATAAATCGTGTCAATCTAGACAACTTGTCTCTTGGTGCAGATACATTCTGATTGCTGGTGAAAGTGATGTCGGATATAAGGGCTAGAAGCACAGTCAAAGCCAGCAAGCGTGGATTGAGTTTGAGGAGTAAAGCTTTGAAGAATCCAATAGATCCGAAGTTTGCTATTTCACATATAGTGTTGTCACTGTATCAATCTGGGTCGATCCATTGTTAGAAGGTGCCCCTCCTGAATGAGCTAGTTGCGATGGTCGTCATTTCTATGCTCGCTATGATGGTGAATGCACGGACTCATGGAATTGATGAGAACACTCTGATTTGGTTCATGCCAGAAGATACATGGAGATACTCTCGTCGTCTATCATGCGGTAGACTGTTATGTTGACCACGTTGGAGAGTATTCGAGAGAGATCTCCAAGGTTATCATCGACATCAAAGTCTCGATGTTTCATGAATTCATGCGGTCCCTCAGTCAATCTTGCTTATTAATACGAGTATTTCACCCCTATATAGCGTCTCCTCGCTGATAAGATAGCCAGCCAAGCCAGCCTATTAGCTTCGATATGTGGTGCCCTTTGATTTCTCGGCTTATGTACTGAGGCCGATAACGCGCATTTGGCATAAAACCCAAAAATAGATTTCTGTCTAATAAAAAAAGAAATTTTAGAATCTGTATAATATATTTATAGAAATCTAATAAAGAAAGATAAAATTCAATCTTATTGAAGACTTTTTATAAAACAAATTATATCATTAAATAGCCCTTAAAGTTAGCTTTATTAATTTGTTTTTAGAATTCATTTCGAAATATTCTATAGAAAATATACTAATATTTAAAATCTATCTTCAAATAGTTTTCTTTATAATATATAAACTACTTTAGAATAAGCGAAATAAGCAAATAAGTTTAATAAGAATTCCTTATCTCAAGTTTAATAAGAATTCCTTATTAAGTTTATTTCAGCTTATTTTATTTAATTTGTATAATTAATATAGTTTTAATTAGATTTTATAATATTAAATAAGAGAATTCAATTTAGTATATAATTTTAAAGAAATTAATAAAAGAAAAAAGAAAGAGGTTTAATTATTAATTAGAATTAAAGGAATCAATCAATATATTTCTTTTTGAATTATCTCAAAAATTAAAATTTATATTCAATTCTAACTATTTTTATTATATTTAAAGATCTGTTTTATCTTAATACCTTAATTATTAAGCTTAATAACTAATCAAACCTTGAATAATATTATTAATATTAAATAGAATATTTTAATTCAATATACAATTCTAAAAGAATTAATAAAATAAAAAGAAAAGAAATATTATTATTAATTAAAACTCAAGGAATTGATTAATATAATTACTTTTAAATTATCTCAAAAAATAAAATTTATATTCAATTTAATAATATTTAAAAAACAAAAGACTGAATATCAAAATTAGTTTTTTTTTAATTTTATTAGGAATATTTTTATATTGAATATAAATTTCATTTTTTGAGATAATTTAAAAGTAATTATATCAATCGATTCCTTGAGTTCTAATTAATAATAATATCTTTTTCCTTTTCATTTTATCAATTCTTTTAGGGTTGTGTACTGAATTAAAATATTCTTATTCTTAAATGCACACTACTAAATTCTAAATTAGATTTTAGCTTAGGCAGAAATCTATTTTTAGGGTTTATGCCAAATGCGCGTTATCGGCCTCAGTATCATGACTTCATCATCGTTCGAAATCCCACCACTTCATTCTTTCTCTTAGTGAGTTGATCGAAAACTTTAATGATACCTACCTCCTTGAACTTGAGAAATACCACAGAAAATGTCAATATCCTATAGAATCATGTTACATATTTATTATTTTGCTTCTCTCACATCTATTTATAATAATTTATTTCCAACAGAATCTCCTTGAATTTGGGTTTGAGTGAAAGAAAAAAGAAAGAGTTTATTGATAGAAAAAGAGTGAATTGTGTTGTGTCTGCGTGCGCAATTGGGAGAGAAGAATCAACGTCGAAAGTTGCTTTGCATTGCCGCAATTATGGTGAATACTCAAGAGCTTCTGGCTCAAATGGAGGTATGTAATTCTTGAATTCATTCACTATCTCATTTCATTTTGAGTTTTCTATTTCTTTTGCTATATACGTTGTTGTATACGTTGTTGACGAATTACACAGTCAGAATATTGTCCCCCACTCGATAACAGTACGTTTCGTGCAATCATTGCAGATTACGATCTATCCAATAAAGAGCAAATCGAGACTGCGCGCATGGTTTTGGACATGATAAGGAAAGATGCAGAGTTTGAAGAAGCTACTGGCTTCGATCCTAGTGGAACTTGGGGCGGACCATACACAAATAGAGGGGAAACTTCAGCAGAGCAGAATTCGCAGAATGGCAATAGCAGAAACGATGATGCGAGCACAAGTAGTAAAAGTGTACCTGGATGGAGTAGTTCTACAGACGACACATTAAGTCAGAGAACATCTTCACTAGATCTTTTAGAAGGATTGGACTTTCCTGGCAGTGAAGATACTTATAAGGGAACTGACTTTACGGATTCTCTTGAGGGAATGGATGTGGATAGTCAAGAGAATTTTTTGCTTGCAACTTTCAAGACCCTGAAGCCTTTTGATGTCAAATATTCCCTAAAGAAGTCCAAAGGAAATGTTAATTTGGCAATCGAGGATTTGCTCAATCTATCCTTCCTCGAGGAAACAGGATCGAGGAGACGTGGTATTGAAGCTTTCTCTGAAAGTTCCGCGTCACCTAAAACCCGCAAACAAAAAGGAAAGAGAAAAGGTCGAAAGACTGAAGCCTCTGAAAGCAATTCTACTGCAGACGATTCGCCCCTTACTGCTGAAGCGAGTAAATGGGAGACGGGTAGAAAAGATGTCGAATTTCTATCTACCAGAACCGGCTTACCGATGCAACAAATCACTTCATTGTACCACAATAATGGAGCATCTGTCAAAGCGACAATCTTATCAATTATCGAAAACTACCCTGCCACCGATATGGAAGAGGAAGACCCAATAATCGAAGTTCAAGCAATGGAACTCGGGGAAGCTTTTCCTTCAGTTAAGCCCTCCCATATACTCATTCTCACTCAAATGACATATCCATATACAGCCAATGCACGTGAGTTGGCAAACGCACTCATATCGACTCCCGTCTCCAAATCTGGTAAACCAAACCTTCAAATCGAAATTCGACATACGCCCCTTGTTATTGACCCCTCACCCACGGTTTTATCCGCTTCAAAACAATACTCTTTAAATGCCATCTATCCCACCCATTCCACCTCGTCTAATCCTGGTACACCACTCTCTCCCTCCACAGACGCAAGCCCTCACATCAATGCGCGCAACACTGCTTTCCAAAAAGCATCTGCTGCATACAAGAAATCCAGATCTAATCCTCTAATGGGCGGCGCAGCAGCCTATTACTCCCAACAAGGACGAAATGCCAACGTTCGTGTTAAAGATGCCGAAAGTGCAGCCGCAGACGAATTAGTCATGAGTCAATGCTGGAACGGTGGTATAGATTTACACGGAGTTGGAGTCCGAGACGCAGTGAGAATTGCAAGAGAGAAAGTAACCATGTGGTGGGTCTCGGAGGAACGGAGAAGACTCGGCAGTGGATACATACGAGCGGGACCACAAGAAGGGTTTAAAATCGTAACGGGCGTGGGAAATCATAGTGAAGGTGGGAAAGGGAAGTTGGGACCTGCAGTAGCGAGAATGTTGATTAAAGAAGGGTGGAAGGTACAGGTTGGGAGTGGTGCCTTGCTTGTTACGGGGGTGGCGAGGAAGTAGAGATATTTTTGGTAGATCTTTTTCTTTGGAGGGTATAAAAGCAGGCGTACTTGATGGTGTCGTTTGGTCATTAGGTGATGACAAAAGGCGTTTTCAGCGATTGTGTGGGTGGATGATGGAGTTTGGATAGCTTCTCGGTGAATGTTGTTTTGTTTATGAATACATGAGCGGATAAAGTGTCTTACAAATTTATGTAGATAGAATTTATAAGCGTCATTAGAGTAGATTAATATACTCAAATTTTGCATAACGGTATACGAGCAACGATGGTGATGTTGAAGTAAGTGAGCACGATGAGGAGTATCTGTAAATGCAAAATTCTATGCCTCAAGTACCTAGGTAGGTATCTATTGTATCTCTCGCTAATGCGTGCTAGTGCTAATGCTAATGTACTCCCAATTCTACAATCATAATCTCATAATCTCATCTATGCATTCCCTTTCCCCCCTCTCACAATCTCCCATCCCCTCACTTCAAACTACCCACACCTCCTTCAAACTCACCCACATCATACTCCTCCGGGTATTCCTCCATCACCGTCCTCAACTCCTCCATCTGACTCTTCAGCTCTGGCGTCATCTCTTTATACACATCCTCAAACATACTTTTAATCGGCGGTTTCTTTTCCTTCTCCGCCTCGCTCAGTTTCTTCAAAACCTCCTTTTTAATATTCGTCCGCGCTTCAATCTCCTTCGCTTCATCCCACACATTTCTCTTTTCCAAGTATTTCCGCAGCCGCGTAATCGGATTATCTCTGCGTTTCCAATCTTCGACTTCGACGCGCGCGCGGTACGCAAAGGAATCATCCGAGGTGCTGTGGTGGGAAATGCGATAGGACATTGCTTCGATGAGGACGGGGCGCCCGCCATCGGTGAGCGCCAGCTCGCGCGCTTTCTTGGTGACTTGCAGCACGGCCCAGATGTCGTTGCCGTCGACGCGGATCGTGTCGATGCCGTAGCCGGTGCCGCGGCTGGCGATGCCGTCGCCCCGGTATTGTTCGAGCGTGGGGGTCGAGATGGCGTACCCGTTGTTGCGGCAGATGAAGATTACAGGGCAGGAGCGCGTAGCGGCTATGTTGAGGGCGCCGTGGAAATCTCCTTCTGAGGCGGCTCCTTCGCCAAAATAGCAGGCTACGACTCGGGGAGGGAGAGAGGGATTTTGGAGACGTTGGAGTTTTAATGCGTATGCTGCTCCTGCGGCGTGGGGGATTTGAGTTGCGAGAGGAGAGGATATAGAGTGCTGTATTTTGTTAGCTGTTTGAATTCTATTCCTTCTCATTTTTTACGTCAAGTTTTGGGCAATATAAGAAGAAAACTTACAATATTCAACTCCTTACTCCCATAATGCACAGGCATATTCCTTCCCTTTCCCTTATCCTTCCTATTGGCAAAAAGCTGGCTCATAAAATCCTCCAGCGTATATCCCCTCTGCATAAACACACCCGCCTCTCTATACTGACTAAAAATCACATCGCCCTTCTCCAACGCCGCCGCCGAGCCCACACAAGTACCTTCTTCGCCCTGACTCGGCATGTAAAAGCTCAATCGACCTTGTCGCTGTGCTTCAACCATTATAACATCCATAATGGATACTTTTATCATGTTGAGGTACATTTCTAACGCAGCTTCGTCGGAGGGGAGAACAGCGGATGGATCGAGGATGTCGCCGTCGGGGGACATGGTGCGGTAGGTAGGGATGGCAGTGTAGGTAGAGGGGTGTTCGAAAGAGAGAGAGGAAGTAAATTTACTGTCCACTGCTCCAGGGAAGCGTACTCTATGGCTCTTATTAGCAATTGATACTCTTTTTCAAATCAATCGAAACTCACCCTGCAGACCCAGGTTTCTGACTTGGTCCCACGGTAGAATGACATCTTGCCGACCATATTCCATGAATCTTGCTTCTCGAAAAAGATGTAGAGATTCTTCCCCTCTTACTTCCCCGCAAAAGACATCCTCCAATTCTCTGTGAATTCATAATTGTTTGCTTATCTGACTTCAGTGATCAATTTAACAATCTCACACCTAAACCTCAATATAACATTCCCAAGCAGCAAATTGACCGTTTCAAAGAATTAATGCGAAAACATCAAGAAGAAATCTTCAACATCATTTCAATACCAACCGGGACCTTCTTAAATACAAAACAAAAAGAGCGTCCGGCACAAGAAAGATCAACACAGATACTGGGGACTCCAACCGTGCTAAAACACTGGAGACCAAGGCTGAAATCTGGGGTAATGCCGTCGATAACCGATCCACTCCCATCCCTTGTTCCGCTAGCTTCCTTCTTCACCAAACCACTAGCCGGAGAAAAAACTTGGCAAGGCTGACGAGGCGAGAAATTTATCGGGATTTGGAAAGACTTGGGGGACATTTTGTATTCCCATTTGTTTTATAACTCCGTCTAGTTCTTGAACCTACCACGGAATCATAGTCATCCAATTCAGAATGGCTTGCAGATCAGCACTCAGACCTTTAACCAGGTCTGCCAGAACTCAATTCGCTTCGAGATGCTTTTCCACTTTGAGTTCGATACGTCAGGCCGATTCATCCTCGACACAAACATCGTCTGCGGGTGCATCGACTAGTGATAATGGACGAACCACACATTTTGGATTTCAGACTGTGCCGGAGGCGGAGAAGGAAGCTAGAGGTGTGTTCAATGGCTTGAATATTCAATGATGGGGCGATTAGATTGCATGAACGAAAGCTAATTCGTACATCGTGCTGAATAGTTGCGGGAGTCTTCAGTAATGTGGCAGCCTCGTACGATACCATGAATGACTTTATGTCATTGGGGATTCATAGATTATGGAAGTATGTTTAGTCTTTCTTGCATTCTCTTATTCAACCCAGACAATCTTCCACATACATCCACATATAACATCTACTAACCCCGACCCTAGAGACCACTTCGTGCGCTCCATAAACCCCGGTTTCACCCCCCCTACCTCCTCTACCTCCACCTCCTCCTCCCCCCAAGGCTGGAAAATGCTCGACATAGCCGGCGGCACCGGCGACATCGCCTTCCGCCTCCTCGACCACGCAACCAACATCAACAAATCCCCCTCCTCCAGCATAACCATATCCGACATCAACCCTGAGATGCTAGCCGAAGGGCGCAAACGCTCGCTGCAAACCTCCTATGCCCATTCCCCGCGTCTCAATTTCCTCCTCGCAAACGCCGAGTCTCTGCCCATGGTGCCCTCCAATTCCCTCGATCTCTACACCGTCGCCTTTGGAATCCGCAATTTCACAAATAAGGCTGCGGCGTTGCGGGAAGCGCACCGTGTTTTGAAACCCGGTGGACTGTTCGCTTGTTTAGAATTCTCGGATGTGACCAATCCGTTGTTTAATGCCATTTATAAACAATGGAGTTTCTCAGCGATACCATTGATTGGTCAATTGGTGGCGGGAGATAGAGATAGCTATCAGTACTTGGTAGAGAGTATTGAGAAGTTCCCTAAACAGGAGGAATTCAGGGACATGATTAAGGAAGCCGGATTTGTGGTTCCTGGAAAGGGCTGGGAGGATTTGACAGGTGGAATTGCAGCCATCCACAAAGGCATTAAACCTCTAGAGAATTAGACAAGGGGGTTATCCTATTTGCTAGAAATCCGCTTTGATATTGCGTTGTCTTTATGAGTTTGAATCATTCCAACTCTCGAGTAAATCACGTTAGAAGATCTGTATACTAGGTAACTCCACCATGTAAAATGTATATACACGTTATTGTACGATACCATAAACTTGAAATATCACAATGAGAAATCACAAACACATTTACTAAAAATTTAATTGATGTTTTCTATGCGTCTGCAATCATTTGACAACCAAACCCTTTCTGACACCTTGCAACCACCAACCTTTCAATTCTCATGTTTTCCCCTAGGGAAATTTGAGACAAAGACTAGAATACATGTGCAGCGCTATTCATAGATTCGTTTCGAATATCTCATTCCATAATGAGATCCATGATATGATGCGACTCAAAGCTACCCGTATCAAGAATACAGATGCGAAGGAAATAGAACGAGCTAGTAGCCATCATCGCCTGCACACAAATAAAGGTAGGAACCGTGAAGTATGAGCAAATGTTTGTAACTCCACTCCGGTACCTTAGAATATTTTTATGAGGACGAAAAAAAGCCGAAATACTAATATGGCTGAGCCTCTGTCAAGATAGATATCTTCTGTTCACAATAAGTGACCGTTTAGAAGATGTACTGTACGAGAAATGTGACTTTTTGGTGCGAGAAAATAATGAAAACTGGTGATGTATGATGTCGGATATTATCGTTGATCAAGAATCACCTCCTGCTGGTGTAGCCGAAGCTAGAGCAGGGGATGCTCCACCTTCCTTATTGAAGCCACCTCGTCCGCCACGTCCCCCTCTACCTCTATCATTTCCTCTTCCACGGGTAGATCCACCTCGACCACCTCGACCGCCTCGGCCACCTTCGCTGTCGCTAGCACCCCCACTTCCGTAACCACCTCGGGGAGCACTACTGTTTCCGCCTCTGCTACTACCCCAACTGCCGGCACCTCCGCGGCTTGAAGAGTAAGACTTAGTATTATCTCTAGCCTGGAATAACTTCACCAAAGGTCTTGAGCGATCCTCACTGCTGCGTTGTGTGACCTCTGCAGGTAGACGACCTAGAGCATCGTCTCTCTCCTGAGTGGTCTTGAAGACGGCAACCTTGTTGGATGCACCCCATTTATCGACTCGAATAATCTTTGCCTTGTCATCGTCGTGGAACAAGTCGCGGACATGATCTTCTGAGTTTACATTCATAACGAAGAGACCAATGATTTGTTCGGCAGAAGGCTTAGCTGCTGGGGATGAGCTGTCTGTACCATTTGTGGTCGCGGGAGTCTTCTCTTCCTCTTTGGCAGATGGTAGGTTAACAACATTGTTTTGAGCTGGTTGTGGTGTGGCAGGCTTGGCTTGGAATGGAGCTGGTGACTCTGCGGTACGTTCAGGACCAGCTGGTGGAGCTCTGGTTTGTTGTTGAGCTTGTCCTCGTTGACCAAAAGGTTGCGCTGGAGGTTGTGCGGCGGGTGAACGCTGAGCTGGCCCAGTAGGTGGTGCAGAGGATACAAGATTTTGGCTTGATCCAGGTGTTCCAGAGCCGGTCGCAGGTGCTTGTGCTTGTTGCTGTTGGTGACCTGGGTGTTGCTTTGCACCTCGATGAGCGAAGTTGAATCCTTGAGCTCGCATTTCGGTACCGATGCGTCCATCCTGAACTTCCAAAACCAACCATCCAAAGGCAGCATCAGCTAAGTTAAAGTTCCACATATTTTTGAAAGCACTTTCGTCAACTTGACCCAAAGTAGCGGCATTAGAACCACCGACGGGGCCGCCGAATGGGTTACCTCCATGTGCGGTGCTTGGCATCTTCTCTACAATACCAAGTGCGTTGTTAAGAAGGTTTTGTTGAGCTTCGTTTTGAGAAATGGCCGGTTGAACTTCGCTCTTGACTGTCTCCCATACGTCATTGAAGGAAGCTTTGGATGCTGCGAGCTTACCCCGGTAATGATCCAAGGTAGGGTTGACACTGAATTCGTTGTAGGAGCTTCCGTATCTGAAATGAAGTCCTGCGGATATCGAGAAGTCGGCTTTGAGGGTAACTGAAAGCTGGTTCAAAATACCCTCGCGAGCTGGTGACGCATGGGTAATAAATACACGGGTTTCGGTAGGATCGTATACACGATTGGCGGTATCTACCAGCTCTCCCATTTGAAGTAATGTAGTCCACATGGTTCCTTGCCCACCAGCAATTGTGGTTCTGCCCTCACCATTATCGAAAAGTTTATGCATGACAACTGCGCCACCAAGTCCGAGAAGTCTCAACTTAACGCCTCCAATTTCCAAAAGCATTGAGCGTGCCTCATCAATGATGTGAAGTTTGTCAACCTTGTATTCGCCCGATCTGAATTTTTCGAGGACTCGCACATCTTCACATGCACCCCAGACAGTGTAGACTGGTACATCAAGCTTCAGACTGCCATTAAGGAACTGTGGTAATTCGGAAAGTGGAAGGTCGCCAGGACTGAATCTCGACTTCACTGGGCCGCCCGGTGCTGCGATTGCCTTTTTCGTAGCTTCTGTAATCAAGGGAGAGTATTGAGCAACATGTTTGAGGGTTCTATTGAATTTTGTTAGTGGATGATCTATAGTGCTGAGCTGGATGCTGAGCTCACTTTTCTGCAATGCGATCGAGAGAGGTGTCATCATAAAAACCGAAATCTCCTGTATGAATAATGTGATCTGCGCGTGCTTGCTTTGCGAGTTCATTGAGTGATCTTAAATTTCCTTCCGAGTTGTCAGCGTTGCCTGAAAAGCCAAATCTTCAGGTCAAGCTCACCTCGTACGTCTGCCACACACAAAACTCTCACACCTCCAGTTTGTATGATTCTACCGTTGTTTGGGAGTAAAGGAGTAGCTCCAGGCGGGATACCAGTGTGACCTGCTACAGCACCATTTGGCATATAAGCTTGGTTATAGCTAGGTTGTTGGGGAGGGAGTCGTTGCTGAAACATTGGATCTGTTAGCTTGGGATGTACTGGAAACTTCTGAAAAACGGAAGAGTAAGTGGGTCGTCTCCCGGCAATGAAAGAGCTTGGTAGAGCCATTTTCGATCGAATGAGACAGTAAAGGAGTAGAGGAAGTTGGAAAGAGACTGCAGGATTGACGATTATGTTTGAAATGGTATTCCACTCACAGAATTGGCCATAATTCACAAGATCGTGGTGATTCACAGTTCGATAAGGAAGGCGTAAAGAGGTGAATTATTCTATGCGCTTTCTTCGTCGAAACAAGTAGGTACGATGGAGGAGATTAATTAAAGGGGGTAAAGGAAGGTGGTATGTAGTAAGGTTTTGGTTGAGGAGGGAAGTACCTTTTTCGATGATTGAAGTTGAGTGAATCTCTTTCGCGCGGCTCACAACCAAATTGGAAACCTAAGGAAGACAACATCCCTGTCACCTTCAGCTTGATTTGGGAGCCACACTTTGCTGACATCAAACCTCACTTCAAACGTCACTTCAGACTTCACTTGGGAAAGTCAATTTACGGGTTTTAACTGAATTTTAAGTATATACGGTAATTTGTTACAATTATTATACTTGAAATTACTACCTAGTACCCAAGTAGGTATTATTACAAGATTTTTTATTACATCCATACACATATACTTGTCCGTTTACCATCTCAAATCATTTCTATATCCTTTTGGTAGCTAGACAACAAGATTATGAGAGTGAGCAGAAGCTGAACAACCCTTCAATGTCTTCACTGCCATTCCTGTTTGCCATTTGTCCCTACCTACGTATTACCAAGCAGTATCCAGAACACTTGGTTGACCATGATATCTAAGAGTGAGCTGCCTCAAACTTTCAACATACAATGGGCCATCAATAACATCACGTGGGTGGGCGTATCACACCTTGGTAATTGCAAGCGCAAGTGAAAACATGGATTTTCGAACCTAGACATCAAATAGCCATCATATATCTCAGGTGGTAAGTGAATGAGGTTATCAGCCATATCCAACTTCCAACAAGACTCGGGAGGGGTAGATCTTTTCACCCTTCTCACTTATTTTAACCTCAAGGTTCCTATCCACTTCAGACACCTGATATCCATTCTGCATTGCTGTGTTATCTGGTAAACGGATATTCACCAATGTCGAGTCTGTGATTCCTTTGCTTTCTTTATATTTTCCAGTCACCTGTTCAATCCAAGAAACCCAGAAGAAAACGTGTGGCGATTGTGGGAAGCTGGGCATTGTTCGCTGCATCTCTCCATCTTTCGTGCTTTCTCCGTATCTAAGTAAGGTACCTAGGAAGTTATGCTCAAATTCCTTTTTCCCTCCTAGTCACCAATCTGCGCTCATTTTGATCTCTACGGCCCCGTAGAAGAAAGTTTCATGCCAAGATCGATTACCAAACTTCTGTCGATCAAGAAACACACACTGCCTGCCTAGTGCTTCGTTAGGCCGGTATTCGCTAAAAGAAGTCTCGAAAATACTAAAGGTCAACTTACTGGTACTTCTATATCGAAGATAACCTCCACTTCAATATGTCTGCAACGATGCCTGAGAAGTTGAACAGGTAAGTGTTCCTTCTTCATCTTTGGATACTCGCTGATTGAGTATGGACTTCTTAGCTATGCCATGATTCACATCCACGTTGGAAAGAACCTCAAGAATTTCGGTGTCCACAAGTATCTTGCTTGTCATCATTCACCATACTTTAAAGCTGCTTTATACTCAGGGCTTGAGGAAATTTCAACTGGGATTATAAAATTTCCGGAAGTCAAAGTGGAAGTTTTCGAATTATTCTATCATTGGCTGTATAGTCAGGACTTTATTACATTTGCCTTTGGGGACCCAACCAAATCGAGTTCTAAGGTCCGTATCACGAGGAAATTGGGAGCACAGTGGGTGCATGTATTGACGGGACACCTCCCAACGTTCGAAATTTTGAACAAATTTGTTTTTCAATCATTTGATACTAAAAGTTATCTTTTGATTGTTTTATTTCTAGTGAATAATTTGAAGAATTCTTAAGATATAGAATTTGATATATCAAGAGATATTCACAAGTTCATTCCTGCAGTGTCCCGTCAGTCTGTACACGCACTGGTGGAGAGAATCATAGCGTTTGAGCTTTTTGAAACCAGGAAGATACATATTACGTTAACAGCGCCTGTGGTAGAGACTCGAACAGCCGGCTTGGATTTACGTATAACAATAGTTGCCCTTTGCATTTGTTTTGTAAAAAGCAACTGAAACTGCTTTCAAAGCTCTACGTATTTTCTGGCATGACACAGATTCCCGTACTCCAGAACTATTGCATCGGTAAGTTTCATGAAATCGTGAACTTGAGAAGGCGTGTCCCTGTCGAGCTCATAGAATATATTTGGGAAACACAATGGAACATGACAGACTTCGCAAACTCATAGTCGACATGATGGTATGGGAAACGGCTCCAGAATTCAGCCTCTTTGTACCCAATCCCATACCGACTCTCGTTCTGGATAAAGTTTACTCCACCATGAGAAAATATTTTAGAGCTGCTGTTCATGAAACTGGGGGTGCATAAAGCAATCTTTTGTGGAATATCGAAAACTATTTCATAAATGTCGATAAGGAGAAAGATGGTATGTTTATCTAGGCATGTCAGCTGGATTTTGATTTGCAGCAGTGCATTGAATGGCCCGAACTATATCTTTGGTTTTTTGGTATCTAGGAATTCTACCACAAGATCGAAAGCTGTATAATTCCACCAAGTTAAGAAATACAGGTCAGGTTATGGCCAATTTATTCTGCAATATACCGTCCAATCTCATGATTTGTGATTACCGTTGGTTACGGAGCACAGTTCAATCAACGTGCAAATTAGTAGACGGGGATTTGGCAGTGCTCAAAATCAGAATCACTATCATTACGGGTCGTCTCGAGGCAATCGTGGGACATCTTACACAAATTCTTTTTTACAATTGATTTCTAATTCAGCCTTCCAATCAAATGGGTCTCATCATGTGATATCTTGAAGAAGGCGCCTCTCACCGTGCCTTCCCAATACACAACTTTCCTTCTCACGACACACCATTAAATCAATGTCTACAATTTGAGTGCCGCCAACATTAACTCCTACTAATGCAACCACACAAATCTCAGTTATATTCCAACTTTCTGTGCCTTTGTGGTTTACATTTATCCATTGTCCTACGGGGACTGGAGTATCTGATTTTGAAGTGCATGTCTATCAGTCTTCATTCATATTCAAGGCAAGTTGTGGATATTTGAAACTGATTTTGCATCTAGTGTGAAGGGATTGTCTACTGTGCAATAGCAAGGAGTAGAAGAATCACATGAAGATGCGACGAAAGAGTCCTGCTTGCAATATCGGAACAAAAAGTCTTGTTTCCTATTGCTACTTGAATTCTGCACCGGACTTTGCACCGAATGGTGACAAGTCATTGTGGCTGGGTGAAGGATCTTGCGCATATTGGGAAGTTCTGGCAGCTTGTCTCGAAACTGGTATATTCGAGTATTGTCCTACAATGGAGTCAAAAAATGTGTCTCATCCCTTCTTGTAACTTTTATAGTATCATCAAAAGCGCATCATGCACCTTGTTTAAACCTACTTCATACAAACCTCTTAGGCTTCTACATTTTCGGGGAACTCGCATAATATCACGCACTCTTACACATTCTCAAATTCTGAGCATGCGCAAAGGATAAACTTATGCTGGTACTGGAGTCGAGCTTTTCTTTACTTGTTTCTGGAATATATGGCTTTTGAGGAGGGTGCACACTTTGTCGGCTGTTGATGAATCTTTAGGAATTGTCATTCAAAACATGAATGTAAGCACATGTTCTGGCCATCAAGAAAGCGAACTTAGTCAGTTCTCCTCTTTGAGTCTAGTTGATCTTATAAAATTAGTTCTAAGCTACTGTGCAATTGTTGCAAAGTTGCGAAGACATAAAATCCCTCTGCAAACACCTCGGTATGATGATTTTGTGCCAGATTTCAAAACATGCCTATTCCTCACAGTTTCGCAAGTCCTCACCATTGATCCCTTCAAATCGACATCATTTTATGCATCCTCACACTCCGGGAGAAGTTTATAGGTACCTCTCGGTTCTTAGCTCTGTTTCGAGCAAGTTATATCTCGAAATACGATTCTTCCAAACACACACACACACTATTCTGAGCGTACGACCTTCGAGGCCGAGAGCGATCTGGAACAAGTGATCCTGAAGCAACTACCTTCTTCATTTCTGTTTATACTTAAACCAAATTTTTGGTACTTCATTGAAAGAATATCTTGGACTTCCCATCTCAATTACATCAACAATTCACTCTAATCTGCCCATTCCAAGACGGGTCAAATTTTCATTTAAGATGAAAGGAAATAAATACACAAGAATGGTAATCAAGTAGGTCTTCCTGTCGATATTTCCTTATTTTACATGATGCACACGGGTCATATCGCCATCAACACAATACCAAGACAAATCTAATAAGTTTCCAGTTCCATTGGACGCGAGGTCGTGCATGCCAAAGTCGGAAAAGACCTACAGGATTTCGGTGTACACAAAAGCCTTATCTGCCACTGCTCCCCATTTTTCAAAGCTGCATTTACTTCCGGCTTTGAAGAAACTACCACTGGCATCATCAAACTTGCCGATGTCGATGTTGAAGTTTTCGAGTTATTTTTCCAATGGCTATACACGCAACAAATCGGCGAACCTGAAGAAGACGCAATTGAGCCCGCGCTCTTAGATAATAAGTCGAAAGCTTACCATGACTATAAAATTCTTTTTGGTACCTTTTTACGACTTTATGTCTTTGCGGATATGATTAAGGTACCGACTCTTAAGAATGAATGCATCGAGAAGCTCTCTCTTATGGGCGATGAGGCAAAGGAATTCCTAACCGAGTCGGAGAATGTCCAGTATGTTTGGGAGAATACGAGAGAGGGGGATTTGATCCGCAAGCTTTTTATCGATGCGATAATTTGGGACTGGGGGGTAACATCATTCCAAAAAACACTTGATCAACTTTCTGAGGAAGTAAGACTTGCCATTCTTCTCGCCATGAAAGGCGTTATTGACAATGCTCGCGCGGAGATAATGGAGATGGAAAGAACCAAAAGAAAAGTAAGGACTCTTGCATCTTTCGTTAGTCCTTTGACGTATCCAACCAACTACTATGAGAAAGTCGAGGCAGAGAATAACAAAAAAGGAGAAGTTTCATCTGGAACGAGGGCGGAGGCCTCTGAGGAATTGTATGAGGTTGAGGAAATTTTGGATTCTAAATGGGTCAACGGCTTGGTTAGTTACAAGGCTAAATGGGTTGGACATAAGCAAGATGATCATCAATATTATTCGGCGGATAATTTTGAAGGTGCTCAGGAACTTGTGGAGAAATTTCATAAAAATAACCCACACAAGCCTCATCCTGGGGTGAAATACTACTAGTTCTATTCTCCTTTTCTTGTGTGGGGTCGAGAGTTCGACACCCATAGAGTTTTCCATGTCTGGTTTGCAGGGAAATAGCCAAAGGTATTCGGGTTCTGAATCTCATTGGCTATGTTAAATAGTTTTGAATATTAAATTCGCTTCAGAAATGGAAGCTCTTTTAGTCTATCAGTCCGGACCATTGAACACCTTGGACTGTTGTGCCGCATGATGTATGAAAAGTGCTTGCATACTCATGTAGTCACTGATCAGTAGGTAGCTTGTGGAAAATTCCTCGCAGTCCTGGGAATTTACTCGTTCTTGCAAAAATCTTCATCTCTTCTCTCGACACTTCCGAGGAATGTTCTTCGGGATAACACATCACTACCCACTGTGCCTCCAATAAAAGAGGATATCTATTTAGTATTGATTAAAGTACCATTATATCGTTCGTTTGTCTTAAAATTAGGGCAGTGCGCCACTTTCTATCTAATTATTCCAACGCGAGTGTTCTGATATGCCCATCAGTCTTTACACAATCTCCCATCCGAAGCTACAGTCACCAGATCACTCCCAACAGACGTATGAGCATACAAAATAGAATTTGGATCATAAGACAACTTCACGTCCAGCAATTGATCGTAATTTTCACCGTAGTAATCCTCCTTCCATGTTGGATTGTCAAAAGTTGCCTCATTCATATACGATCCACCACCAGGGGTCAGGACTTTGAATTGATCTTGAAATGCATTTACCTGCGCTTGAATTTGATGTATTGTCTCTCTTGAAGCTGCTGCATCGATGCCAACGTCAACATTTAGCCAATAGAGAGAATCGCGCCATGCGGGAAGAACAGCATTGGAGCCCACATGGTTCCCAACGCGAGAATGTGTCACGTTAGCGGCTATTCCGTTGATGCGTAAAGATGTTGCGGGAATTCCGGTCGTGCTGATAATGTCTTTAAAAACAGAAATCAAATTAGTGACATTGTTCTGGATGGTCGAGCGGGGAATCAGGCGTCCTCCGATAATATCATTTGTCGTATAAGGTCCATATGGGAGACTTCCGGTGTAATGCTCGTAGTGGTCGTAGAAATTTGGCCTGTCACTTGTTTCGTATGCTGCAAATGTTATGTTCATCGCTTGGATCTCTTCTTTATACGAAGCTAATGCTTCGGCCATCGTCGAGGCATCTCCACCCGGCAATGTAGCAAATGCAAGGTTGAATGCATCGCTCGTGAAGCCCCAAACGGTGGTAAAGCCTGGTATCTGGTCTAGAACCAAAAGGTGCTTTTGCCAAGCTTCAATTGCAGACCAGTACCTCGCATCACCAGTATTGTTGATGGTAAATGATCCACCTGCAACTATACCGTCGGGGTGAGCTTTCGTAGTCAACGAGATTACCACGGCGTATGTGCCTCCTCCGCCACCGCTAAGTGCCCAGTAAAGATCCGAGTTTTCCGTAGGAGTAGCGATGAGATGGCGACCATCAGCGGTCACAACTTCATATTCTAATGCATTGTCTGCGCTGAGACCGTACGTCGCTCCGAGAGGACCATGGCCGCCACCTTGCACATATCCACCAGCCATGCCTACGGTTGGGCAAAAGCCACCCACAACTCGCAGACCGTTCTCAGCAGCAATTTTGTAAGCTTCAAAGAACTGAACTCCAGCTCCAACCTTGACCGCAGGACCAGTGTAATTGGTGCTGGTATAATCGAGAAACGAAATATCTTTGAGGTTATGCGTCCATAGTGCGAGGGATCCTTCGCCGTTGGACCTACCAATGTAGTCATGGCCAGTATTCTTAATTGTGATTCGTATCTTGTTCTCTGCTGCAAATTTCAAACCGGCAATAACGTCAGCAGCGCTGCTGACATTGATGGCATAAGAAGCAATATTTCCCAGATTGCATGTCGCATTTATAGAAGTAAAAGGACTGCAAGAATCATTCAGCCAGTATGGTGCCATAATATTGACTGGATCCGTGAAACTTTATGTCCGAATTAGCTTCAAGTTTCTGAGCAAAATATACGTCGAGTTTGGGAAACGAATCAGGACTTACTATGTGAGTGGTGCTGTCCAAATATCTTCTATCTCGGTGCATTCGGCCAAGTCATAGTCGGAATTGTGGCAGCTTTGAGCCAAAGGTTTTCCGAGAATGAGTCTCCCATTGATAGATTGGTTCAATTGTTGCCAATTTGCAAGACTAGGCCATTGAAGATCGGCTGGGAGGTAGTGACAGTTACTTCTTGGCTCAAGAAATCCATCAGATCTCTTTGCTGGCGCGGCAGTCACGGTTGGAAATCCGAAAAAAGCCGCAGTTGCGGCCACAACAAACGATGAATATACAAACATTGTCTCTGATTCAGAAATTGGTGATAGACGGAAGGAGAAAGCACCTCACTAAATCATTCGGATCGATAATCCACAGGAGTGAAATCTTAAGTCTTGCCGTCATATTTATGATAATTCGTTTCTCCCTGCCAAACTCTAATCGTCACCGCTTCTACACAAGATTTCGTAAGTTCTATTGTCCATCGTGTGAGCAAGTGTCAGCCCTAAGAACATTGTTAAATTGCGTATAGAGTTTGACTTGAAGGATCAGGTACCGATCCATATTCCATATTGCTCAGTCCTCTTTCGCACCGATAACGATTACGAGGTGAAGTGTCGTGCCATTCGCAATCACTATCGGCAAAATCTCGTTGAAGGTTTACGTGTAGGAGGATATCGTGAAGAGCTAATCGATCTGGGATCAAATCCTTCCTCCTAAAACTTTGTGCAAGAAAAGGTTTAATGAAATCGTCGCACTGTATATTTGACATACCAGTAGTGCTTAGACTCCGCGGAAGATGACAAAGTAATTTCGATAGCCAATCCCGTCGGGTACGCATGATGCAAGGTGAGCATAAACGCGGCGAATTGCTTACTTTGCATGACTAGCCGACTCGCTAACCCCACAATTATTCCCAGGTAATCCCTAACCCATGTTACCGAGCGTTTATATGCAACTTGCTGACCTTGCATGAAGCTTATCCCGTCGATCCGTACCTGGCATTCCCGTTCCAATATGACCTCCTTCGTGGTGTTTGTCATCATGGCTTTTATCACCACTTCTTGAACTAAATTGGTAATACACAAGCGGGAATCAAGCACTCAAGACGATGGCATCAGTCTTCCAGAGTATGCAGAGTAATACCACACATTTCTTATTCCGCTTGCATTTGTAACACTTGATTGAAAGCTGCCACCGTGGAAATTTTATTGATATAAAGATGCTTCTACGACTTTTTGAATTGCGATTCGACATCGACAATCAGATTGACAATCGCTTCTTTCTCATAACTTAGTCTCTTGCATAATTTTCAATCCAATACTAAGTCATCATGGCACCAACTATTGTTCTCATTTCCGGCGCCAACAGAGGCATTGGCAAGGGAATTCTCGAACTTTATCTTTCTAAGCCGAACCACACTGTTATTGCCGCAAACCGCGATCCAAACCATCCTTCCTCCAAAGCCCTCGCTGATTTGCCCACGGCTGAAGGCTCGTCCCTTGTCCTGGTCAAAGTTGATGCTACTGTCTCCACAGATGCCCTCGAGGCTGTGAAACAATTGGAATCCCAGGGTATTGATCATATTGATATTGTGATTGCGAATGCTGGCGTTTGCTACGCTTGGCCCAAAGTTTCGGAAGTAAAGGCCGAAGATATTCAAGGCCATTTTGTTCCAAATGTACATGGCTTTATTTGGCTGTATCAAGCTACACTACCGTTATTGAAGAAGTCCAAACTCGGAAAATTTATCTCCATTGGTTCTTCCGCTGGATATCTCACGGTAATTCTGTTCTCAAATCTCAGTTCACCATTGTAATTGTTGACTAACAATGTTCCATATAGTAATTGATCCTTTTCTTCAAGATTAACCACGAGTGATCAGAAAGAATAATCTGTATTGACATCTTACAGGAACCAATTAGATATGCCGAATTCGGCCTACGCGCCTTCTAAAGTATCTATGCATTGGCTTACAAAAGCTATTCATCGTGAAGAGCCAACTCTTATAGCTTTCCCTATTGATCCCGGGTAAATTTTATCTCATGGTTCCCGTAGTGGGAAATTATCTTCGTCTTTGAATCCTGCTAACATGCTATCTAGATGGGTCCAAACCGACCTGGGAAATATCGGTGCTAACCACTTTGGCTTCGATGCAGCTCCTCTGGGAGTCGCAGAATGTGCTGCTGGATTGGACAAGGTCATAGCCGAGAGCACCAGAGAGACCCACGGAGGAAAGTTATATAAGTGGGATGGCGAGGTTCTCCCTTGGTAGAGGTGGTCTTCTGGTAGCCATTCACAATGTATGCTAGATTAAGTATAGAAGCGAAAACGTGTACTTCAACCAAATCAAATTCCCATATTGAAACTCTGTCAGACGGCTTCGAACAGTTCAGTTTGTAGACTATCGCTGTTGGTATCATCTTCTATCGATACTGTCAGACTCTGCCTCGCGTGCGATCCTAAGGACACGAAATTTATATTCTTCTCAAAAGTGTTTCATAGATGCTAGGCATTTTACATGCTTCGACAATTTTTGAAAACCCGATGAGGACTCTATTCTACATTCAAAATCAGCTCTGGATTCATAGTCACCCTGGGAAGTTAAAGTTAATCCCCGCTCATCGGTCAGCTAAGAGCAAATATCGTGGCGAGACATGTCTTTCAAAGACATGTCAGGGATTAATACTCCACATGTGTCACGTCTTGGAAGAATTTGAACATTCCCATCTTGCCAATTACCACTCTAAAGCCGCAATTGTGCCAAGAGACTTAAAAGGACATAGTTGAGGTCACATGAAGAGTCGCAAGTCGACAAGAGCTAAAGCAGGACACATTTCATATCACCATATCATAAGAAGTGTTAAGTCAGTTACTTGCAAAGTAGCTAGTGTAGGTCCACCCATCTTTGAGAGATCAATCAGCAAAGCTGTTCGAACTTTTTCCCGCTAGGTCCTTGCCAAAAAATGATATTACTCGAATTTTATGAATAGCTTGCCTATTTTATGCAAGCTTTTGATTCATATTTTGAACACGTTGATTCTACTCTTGTGCGTGGAATTCATTCTAAATTCTCCCAAGAAAACTATCTAGACTATTCTCGCCTATCCTCAAACCCCATTTCTTCTCATTTGCAAATCAGCAACCGTTCTTCCCCCAGAATAATTTGGATACTGTCTAATTTCTTATCTTAACGCGTAAGCCTGGACTGCCTTTTGCGGGGAAAGGTATAATATAATCGTGATTTAAATCAATGTCTCTTTCACGGAGCGTGTCAAATAGCTCCAACGTCGGTCCGTCTTGTCCGCGATAAATCTCATACTTCTGAATAATAGCCGCAAGAACTAGGGACATTTCGAGACGTGCAAAGTTCATTCTGTTTTTACACACACGTTTTAGTTAATTCATACTTAATCATGTTCCATAAATTTTGACATACCCAATGCAATTCCTCGTACCTCGAGCAAAACCAATAAAGGCCTTGTCGAGTCTTGGATTGTCAATCCACCTCTGTGGACTAAACTCGTATGGATTTTCAAAAACATCTGCATTCATGTGTGCAATTTGAGCAGTCATGTTCGTCGAGGTACCGGCTGGAATGATATAATCTTTGTCGTTTTTCTTGTCATGGTACAAAGTCGGAGTTTTGGGAGAGACTCGTGGCAAGCGTGAGACAACGCCGGGATGAATGCGAATTGTCTCTTGAATCACTGCGTTCAGGTATGGTAGGCTTTCCACCTCAGAGAAAGATGGGAGGCTATCTGAATTTGGAATAGCTGCATTTATCTCTTCCTTTACCTTCTCAAATTCCTTGGGATTGGCGAGTAGCTGAAAGAGAGCAGATTGAAGCGTATAGGCTGTGTTGATGTTAGCTAGATTCCCTAGCTCTAAAGATTCTATTGTAATATATGTTTGACACATACCTGTTGTACCTTCTCCTGCAAATACAACCAACTGTGCTTCATGTGCTAGCCTCAGATTGGTCTTTTCCTCATCGGGAAGTTTACTACTCAATACGCCTTCAAAAATCGTAGTCTTGATTTTTTCAGGATTTGGAGAATTTCTAACTTCATCGACACGTTCTATCCACATCTGATATACTTGAGATCAGTACGCTAGAATGTTTTAAATTATTGAGCAACTCACAGCTGCCTTATCCCACATTTCGGTCAAAGATGGAATAAAGGTTTTGATAGCCCAAGGTGGTGCCGATGCGAGCAACGTACCAACCCAGGGAAAGTGACAGAAGGTATGATTGAGTTTAAAGAAAACATCGGTAGATTCCATGTAAGGCATGGAAAAATCTTCCTGTTCTAAGAAATGGAAAGATTCTCCAAAAGCATACTGAGTGATAAGATCGCTGGTACAAGCCCGGAACACAAAATGCATTGGTAAGACTTGCTCCTTCGTTCCAGCACCTTGCATTCTAGATAGAAGAGTATTGATGTGTTCTTTCATGACAGGCTCTAGTCTACGAATACTAGCATTTGAAAAGAAATTAGTGATTGTGTTGCGTCTTTTGCGGTGCATATCATGATCGATGGTTGCAACGATGGAGTTTTGAGCTGTGATGAAACCAAAAAAGTCAGCTTGGGAAGCTTAAATGAAACTTTGCGCGAAGTGGTTGAATCTTCTTCGATTCTTACTTCCTGTTCTTCTACCAGTGAAGAAATATTTGTCAGTTTGTCTCCCAGGTCCAGGAAAGACAGAATCGATAAAATCCGGGTCATTTAAGTGAACTTCATAGGGATTGATACGGACAATAGGGCCTGAAACTCCCATGTCAGTAAGTTGCAATATGAACAGTGTGGGAAATATACCATATTTCTTATGCATCTCGTCGATCTTTCGGTAATATGTCCCTCCAAGCCAAATGTCGTAATACATCTCATACCAAAATGTCACAGCTTGTGACAGAGGAAATCAAAGCGTTAGTTTACAACAGTCGTTAAGGAATTCGAAGAGTCTTACCTGCTATCTTTGGTCCCGGTATCTTGGCGATGGGAGATAATGTTACTTCGAGAAAATTGTCAATGAGATTGTTCACTAAAATCTGCCAGGTCCTCAAGTTACATACATCGATATGCTGCAAGACCAGTACTGTAGATAATCCATAGTGAAATGATGAGATACAATGGTGTCAGGGTCGAATAGTTCCTTGTGTTCCATAAATTTGAGCCAAACAAAGCATTCGTCCCGGGACCATCTACAGAGCTGCGTAGAAATTCACCGAAACTTGAAATGGTATCGGGGAGCTTTGTTTCAGCCATCGTGGTAGTATCTGGAGGTTTGTAAAGGAAGATTGCGGATTTCACATAGCTTAATATCTAAGATCTTGACGGTAATAAATTAAGATAGAGGCTGGCAAGAAATTTGCCACCTTTCCTTGAGTTCATTAGCAATCTTACTTGCAGCATTATATCGACCGTTGTACACCCATTCTGATCCCTGGTTTCCACTCGTAATATGAGCACGCGATTGTATCAGTCTATGCATTGTAAGCTGTATTGAAGGTTGCATTGCAGGTTTAGTTGTAAGCCTCGTGCTCACTAAAATACTTGCGAAGCTTATTTTCCTTTCCGCATGGGTGAATTGCGGCACATACCAACGTTCATGCACCTTGTTCAATAAACTTTAGCTGCCTAACTTTAGTCTGGCAAAGGGTCAGGTATCTGTTAGCTGACGGATTCTTATCTAGAGGTCTTGAATCATGATCAATTTTGACGGAGGAACATACATCGTCACAAGGAAGATTTCTAATAGTCCCCACTGCAGTCCGAGAATACAAGACCTTATCATTCTGTATCTAACTAAAATAGGGAAACCTTCAACAACTATTGACATAGTCTACTTTGATGTTGAATTAATTGTGAATATTCATGGCTTCATCCAGTCTGAAAGTCTGGCTTATGGACACTTTGACTGGAATAATAGGACACTTTAGTACAATATCCTCTATAGCTAAGCTAGAAATTCGAGAGTTCAAAATGGCACAGTAGGTCAAGTGATGATATTACTTTTGTTTCCCTGAAGATGCAGTGAAGAAGTATTGTATTCCAGCCAACTCCTCTATTCAAAAACTATTTGTCTTCAGACACTGGCGCAAAGTCAAAACGCGGCGGTGCATTATGCTTCCAACTCACTAGCTGTCTTGATGAATTCTGTCATGGTACTCAAGATTTCCTCGGACTTGTCTCCACTAAGAACAGTCAAATGTCCTTTTTCTTTCGCTATATACAGGGTTTTTTGTCCTGCTAGGAGCCCAAAAGCTTCAATCTGTTCTTCAGGCGACGAAATATCGTCTAATTCGGGCACAATCATTAGAGTTGACGCCTGAACCATGTCGAGTAGTACCTTGGGACGAAACATAAACAGTTTCTGGTATGTCTGTAGTGTGATACGGTCACGGAAATTGGGGGCACCATGATCAATGACTGCGGACATGAAGCTGTATGCTTCCGTTCCGCCTGGCCCCCCTGATCCCCCAAACCCCATTGGATTTTCTCCCTTGCTATTAAATGGAGGTAATGTGAATGCTTCATTACCTCGCAGTTGTGATTGCCGATCTCTAATGAGTTGTGCAAAAACCTTTTCTCGCTTTTCTGGCTGAAAGAAGCTAAAAAGGGGACACACCATTACGAGTGACTTAACTCGCCTATCCACAGCTGCTGTGCAAGCGCTTACCGTTGCTCCAAAGGACATACCCCAAAGTATGATTCGACGAGAGTCAACGTTCGGCAAAGATGAGATGTGTGTTATAATGTCTATACAGCGAATTGTAAGCCGAAACTGAACAGCAAAAGGTTTCTTTTGATTGAAATATACTATACTGACCTGATAAATCTTCGGCTTGTTGCAATGGGCTGATCTGATTTCTAGGAAGTCCATCACTGTCTCCGATACTTCGAGGATCATAAATCAATGCGTTATAACCTATACCCTGGAATCTTCGAGCTATTTCTGGCAAGAGCATTTCTTTGACACAGTTGAACTAAACTGTTGTTAGTAACAAGAACAGAGACGAATTATTGAATGCTAGTTTGAAAAGCACTTACTCCATGTGTCATGATGATGGCAGGTGCTTTCACCTCCGTAGGGTGTAGCAATCCTCGGAGGGTAATGCCATCTATTGTCTTGTATTCAACTTTGACCGCCGGCAGAGCCATATCTCAATACGTATCTTCTAAGGAGTTGAAATGGTAACTTTATTGGAAGATGTTGAATATTGTAATGTAATAGATTTTAGATGAAGTGACAGAATTGGCAGTAAGCGTA
The DNA here is from genome assembly GCF_014898535.1 of Botrytis deweyae. Classification (NCBI taxonomy): domain Eukaryota; kingdom Fungi; phylum Ascomycota; class Leotiomycetes; order Helotiales; family Sclerotiniaceae; genus Botrytis; species Botrytis deweyae. The sequence goes on from NW_024066242.1 coordinate 264,588, forward strand.
TGATGAGGGAGTATAGTACGTAAAATATAACCGAACAGAAGATCATGTATGACAGCCCGGCCTTGACTATCTATCTAAGAGGAATCTACGGATCGAAGTAAAAGGTACCCTCTTTCTACAATGATACTGATCCCTAAAACATGGAAGGCTTCGTGTAAACGTAGCTGGCCACTGTGCATCTCACTCTTATTTGCTCTTCTGCAACAAGAGGGGGCTCTTTCTTACATCTTACCTCGTGCAGCCCACTCTCCTAGTTCTTATCTCAATGCATTGCGTTTGCATAATCACCCTATCTAGAACTATCTTAGCTCTCCAACCGAAAAGCTGCCTAAATTTGCTGGGACTTTTATCAGGATTCAAGCAATAGCAACATAGATCGGCCTTATTCATTCTCCGAAGAAGCTGGTAGCATACGTTTAAGAGATGGTGCAATGAGGTTGAAGATGTGGCGTGATCGTCTAACGGTTTCTTCAACATGTATTTCGTGATCCAGGGTGTCTTACATGCAGCTGTAGGGTTTACTAAAGATAGAGGGGTATGAATCCCTTGACCCGCTGAATTACCGTGCAGTCACTAATCTTACCGCGGGGTTTAAGTCGTTTGCTGAAGATAAATCTGTAGTCAATGCAGGACTAGGAGCAGTGGGCTATGCCAGATCGCAGAAGATATGGGTCTGGGTAAATAACGGGGGTCGTAAGCGCTCTGTGCCCCTTGCCTGCAGTTTCCTATATGCAAGGTCATCATGGATTGATTCAAGCGAGCACGTGCTTGTTGTGAGAATTGTTGATCTGCATTGTAATATTAGGACAAATTCTAAATCACAACTTCTCGTGATCAATGTCTTGGGCGAAAACTGGAGCCAAAATCTGAGAATCAGTGAGAATATAGAGATATTGGCTGAAGGTTACGAACTTCCTATGGACGGAGATAAGGGATATTCGTGATATGGTGAGACTTCAAGTCTCGATGTTTTGAGTTTTGATGGGTATAGTGATTAGGTTTGAAGACAAAGAATGACCAGAATATTTACCGTATTTACCAGCTTCCTTTCTATATAAGATGCTATGATATCGGAACAACCAACTCATGATCAACTCCCTTCTTCAAAAATTTCTATCGATCTATATACGATAAACCTCATATCAAATTTTACAATGTCTCAACATTCTCAAGAGCCAGTTGCCATCATTGGCTTTGCATGCCGCCTCCCAGGAGGTAACACTACACCAAAGAAACTCTGGGAGTTTCTCGAGAGAGGAGACATTGCCTCGAATAAGGTGCCCAAATCAAGATTCAATATTGAGGGACATTGGGATGGGTCTCAAAAGCCACGCACTATGAGACCATGCGGTGGTATGTTTCTTGAAGATATTGACCCGGCGGATTTTGATGCTTCATTCTTTGAGATCTCGAAGAGTGAGGCCATCTCAATGGATCCAAACCAGCGTCAGATGCTTGAAGTTGTCTTTGAAGGACTCGAAAATGCTGGTATCCCACTAGAAAGTCTTGATGGGGCACCTGTCGGGTGTTTCGTTGGTTCATATGCATCAGGTAAGTAAGCATGTTCTTGAACTACTGTCCACGTGAAAATGAAAATGAAAATACTAAGTACTTCAGATTATGGCGATATGCAAAATAGAGATCCTGAAGATAGGCCAGCAAGCATTACTGTTGGAGTTGGGCGTGCTATCATGGCTAACAGACTAAGTCATTTCTTGAATATCAAGGGACCGAGGTGAGAATATGAATTTACGTTTTACTGGACCCTTGAGGCTGACACTTTACGCCTATCAGTATGACTATCGACACCGCTTGCTCTGGTAGTCTTGTGGGTCTTGATGTAGCTTGCCGATATCTACAGTCTCGAGAGATAAATGCGGCTATCATCGCAACAAGCAATCTTTATTTGAATCCTGAGCATGTAATGGATCTTGGAGCGGTCGGAAATGCACATTCGCCTACTGGGCTATGTCATACATTCGATATCGACGCTGATGGATACGTGAAGGCTGAAGCAGTTAGCAGTATTATCGTCAAAAGACTATCCGATGCTATTCGCGATAGGGACCCCATTAGGGCTGTGATTCGAGGTTCTGCTACTAATAGCGATGGAAGAACGCCAGGTATTGCTAGTCCTAGCGCCGAAGCTCAGTCTGCTGCTATCAGAGCAGCGTATGCTAATGCAGGTATTACCAATTTGAATGATACAGCATATCTCGAATGCCATGGCACCGGAACGCAGGTAGGATTGACCCCAAAGAGTAAACAAAACGGCTTAATTGATGCGCTTTGTACAGGCTGGAGATCCCACTGAAGTGAAGGGTGCCGCTTCCGCATTTGGTGCGACACGCTCAGCAGATAAGCCACTCATCATCGGCTCGGTAAGTGTCCCTTTTTACTGGATTGTTAATCATGAGCGCTCACTGATTTATCCTCAAGATAAAAAGTAACTTAGGACATGCTGAGCCATCAGCGGGTATTTCAGGCATCATGAAAGCTGTTATGGCCATCGAAAATGGAATTATCCCAGGAAATCCAACTTTTATAAAACCTAGTCCAAAGAGTAAGCACAGCCCAAACGTGGTATCTATTGCAAAGTTCCATTGCTAACAATGATGTGGCTATAGTTGATTTTGCTGGTCTCAAAGTGAAGGCTACTCGCACCTCAATTCCGTGGCCTGAAAGTTCTATTCGCCGAGCAAGTGTCAATTCGTTTGGATATGGAGGCTCCAATGCACACGTGATTCTGGAACAGCCGAAATTTCCAGATGGCCCGCATCACATCAGTTCATACCTATCTGATACTGACGAGATTACTTTGGATGAAGATGACTCAGAGCATCCGTATACACTCGTTGTCTCGGCAAATGATAATGCTTCGCTTAAGGCTAACATCAAGGCATTGTGCAACCACTTGATCAACCCTCGTGTCAAGGTCAATCTTGAGGATCTCGCGTATACGCTTTCTGAAAGGAGAACAAAGCTATGGCACCGGGCGTATATTACAACACGAAGCACAGATATTGACGAAAACGATTTTGTTGTTGGAAAAAAGAATCCAGAAGCCCTGAGGATTGGTTTCGTGTTCACTGGTCAGGGTGCCCAGTGGCCTCAAATGGGGAAGGACTTGCTGCAATTCTTTCCATGGACAAGAAATATACTCAATAACCTTGATGATGCTCTACAGAGTCTTCCACAGCCTCCAACCTGGTTATTGATACACGAGTTAACCAAAGTTCGCAGCGCCGAACACTTTCGTCAACCAGAATTTTCACAGCCTCTGGTCACAGCACTTCAACTATGCATTATCGACATTCTTCGAAAGTGGGGTATCAAACCTCAAAGCGTTGTTGGCCACTCATCTGGCGAGATTGCGGCTGCATATGCAGCAGGGTTTCTCGACCAAGCCACTGCCATCAAGGTAGCCTACTATAGAGGTCGGGCTGCTGTGAATCGAAAGAACGAAGTCGAAAGTGATGTTGGTATGTTAGCTGTGGGTCTAGGAACAGAAGGACTGTTGCCATTCTTAGAAAAGTATGCCGGAAAAGCTTGGATCGCTTGTTTCAACAGTCCTAGCAGTTTGACTGTGTCCGGGAAGCGCGAGGCGCTCGAAAAGCTGGCTGAGGAATTGAAAGCCAACGGTCATTTCGCTAGACTTCTCCAAGTCGACCTTGCCTACCACTCTGAGCTTATGGAGGTGATTGGTGAAGAGTATGAGAAGCTTTTGAAATCGGGCTTCGCTTCCCTTGGTGGATCATCAGATGTATCGATGTTTTCTTCAGTCACTGGACTGAAGCAGACTACTACTACCGACGCATTGTATTGGAAAACAAACATGGTTTCACCAGTACGATTTGATAAGGCCCTCAACGAGATGCTTTCGGACGAGAAAGCTCCAAACTATTTGATCGAAATTGGTCCATCGGGGGCTCTTGCTGGCCCTATCTCGCAGATCTTGAAAGCACTACCTAGCAGTGATGGCATTTCGTACAGTCCTTCATGGGCTCGAGGTCAGGCTGCGGGTAAAGCTATTTTCGATCTGGCAGGTCGTCTATTCGTCGCGGGCCATGACATTAGTTTGAGAAGTGTCAATCAGTATAACAACCCTAAAACCTTGATTGATCTTCCAAATTACACCTGGAATCACTCCGTCAAGTACTGGCATGAGAATGCATCGAGCAAAGATTGGAGGTTTAAGCAATTCGTGAATCACGATTTACTTGGAAGCAAAGTCATCGGGACCACGTGGAAGTCACCAACCTGGCGAAAGCTTCTAAACCTTACTGATGTTCCATGGCTGAAAGATCACAAAATGGGTTCAGATGTCTTGATGCCTGGTGCTGGATACATAGCAATGGCTGTAGAAGCATTGTACCAGAAAACACGCGCCACTGCGACCGAGGATCTAATCATTAGTTCGCCCAATGAGCTATGCTATCGATTGAGAAATATCCGCTTTGACAAAGCTTTAGTACTAGAAGACGATAAAGACTCCGCCATACTTTTATCGCTGACTCAACAGCATGGTAGTAAAGATTGGCAAGAATTTCGCATTTCTTCAACGACCGGAGACCTTTTAATGGAGCATTGCTCGGGTTTGATTCGCATACAAGACCCTGTTGATGAGCATTTGGCAGAGTCTGATAACACACCCCTGCAATACCCAACTTCTGGCAAGGTCTGGTATAAAGCTCAGGCGGAAGCCGGCTATGGCTTTGGTCCCAGTTTCCAGAAGCTACTGAAAGTCGAGTCTAGCAGTGGTCAACGACAATCTCGGGCACAGGTATCGTTGGCAGAGCCAGCTTCAAAATGGTCACCGCAATCTTATTATCCAATCCATCCAGCAGCTCTTGATGGATGCTTCCAGACAGTCACACCTGCTCTATGGGCAGGAGAACGCAGCTCAGTAAATGCTGTCCTGGTACCTTCCATAATCGATGACCTGATTATCAACAGTGTGCCTGCTGGTCTCCAGGAGGGTCTCTCGCTCGCTTCCTCGGAATATTCTGGCCGTGGTCGTCTGGAAGAAGCTAAGAGCTACTTTGCTAATTGTTCAGTCTATCACCCAGACACTGGTGCTCTCCTTATGCAGATGTCTGCACTACGCTTCGCTAAGTTAGATACGGGAATAAAAACAGATCCACACGTATTTGATTGCATTTCTTGGAAGCCAGATATCACTTTCTTTTCCCAGGAAAAGTTGGGTAGTCTGGATGCTGAGAATTCCGAGACTCAACTTGATTCGGTTATAAACCTGATTGCGCACAAGCGGCCTGCTTTGAGAATTCTTGAGGTCAGCCTCAACCATAGTGAGACGAGATCTATTTGGTTTGAGTCTGAAGATCCCTTATCAAGATCGGCTTATCTGCAGTATGACTTTGCTTCGGGAGATGCGAAGGGTCTCGTCTCTATCCAAAACAAGTACAAGGCAAAGAGTAATTCATCATTCTTTCTAGTAAATCCCACTAAAGATGCCTTGGATTTGCCACAAGATGCGATTTACGACCTTGTGATTCTCAAAGTTGCAAAGAATCCGGTGGTTGACCAGAGCTTGAATGATAGTCTCGACTACATCAAGTCTCATCTTTCCGAGAAAGGATTTGCGCTTGTAGTGCAAGAGAGTGACTTGCAATCAAGGAATAGCTCTGTAACTACCCCTCCTCTTGACGAGAAGTCTCAATCACCGTCGTCAATAAAGTCCCCTGAGACGCCATGGACAGTGAATGAGTCTTCTGAAGTCACTGTGAGGGACTCTGAAATTCCCATTGTGACCGAAACAATAACACTCGATGAAGTCCACGAGCTCAAAGAAAAGCTACTTCAGTCCGTTGCGGGTGTTACAAACCGATTTTCAAACTCTTTAGCGATACAAGAAGCGATGGAAGTGAAGGGGGTTACTTCTGTTCTACAGATCGCTAATGATAATGACAGTCCGGCATGGTCATTATACACTAATCAAGTCAAAATCACCTCGCAACCTAGGAACTTATCTGTCGTGCGGTTTTCGGAGACTACCCCATCGTTGGATCCCTCGCTCAAAGCTGTGTTAGAAGTATCTGGGTGGAAAGTCACAGAGACGACGTACTCACCGGACAATGTTGCTGCAACAGGAACAGTGGTATTGATTCTAGATGAGCTTCATAACTCAGTGTTGACCCAAATCAACGCAACTCAGTGGGAAGGCCTTAAGATGCTTATCAATTCTGGTAACCATCTGCTCTGGGTCACCAAAGGTGCACAATACAAGGTGACAGACCCAAACAATGCTCTCGTTCATGGTTTATTCCGCGTTGCTCGTAGAGAGGATCCTAGCGTTAAACTTAGCGTTCTAGACGTGGAGTCGAGCGCCGGTCCTGCCACGAACTATGCCATTGACGCTATTCTCAATTCGCTCGAAATCAACCATCCAGACTCGAAGTCCGTCATTGAGACAGAGTTCGTAGAACGCAACGGGACTTTGTATGTGCAAAGAATTGTTCCGGACCTCCAAGTGAATGAATTCAAGAGAGCCGAGGTTGAAGGCGCAGAGCCTGCACTCAAGAATTTACACGAAACTGAAGCAGCCGTTCAATTGAGAGCTGAGCGTCTTGGAACTTTCCAGAGTCTCACATGGTGTGAAACTGCTGTTGGAGAGGTGCCGGTAGATTCAGGAAAGATTGAAGTGGAAGTGATGGCTGTGGGTGTCAACTTCAAGGACGTAGCTGTGACAATGGGGATTGTTCCTGAGAACGAGTACACCACTGGATACGAAGGAGCTGGTATCGTAAAGCGCCTTGGACCCGGTGTGACAAAGTTCAAGGTTGGAGATCGTGTCTGCTTCTTGAACGGAGGCAGTTATGCAAATCGTCTCCAAATGGGTGTCGGGCGAGCTCACATCATACCGGATTCAATGAGCTTTGAGGATGCCGCAACTATACCTTCGGTGTACTTGTGCTCAATCTATTCTCTCTACGATATTGCCAATCTGAGAGAAGGACAATCTGTTCTGATCCATTCGGCATCTGGTGGTGTTGGAATTGCATGCATTCAATTAGCCCAATACAAGAAGGCCGAGATTTATGTTACAGTTGGCACAGAGGAAAAGCGCAAATTTCTAACCGAAAATTACGGCATTCCACCGTCGCGTATGTTTTCCTCGCGTAACACAAAGTTTGCTAAGCAGATAATGCATGCAACCAATGGTCGCGGTGTCGATGTGATCATCAACTCCCTCGCTGGAGAATTGCTCGATGCCTCGTGGCGAATCTGCGCCGATGGTGGAACTATGGTTGAGATTGGAAAGAAAGACATCGTTGACCGTAACACTTTATCTATGGAGCCGTTCGATCGCAACTGCTCATACAGAGCGATGGACTTTTCTTACACAGAAAACATCGTAGATCCATTGATTTCAAGGTATGTCCCGCTTGCCCCCCCCCCCCGAACTTCCTCTACCCCAATTTGTATGAGAGTAGTTTTCGGTCAATCAGATTCTAATTCTTTGTGCCACTCTATTTAGATTGCTAGACCAGATTTTCGAGTTGGTTAATGGTGGCCATGTGAAGCCCATTCACCCAGTTACCATCTTTGGATTTAACGACATTCCAGCAGCACTGGCCTACATTCGTAGCGGTCGACACATAGGGAAGGTCGTTATCTCCGATAAAGGAATAGACTCGCAGGTGCCTATTAGGCCAGCAACACGCAAACTCAACCTTAGATCTGATGCTTCCTATCTCATAGTTGGTGGCTTGAAAGGCTTATGTGGCTCCCTGGCTATTCATATGGCGCGGCATGGAGCTAGGCATATCATCGCTTGTAGTAGAAGTGGCATTAGCGATGTTGCGTCACAAAAGATTGTGAAAAACTGCCTTGCATATGGATGCGAAGTTGTAGATGCTCAGGGTGACGCTGCGAGCGTGAGTTTCATGAGTAAAGTCTTCAAGGAGGCATCACCACGAATTGCCGGGATCATTCAAGGGGCTATGATACTCAGAGACAAACCATTTGAAACCATGACACTGGATGATTACCACACGGCCCTTCACGCCAAATTCAATGGAACATGGAATCTGCATCATGTTTCTCAAGAACAAAAAGAGCCACTTGACTTCTTCACTTTGCTTTCGAGCATCTCCGGTATTGTTGGAAACAAGGGACAGGCCAATTATGCTGCGGGAAACACATTTCTGGATGCGTTTGCCCAGTATCGTGAATCGCTCGGTCTTCGGGCAAATTCTGTTGATCTCGGCCTCATAGAAGACGTTGGCTACGTGGCCGAGCAAGAGGGTTTCGATGCTCGTTTCGACAAGAGACAGTGGACGCCAGTAACTGAAAATACATTGCGAAAGATTTTGAGCTATTCCATCTTGCAGCAAGACGAGAAAGCACCGATTAATGCAAGTAGCAACACACAGCTGATCGCTGGTATTGGGTTTCCACTGCCCGAGGACTCAGATCTCTCGTACGAAGGAAGATTTGGGTATCTTTTCCAAAGCGCGGCAGGTGGCAATAAAGATGGCGGAAGTGGCCAGGGCGATGAGACAATAGAAGCATTTCGGATGATGCGCAAATCAGGAGCTGACAAGGCAGCCCTGGCCAAAGTATGTGTGGAGGTGATTGCAACGCAATTTACCAAGATCTTACGGCTGGAAACCGAGATGGAAACGGCGAAACCCCTAATATCATATGGATTGGATTCGCTCGCAGCAGTCGAGCTGCGGAATTGGATTCGTATTGAGCTTGGGGCCGAACTAACGACACTTGACATTACTAATGCCAGTTCACTTATTGCACTGTGCGAGAAACTCGTGTCAAAGCTCCTATAGCCAGATACACGTTGTTGACACTTTTGTATTCCTAGCAATTCTACTTGGCGCTTCTACTCCAGTAAATTATCAGAGTCTTTTCCTGCATTGTTTCATCAAGTGACATCCTGAATTTAAAGCGGCAACAAAATCGGCGATAAGGCACATGAATATAGAGGTTGATAAGCTATTATTATCTGAGTATTATTAATTTTAATAATTTTAATAATTTCATAAGGATAAAAATAATTTATGGTATACTTAACTAGATATCTAAAATTTAATATATTAATCTTTATTAAGTTTTAGTCTTTGTAACAATATTATTAGTCTATATTAATAAAATACCGAAAGCATCAACTAGATACCCAGGTACCCAGTTTCAAATGTCAAGTCATGTAATCTAGATTTTTGCTTGAGTTCCATCTTATCTTGTGATATACGCATACGTTGTAAAAAAAATCAAGGGTGTAAATATCTCCAGAAACTTTAATATTGTGTCATCGCTAAACAGCTAGTCTTTTGAATCTTCATCCGCCTAAACCTATCTAGGTCCACTTTTTCCGTATCACGCCAGGCCTGTGTGCTATCTACTCCCCTACGTAAAATCGCTCGTACCATCCGACCGACCGTTTCTGGTTCCCAATAAGTTCGTCATCCAATTAGAATGACTTTAAATTGTGGGCGGCAAACAGCCATAGTGTACCCGGTGTCATGGCCCTGCATATCGTCTTAAATTCAGCTCCGAGATTTCTAGGGTAATATCCTATATGCGTATCTTTAGGATCACCCCTGCCCGTCAGCAAATGTGGTGCAAGGCCAATAAGGATGAGCGAGCGTCGAAAAATGTTCAATGTGAGCAAGCACTATATTGGTTCCGAGATTCCCTAATGTCACAACCTCTGTTGAAGCCTGGGATGACTATATAGTTGACTTTCTTTTGTGTCGCAACAATGGTCGAGGTAGACATTGAATGGAGGATTGACCCTGTTCATCGTCGCAGATCACAAAATCGCATTGCCCAACGCAAATTTCGTCGTGAGTACTATTACCATTATTTACCAACCTACAGTCTGTGGGCAGCGGTCTAATCAGGAGAACAGAGTCGCGCAAGACATCAAAATTTGCGCTTAACGATAGCAATCAGCCAGTATCTAGTGGAGATTCTCATTCGATTACTGAAACGGACCTGATAGAAGTCCCAGATCTTCAAGATTCCACAGAAGTTGGCACCAATTCGTCCGATTATCTCACCAGGGTAGCCACTTCTGCACAAACATCTGGCAGTTCGACGGCCGGCTCCCCAAATGACACACCCAATAATGGTGTTCAAGGATTAGACGATATCAATTTCATGGACAGCTTAATTTCCGGCAGTGACAGCTCGTTTTCGACACCACCGATGACCGACTTTCAAGCCAATTTCGATCAGAACTTAGACTTCATTTCTCTGAGAACATCAAGGACGTCATCGGCTAGCCCTATGAGCTCAGACTGCTTCAACTTCTATGGGACCCTGGGAGGTGTCTTTTCACCCACCCGCTCCGATCACGCACAGCACAAAGGCTCTGGACATGAACCGCACGTCCATCCGGGCATGGCCTTGATACCGCACAACTGCAGCGACTCCAGTCAATCGAGCTTGACAAAGGAACGCCCCACTTCAGTATTACTCAAACCAGATGGACAAAGCAAAGGATGGCTGAGTCCGCTACACATCGCCGCTCGTCGAGGTCACGAGCCGATCGTCCGCACACTTATTTCACACAATATCGACTGCAATGAAAAAGATAGCGACATGCGAACGGCTTTAATTCATGCGTCAATAGACGGGCACGAACCTGTAGTCAGTCTACTTCTTGCACACGGCGCTCGTATCAGTGATGTAGACCGACGGGGACGATCGGCATTGTATTGGGCTACCATGAATCAGCATCAAGGTGTTTTACGATTGCTTTTGTGGGAATACGATAAGAGAGACTGGGAGCAAGGCATTGATGCGTATGATGACATGGGCTGGACTGCTCTGCATATTGCTATTGAAAAGGGCTTCGATGTTGGGGTTCAATTATTATTAGCAAGTGGCGCTGATTTGAATGCGAAAGCGCAAAAGACGTGTAACGGTGATGATGACAAGGATGATAGTAGAACCGTACAAGCAGGCTAACTAGAGTGGAGTGATTTTACGGTGTTAGGGGTCGTGGGTCATGGGTCATGGATCATGGGTTAGACGATTAGATTTAGGGTTATGTATGTCTTTGGATTTTGAGTTACGGGTTTCATATAATCGATCGATGATTAGGTCGTAGTCAGGAAAGAGAAAGTTTCAACTCATGTATATATCCTTTGAATCTGCAAGAAGTGACTGAAGCAACTATTTTCCCCCAGCTGCCTCTTCCACAAGGCCTAAGGCTAGGGCTGAAGCTTCTCGTCTAATGTTGTTCAAAAAAACAATTTGCTCTATGATCTAAGCCGTGAATCGCTACATTAAAACCCTAACGTACATCAATCGCCAGGCCATTGGTTAATCGGCATAATCCCCCCACTAAGCCTTATATCCAAAGCCTATTGAAGCTTGAAATTAAAGACTGAATCCTTAAAACACCTAATCCTTATATCAAAGCTTAGAAAGTCCGAAATTTCACAAATATCCATACAACAACCTTAATTTACTCCCCATCTACCCTCTGGAAACCAACCCAGGCCATATTTCCTGACCCGCCAATACGAGCACTGGGTTTAAGTCACCATGAACGCGAAAATTTCAATGGCAGACGAGTGCAAATTGCAAATTCACGTGGTACATTTGTCAGTCATGACACAAGGTTGGGTATTATCCAAACACAGTACCTGGGCGAGGGCACGAATATAAGTCGCATGAGACTTTGTCTATAGATCCAGGTTCCGTATGAAGTCTGCATCGCTATTGCACCTAATCGATTCCTGGAACTAATTCTCAACTGGTCTACTCTCATCGAGCTTTTTCGGACTAGAGTAAGCTGTTCATTTTAGGAGTCAAAGCGCTCGCCTCTCTTCCATGCTGCGTAATTTCGATTTGGGTATTACTTGAAGACTGTTAATTCTACCTATGATTCCTTGCTTGGATGGGTCGCTAGAGCATTTATAGTTTCACGATTCACAAGTGAGCTTCTCTGGCAAAGTAGATGTGGGGCAGAGGACCTGGAAAAGAGGTAGCGAGATGGCTGTTAGCGGATAGTTGGATACGACCAAGTGTGATTCTGAGTCAGATGATTCTACCATTTTATTTTATTTTATTTTAAACAAAAAAGTTCTTGATATATATTGCGACAACTCCATGTTTCTATCCTTTTACTATGACTATGTATCGATTATCATCACCCCAACGCCCTCCAAACAAGTTATAATTCCTGAGTAACCAATTCCATCGTGGTAACAAACCGAGGGAGCTTATCCTCCATCATTCTCTATTCATACTAGCTTCCAGTCACCATCACTTTCAGGAGAGTACTGGCATAGAAAATCTTTCTCGAAACCACATCGATCGGCTTGTCCTTCTGCCTATTCAACATCAACATGTCACGGAGCTTGCGGAGCGTTCACCTGCGCTTTCCAAGACATATAAGCCACCCATGCCTGAAACATTCCCAAAATAACGCTTAAGAAACCAAAAAACGCTGATAGAACAAGGGACAAAATTGCTACAAACAAGGCATTCCTCTCGGAAGCATTCCTTTGTATCCACTGGCCAATACGATGGCTCGATCTTGGGTGTGTCACAAGATGATTTAACTTAGCAAGCCGATCACCCCAGTAATGGTATTCAAAGTTTTCCGGTACCGGTCTATTGTATCCTTCATAAAGCAGGCAATCCGGGTCAAAACTGGCTTCGGCTTCTTGAATGATGTTCTCCAGAAATCGAGACGACTTTTCATCAGTTGGAGGGAATAGTATACATTGCAAGGAATACAATGTCTCTAGGAGCAATTGCGGTGGTAACGTCCCCCTGAAAACGCAAGTTAGAATAAGCTGATCAAGATAGATATATCGGATTAATTGAACATGAACCTCACAATTTGAGACTTTCAGCGATTCCGAGCTGAATAGGCTGGCTAGCTGAAAGTCGGAGATGAGCTTTTAGAAATGCTGTTTGGCGGAAGAGGCGAACGACGTTATCTTGGGGGTCGTATAGAAGGTGCTCCGCTATGTTGTCCGTTGAAACGAATTTGATATGTGCTCGCTTCCTTAATTTCCAACATTTCAAAGCATTTTTCTCTTTCAATGCCGTTCGAACTTTCTCTTGATCGTGAACATCCATTGGAAAGACTTTCTTCACAAAATCGGCGAACTGCTCTGAGCTATTCCAACTGACTGGCCGGAAGCCGCCAATCTCGTAGCCTTCATAGTGACGATCTTTATCAGAGCAATCAATCATCAACATAATCTGCACAGCGACATTGATAGCACGCTCCTGGTCAATTACAGACTCTGGATCCGTCGAAATATTTGGAAATACTTTAGTTCTGAATTCTTCACGTGTACTTTGTGGATTTGCCCTCAATTCAAGAGCCAATCTTCGAATATCATCATGAGAATTCAAGGCAGAAGGATGTACTTGAACCGTTGCATATTGGGGACTCATCAAACGGTCGTAGATTTGGAAGTATGTACTGAATGAGTGAATCTTTTCTTCGGCGCTGAAAAGGTCTTTCGCAACTAGCTTTTTTTCGTTTATTGTGGCAGGTCGCATTGTGCAATATGTATTATTCTTTCAGAATGTAGTTTGAAATGAAAGCTTGAAGTATACAGTCTGATGGTCGCAAGAGCAATTCGATGACATGTGGCCAGCCTTAGTTTATTGGTTCTACTGTATTGATTGGAAGGTCCTTCGGCACCGCCCAAGCCACAAATGCTGGGGGGTATTGTTCAGCCTACCTCTCAACACTGCCTCGATGTAACCTCATGAATCCGCCTCTTCAAAACTCCCGGAGAATTTTTATCTCAACAGTTCTTGCACCGATACAGTGGCAATATCGAGTCAAAGTCAAAGTTTCATACACTTTAATTGTGTTTGAAAAAATGAATTCGGAGACTTTCGTTGAGCGCGGCTCAGTAGAGATCCTAAATACAAACCAGCCGTTGAACAATATCAACAACGCGTGGCAACGGTCATCTGCCTGCGGCAAGGCTGTTAACCCCAAGTTCTTTGAATCACAAAACTTTCCATCAAACGAACCTAAAATCCATCGTCAACCTCAAGGTAGTCCAAGAGAAAGACATCCTTGCTCCCCACAGGAAAACGGTCATAATTATTCGCAAAACCCTTTCCAGGCTGTCTCCAGATCCCCCAAGGGTCCTATCGCGCAGAGCCCCTTACCAGAAAACCACCCGGGTGCCTCGCAGAGCCCTCTTCAGGCCGTTACTGCATCTTCTATTGTGCAGAGAAAATCCTCGCTGGAAAATAGCCCGAGTACCTCGCAGAATCCTGTTCAAGCTAATACTACGATACCCATTGTGCGGTACACCCAAGTAGCCTCTCCAGATTATGCCGATCCAAGAAGGGTACCTGGTACGGATAAGAATATCTACCCTCGTGCACCAATCAAATCGGAATTTCAAGAGCGATATCCACAACTTGTCGATTTTTTTAAGCAGGCTGTGGATACTCACAAAGTTCTAAAGTATCACACTTCAAAGATCAACTATGAGCTACGTTTATGTGGAAGCACTCCAGCAAACGCAGTTGCCTCGGTCATCATCTTTTGCGCTGAAGCTCTTTTCAAATGCCTAAGATCATTATTAGGCAGCAAGCACATCCGTCGACAATATCAGCTGATGAATTCTTCCCTTTGGGACAAATTTCAATTGGCTCCTAGCAAGCCTCATCCACAAGTATCTGCTCCTATTGTATTACCTTTCAATGTCGTCTACTGGAGGGAAGCAAACACACCTACCCAACGAAAGTCCGCAATGGAGCAAGTGGTTGCCAGGAACCATTCGTTTCTCACAATGTGTGGATCATTAATAAAGTATGGTGATCGTACCTCGACTCTAGGGCTACTTATTAGTATGGACTCTAAGCTATATGGTTTGACTGTGGATCATTTGTTCAAGGATCAGCAGGGTGAAGAACAACCAACGACGGCAAACGAAGCAGAAGTTTTGTATGATGAGGATGACTCCGAAGATAGTGAACCAGAGTGGCCATGGATTGATGATGTGAAATACGAAGACTTTGAGAATGGCGAATGTGTTTCGGACGCTGAATCAGTATCATCCGGAGGATCACATGCCAAAACAACCATTGATCACGGGCCGACTGAACAGTGTGGTGAATCTATAAGTGGCCGCAAGGTGGATATACTGTCTGTAATAGATACGACAGCGAATCTCGACTGGGCCTTGATTGAATTTGATAATGGATACTATGAGCGACCTAACGCGTTTTATTCGAAAGATGACCCCGCAAATCCCAAGTTCTTTCGGACTCTTTCGGCAATTCCCAAAACTAGCGACGTCAACGTGTTCATGATCTCTGGAGTAAGCGGAACAAGAAAGGGCGTAATGCTTAACAACAAATCTTACATTGGAGGCAAACCAAATGAAGATCTCTGTCAGGCGTGGAACGTAATTTTGTCTGACTCTGACTGTGAGTTGCGAGTCTTTCACGCGCATTTTAGCTAACGATATCTGTCTAGGTGTCATTGATGGTGAATGTGGATCTTTGATCGTAGACCAGGAGTCTCTAGAGGTTTATGGTCACGTAGTTGCATCGAATCCGCTTGGCGAAGCTTATGTAGTCCCTCTACAAGATACATTCCAACAAATCAGCAATAGTCTTGAAGCAAAGGATCTATCTTTGCCCAATCCAAGGGTACTTATGGAGAGACTTGTCACTCATTACTCCCAGGAAGGCGACAGTGGTGTAGCAGACAAGGCTAAACAAATTCTTGCTTCAATGGAAGAGCCAGAAGTAGAAAGACCATGTCTGATGTGCGATCAGTCAGATCAAAAAAATGTTCTCTTATCATGCAATGGATGCAATGCTTCTTATCATACACATTGTATCGATCTAGACAATATTCCTGGTGGCTACTGGTATTGTATGAAATGTGTGGAAAGTGGTGCTTTTGGTCAATATGATGAATCGCAAGGACCGGTGAGAGGTTCCAAATCTCCATCAGACTCTTTGGGTGAACAAGATAAGCGCTTGCATTCGAGTTCTAATAGCACTATCCAAAGTGGAAATAGCAGCGAACTCCCAAATCCTTCATTGAGCGCAAATGATCAAACTACTTTTCTGCCTCAATCTAACATTGTTCTTCCATGCGAATTCATATGGAATGATTGTGGAGTAACATTCAATTCAGAAGATTTCGAAAATTGGTTTGCACACAGTCTAACGCATTTCAAAAACCTTCCTCCTCCATCGAAATGCTTTTGTCATTTCTGTGATAAAGAATTCGAAGATATCGATAATTCATACAAGAATTGGCGCAATAGAATGATACACAGTCGTGATCATTTCCTTGATGGAAAAACAAATATTCAACCAGATTTTTTGGTAATAGAATATATGTGGAAGAATAATCTAATAGATGAAGCTGATTATACTTTGACTAAACAATATATTGAATATCCATCAATATCGAATCTTATACTAAAAGGATTTGAGACGCCTGAGTCAAAATATCCTATCGAGAATCATCCTGATGAAGGTACATCGACTGATCTTGGTCCATCTGTCAGCAACCAACAAGAAATCCCGCATATTCCTTACCAGCGTCATAATCTCCCGCAGATGAAATCAGCGGAACAGAATCCCCCTTGCAGTACTCTCTTTGTGGGAAACCTCCCGAGGGATACATCCGAGGAAGAACTTATGGCAATGTTTTCTAAGCAGAAAGGCTTCAGACGCTTATACTTTACATCTGGACCGAATCGTCTAATGTGTTTCGTCGAATTTGAGGATGTTTCCTTTGCCACCAAATGTATCCAAGACCTTAATGGGATGTCTCTTCAAAACAGCACTAAAGGCAACATTCGGTTGAAGTTTTCCAGAATTCCGGTTCATGTGCGTTCCGGCCCATCCCTGGAGGCCGAGGAAGTTATTCCGTTCCTTCCAAGTCATCATCATCATCATCGAAGGTCAAATTGCACTTCATGGAGTGAATGGGAATGGGATCATGATAGGAAGCAATGGCAATCTCATGGCACCGATTCCAGGGGGATTATCGAATGGAAATTTAAGCGCGACCAATCAACTTCGACCTCATCTGTCGCTGCAAATATGTCAGGTACTTCTTCAAATATGCCTAGCATTAAAACCGCGTCAAACTGATCTGCTGCTTAGACTATGGTACCATTATATCTCCATCAGCACCAAATTATGAAGAAAGCAGGTACAATGTTGACTCCAGCAGTCTCAAGCAATCTGAAGGATACAGTGGTACAGAGCAACCTGTATCAACACAATATCCGCCAACACAATACCCTCCATCGCAATAACCTCGATCAAAATGCCTACCAGATAGCACAGTGAACACTACAGTGCACTCTAGCGTCAAATCAAAAAATTTCTAGTATCTTCAACAGCTTCCATTTTATCAGGAATAAGAATCGAGTTTAACTCTCCTTTTCAATGAGCTTTTAGTCCTTTTTTAGGTAACCTACACAAGAACAAAATGAATATGGTTTCCAGCCTCTCTTTTTATTCCTTTCAACTTTCATAGGTTTATTGATGGAAATTAGTATCGCAGTAATATGGATTAGCTTCATTCTTTAATACAATTCCATTCTGCGACTTATATGACGTCTTAAACGATAGTTCGCATTTGCAACACGCTTCGAAATTCTATGTCCAGTTACTCTGTCCTAGATTACGAAGTCGTGGAGCTTTTTATTCCTTTTTCGAAAGCTTTCAATACAATTCAATTCAACCTTTCGATTGACAACACACAGTATCAATCAATGTATTAGACCTATTATGAAGACGTCACAATCACCGCCGGGGTGATCCCAACAATAGTCTTTTAACTCACCATGACTTATAGTCGAACATTCTATATCAAGCCAGTCAATCCAGTACTTGATATAAACTAGCCTCCTATACAAAATCTCGAAGTCTCGAGAAAATATTTCAGGATTTATCACCAAATCTAACTTTCTCATCGTCTCACGAATTCGTGCATCCATTATTGGTTCTCAAAATTGGAGCTCGCCATTCGTGTATAAGATAGACTTATGATAATAGAGCTGAGAATGACGTGTTATTCAAGGTATATAGATGTCTTGAAGTGGCAGAAGCACAACTAAGTTATGCCGGGAAGGAGCGATTCAAGATTAACATGAGGCATCAACAGCTGGGATATGGTGACGGGCTTGACTTGGCTTGCAAAGAGTAGGACGATAAAAAAAAGATTGAGCAGGGAATAACTCAAAGCTCATTCTCTAATTGCTGTACTGAAGCGAACTCTAAATCTCAAATCTTATCTACAGGAACTTCATTTTTCTTCCTCTCCTTCTCTGCTCTCTCCTTTCTCTCACTGAATCTATCCCCAAAAATCTCAAAGTGAGGCCTCATAATAATCGTATACCTTACAAACTCCTCCATGCAATCGACCAACCTCTCTCTATTTCCACTTGGCAGTAATCTCGCCTTTCCACTCCCATCGCCCCCCTCGTCTTCAAATTGTTTCCACGCCATCGGCAAACTACTCTGATTAGGACATGTAAACATTCTCATCCATCTCCCCAGAATCCTAAGACTATTGACTGCGTTGAAACTTTGAGAGCCGCCATTAACTTGGATTACCGATAACGTGCGACCTTGGGTTGGACGAACCGAGCCGGTGGCAAGTGGGATCCAGTCAATTTGGTTCTTGAAAACAGCAGTTAGATTTCCATGTTGTTCGGGGGAACACCAAATGTGGCCATCTGACCAGAGGGAAAGTTCTCGGAGTTCTTGGACTGAGGGATGAGAGGCGTCGACTGAGTCTCGAATGGGAAGATCTTTTGGGTTGAACACTCGAACATCGCAGCCGAGACGGTGGAGAATTCGGGAAGCTTCAAAAGCCATTAACTTTGAGTAGGATCTTGGTCTCTTGTTAGATGTATTTCGTACGCGAAGCATGGCAAGTGAAAGCATACCGTTGCCGTAAACTCCCATAGAGAACTAAGACTTTTAGTCTAGAGCTAGTCTTCGCTAAGTTTTCTTCCACTTGGGTAACTACAGAGTCTAACTCCAACTGAGAGATCCAATCTGTAGCTTCCGTTTCGGGATCCAGTAAGAAAGGACGATATTTAGTTCTGATATCCATATCATCCTCTGCTTCAGCAATGGCAAGTTGTGGACATTGTGCTAACGTTCGAAACTCCCGGGCGATAGGAGTAAGGAGACTCATTTGAAGTGTTGATCTTCCGAATATGGGTTTCCGTAGAAAGTTTCGTGTGTATAAAGATAGATTCATGTGAAAAGAATGATTCTATTAAGTGGTAAGAGGAATTGAGAAGTAGTAGGTGTACATAGAAAGATATCTCAGACTTTGTAGGGGATTTCGTCTAGACTTGGCCCAAGCTTTCCCTGGTACCAGTGACATTCCACTACTTCTTGATTGGTAGACCTGATTTAAGCGGGTCCCATGGCAAAATGCTATCTTTACTGCGCTACTGCAGTGGCTGCGGCTAACGATCGATTTGGGCTCAGAGTGTAGAATAGACTGTGATACAGAATTGTATTACGCACTCGTCTCCAATGCATAATTCAAACAATATGACGTTAAAATGCCAACCACCATAAGCATGCAAATCTTTGAAACATTAGGGCACTTGCCATACGCGCAGGTGAGAAACCAGAAATGTAGTGTAAGCCAGGCTTTGTAATTGGTGGATATCATTATTCTAAAAAATCAGACGTTTTTGGTTTCGAATAAGCATCTTGAGATGTTTAATCCTTCTTCTCTTCCACCGCAGCTTTCTCAGCCTCCACTCTCCTCTTCTCGTCTCCAACTTCATCTACATAGCCTTCGGTCTTCATGTCAGACAGACCTAGATCTTCCTCCTCCTCCTCTGTTCTCTCATATTCTTCAGTCTTGATCGATGGATCGTCATCTGGCAGATACAAATTCTGTACGTAACTACTAGCTAGCGGATCTCTGAGGATAATGGTAAATTTTCTTTCGCCTTTGATGGCCTCGTCAATACCATCAAAGAATATCTTCCAGTTCTTCTTAGATTCTGATTCCATGCCATCTCCACCTTCTCCGGCATCACCAACATCGAAGATTTGTTGATGTAAATCATCTCGAACTTGTGTGAGTAAACCTTCAACGGTGGTGAATCTTCCTCCGAGAGTTCCAGGGTTGACCGAGAGTTTGAGTTCAGGGCATTCCAATGCGCATGACTCTGACTTGAGGATATCTCTGGCTAGATCTACGGCACTCTCTACCTTGAGAGTGATGCATTTACCCTTCTCTGGAACCTCACCTCCAGTCTTGACCTCATTCGAACGATATCCGCAATGTTCACATACGGTGCTCATGATGACGACTTGTTTGAAATGTGGGATTTCAACCATCTTCATGTGTGTGACACAATGTCTTGTGCATCCAGGACAGGTAGCTGGGAAAGAATAAACTTCATTGGGGATAATATCATCGTCTTCGAAACTTGCGGCGGTAGGTTGTCCTCCAGTTGTGGCTTCAGTAGCTTGTTCACCACTGAGACCAAGAGCTTCATTTTGTTCTGGAGTTCTTGGGTATTGAACCTTGGCGAGCTTTCCTACACCATCCTTTTGGTCTGGTTCAATCCATGAATTTCCTGCTGGATCATCAAGAGATAGTCTGAAGGGGAAGGCCTCGCCTGCAAGCATCTTTCGGCCTCTAGTGATAACATCTTCGATCTTTTCGTAAACTTCTGGGATTTGCTCCTTTCTTTCTGGTTGTTTGAGAGCAAGATCATCAAGAATCATGCTCAAAAGGCCTTCTACATTGGTCAACTGTCCTCGCCCTTCTGGAACTTCAAGATCCAACTCGATGAATTTTACAGTACAAGTATCAGATTTTACTACTTGTCTGGCGAAGTCTTCGAGAGTGGTGAGGCGCAATTCAAATCTTGATCCTTTCTGTTGAATCTCTCCAGCAGATTGGATCTCGGAGTTTTTGAAGTTGCAATGGGGACAGAAAAAGGACATGAGGATAATTTCGCGGAAGTAAGGAATTCGTGTGAGGAGTAATCGGGTGATTCCCTAAGAGTGGAGGATTAGTAGATATTATTGATAGAGATGGCTGCAAAACGTACATTTTCATGGCAGTTCATACATAATGACTCGATTTCATCCACTACTCTCTGTTCTTCATCCGACTCCAATGTGCTGTTGGTTGCGTCACTATCTTTTTGGTCGTTGGCTGAAAGGTTTTGTGCCTTTTTGCCCAAGCTCTCAAAATAATCGTCGAAGACAGCACCGTCTGGCTTTGTTTCGGTTTGGTTTGTATCGGCCATAATATCTGAATTTCTGTTGTTGATTAATTTTGTGTAAATTTAATATGACGCACAATGATGGTTGTAAAAAAATTGGAGGGGCAATTGTTTATGAGGGGTCGAGAAATTATATTTTTCGATTTGTCTGATAAGATTTGACCCCGGTTGTAAAATTTTAGCGGGGCGCGTTACCTCATCAAGCGTCAGGCTGAAAGTCCGAGAAAGCAGTGGAAGGTCTGGTTTGTCATTGATGAAGTGCCCAGGTGGTCCAAGAAAAATTATTATATCGTGATGAGGATTTTGTGTTTGGTATTTTATCGTCGTCTTATTGATATATAGGATCCTTGCGACTGAATCGAGAACTTGACGTCTATTATAAGGAGCCACACATTGTCGCAGCATATGGTTAATCTAAAAATCTGCCCTGACGGGCAGAGCTTAATAGTTCCCTGGATAGATATAAACACAATGCCGCATATATTCGAATCATGTTTGTATGGCCAAGACTCAACACTGCGATGAATATCTGGCTCCGAAGATCGAAATGTCTATGTTGACAGTACCATGGTGTTGGGTACACAGTACGGATATCCCACAGCGACGATTTCTCCGCCCATATCTGATTGACGCATATTGAATCTTGATCATAATCTCAAGGAAAACATGAGACGCCTTGGAATGTTCAACTTTTCTTCATCAAGTCCATCAAATCAAGACCAAACCCAGAAGAGCTTGTCTGTGATGCTTTTTGCTTTGCTAGCAATGCTCCAAGACCACCGAGCTTGCGATTCTTGGCCCTTTTCTTGCTACTTGCATTCGTAGAAGGTGTACTCGTGGTATTTGCAGTTGTCAAGTTCTGCGCTGGTAAGTGGCTGGGTTTAGAGACAGCTCCATGCTGAACTGCACCGTTCTTAGACCTAGATGCCACAGGAGCTGAATCCAAGCGATGTCTGGTCACCTTGGTACAAGAACCACATGTATATATCATCGCCTTTTCCACACGAGAGGCTCCTTTTGCTCTTTTTCGAATCGGCTTCTTTTTAAAGCTTTGCGACTTGACTTCCAATTTGCCTTCGGATCCCAATATCATAATAGTCCCACAAGCACTGCATGATCCTCGTTTTGACAAATCCGGTTGTTCAATTTCGTGATCAAACATTAGAGAATTGCATTGCGACACTAGATATTTTGATGTCGTAGGTGCCCATTTTGCCAGGAAATGTGCCGACTCGTTCAAATATCGTAGACGCGCCGCTAATTCTAAATCTGCCATGTCTCTTATGAGGTGTTATGGAGAATCGGATCTTTGAAATTATGACGCGTTGTGTGTGAAGAGAAATTATGAGAAATTATGATTTTCGGTTTGCGCTTGAGAGATAACCTTACATATTAGACCAAAGCAAGCAAGCGAACTGATGAAATGAAATTATTTCTCAACAGTAATCGTCTGCGAAACATTGTGCGAATACGAAAATCACCTTGTCTGTGCAATGGAAGAAGCTACAGCTACATAATTACTCGTAATTATTCTAGCAAGAAGACATCTAAAGGACTGCCCAAAATGGCTGCCTCCGTTCAAGAAGTAAATGGTTTGCGCGTCGCTGTAGAGGGATGCGTAAGTTTTAAGGCATTTTGATCAATCTACTTTGCCATTCTGCTGAATCTTCCAATAGGGCCATGGCACTCTCAATGCAATATATTCTTCAATAGAGAAAGCTTGCGAAGCTCGAGGTTGGGATGGCGTTGATCTCCTCATAATTGGAGGGGACTTCCAGGTACGACAGAATCCCTTGTAGTTCACAATAAAATTCTCCTGCTGACTATTCCAGGCAGTAAGAAACGCAAATGATCTTACAGTAATGTCATGCCCAGTCAAATATCGAGAAATCGGCGATTTTCACGCATATTATAGCGGACTCAAGAAAGCCCCATACCTCACCATTTTCGTTGGCGGCAATCACGAAGCTAGCAGTCATTTATGGGAGCTTTATTATGGAGGATGGGTTGCGCCGAACATCTACTATATGGGCGCTGCAAATGTGGTACGATTAGGCGGAGTGCGAATCGCTGGTATGAGTGGAATTTGGAAGGGTTACAATTACAACAAAAGTCATTATGAACGATTGCCATACAACCAGGATGATGTCAAATCGATATACCATGTTCGCGAATACGATATCAGAAAGTTACTACAAGTAGGAACCCAGGTTGATATTGGGATCAGTCATGATTGGCCGAGAGCTGTTGAGAAGCATGGAAATACGAAGATGTTGTGGAATATGAAACCAGATTTCGAGAGAGAATCTAATGACGGATCACTGGGGAATTTGGCCGCGAGTTATGTCATGGATCGTCTTAGGCCGCCTTATTGGTTTGCCGCGCATTTGCACTGTAAATACTCTGCGGTGAAAACTTACGAGGACGCTCAAAAACCAAACGCTGCGGAGGAACCAAAGGAAGAAGTCAAAACTACCGAAGTCGCACCCCCAGTCGACATCGACGATGCAACAGAGAAACAGTCTATAGTACCACATAATGATGATGAGATTGACCTTGATATGGATGATGATGATAGCCCATCAGTTACGGATACACCAAGGCATGTTGCTACCACAACGGTCAATACTGAAAGCAAGCAAACATCAACAGCCACAGAAGAATCTATCCCGTCATCAGTCCCATCTGATATCCAAGCCCAATTACCAGCTGCTTTCTCAAAACCAGCACCTTCAGCTCATCGAGAGCCTAGGGTACAGCCAGGACAGCCAACACCACCCAAAATCACAAACAAAGCAGTTCGCTTTCTGGCTCTAGATAAGTGTTTACCAGGTCGAAAATTTCTACAGCTCCTAAAGGTACGGCCCTATGATAGCTCGGATACGATTTCGACATCTACTCCGCGAGCTCAACCAAAGTTTGAATATGATCCTGAATGGTTAGCTATTACACGAGCCTTCAACAGCGGTCTTATTCTAGGGGATAAAGCCAGCAAGTTTCCCGAGGATAAGGGAGAGGATCATTATAGAACTCTGATTGAAAAAGAGCAAGCATGGGTCGATGAGCACATTGTTCAGCAAAATAAACTAGAGATTCCCGAGAACTTCGTAATCACAGCACCACCTTTCTTTGAGGGCATGCCCGAAATAGTGAACGAAGGCCCGGTGGAATATAATAACCCTCAAATGCAAGAATTTTGCGATCTCCTCGGGATGGAAAATAAATTCTACGCTTCCGATGAGGAAAAGCAGATCAGAATGCAAAATGGACCACTACCAGTGGAAGAACGAAGAGATGGAGGATTTGGCGGTAGAGGAGGAGGAAGAGGCCGAGGAGGAAGAGGTGGTGGAGGAGGGTTCGGAGGAGGACGTGGACATCGAGGGGGTGGTAGAGGGGGTGGTAGGGGCAGAGGAAGAGGTGGTTGGCATTAATTCGTTGTTACAAAACCTCTCCATGATAAGATACCCCACTTGCTTTCATCGCCCGCAAATCGCAGTCTTACAGCAATCATTGCTTGAGGTACAGTGTGCATTGCCGTTTTATGTGATGTTGATGTTGATGCAATGCGTTACAGATGTCGAGCATTATGTGGCGACTTCTCGGTATCTCGAATTTAATATGTGCAGTTGACCACTCGGGTCTATATCAGATCATGCATTGGAGAAGAAACCGACATAGCTAACCTATGCCAGTACTACTCAATTAGTCGGTGTGAGCCTTGAATGTTTCATTATCATTCTCAAATAGTCCGGGGTAAGACCCCTAAAATGGCTTTTGCTCCAAATTAGACGTTTTCGAATCTCATTCGGTCTATGCGTTTGATCACAAGTCGTTAAGTATTTTTCTCGACCAGATCTCGACGACCAATTCCATGGGACTGGTAAATGATTAATGGATAGAAGTTTTACAAAGATCTGTTAGATCCACAAACTTTGGTCCCTTGATCTACCTTTCCGCTGTCATGTGGCGTTTATAAATAGATGCGGTGTACACGGAACAAAAAGTTAATAATGATATTCGAGTCAAGTACCCCCCCTACTCCAGTTTTTGAGCAAGTCTCTTTAAAAAACTTTCAATGATTCATACAAGGAATCAATCTTGAATTGGATACAACTCCATGCATGCCAAATTACTAAACTATGCGTAACGATTTCGGTAAGCCCGGTAGCCAGCACACATTTCTATATAAATCATATGGTCTTGATGTCCGCCGTTCTACAACATATCCAGCCCCAGGAAGCCACCAAAGGAAGAGAAATGCATATGCACAACCGGGAAAGAAAGCATTGTAACTCTCTAGATGGTCTGCTGCAGGGTCAAGCCCTTGGCTACCTTGGCATTACCCTGGATTATGGGGAAAAGTACCTTACCGTATATCAATTAAAAGTCCGGTCGATAAACCAATGATGATTTTCATTGAAGTCCGCATGCGTTGGTGGGACTAATGTGCCGTGAGCATCCTGGCGATGTGAAATATTTAAAACATGAAAGAAAACCCTTGAGGGCTTGAATCTTTGATTGAATTGTTCTCTTTTCTAAAAATTTATTTGTGTGAACCCCCTTTTCTTTACTCGAGTCCGAGGAGGAAAAGAACACAAGACCTTTTGTCCAGGTGCTCATTCAAGATCCATAAAGGGGGAGAGACTTCTGGTACCTAGTACTAGTCTATTAATATCCGAGCTTATTCCTACACACCGTTTTTGATAACACCACTCAAGCTATCCACACCGCCCCGCTATCAAAAGGCAGAATTCTGACGAATCCAAAACTATTTCACAAAACGTGGATATATTCATTGCACCTTAACCACAGTGAACATTTTACAATCGAAGAGATTGATTACTACAGAAAAGGAGAATCGACTCAGAATATCCTTCGATTTTGGTCATCATTACGGCTAAATTCTCTTACGGATCCCCGTCCGCCGAATATTCATAAAGGAATCGAGAAAGCGACTGAATGGATCACATAGAGCAACTATTGTTTGATCAACGGAGCTGCATTTCAATTTCTATGAGATAACCCAGGTGGTTTGATTTCTTTAATCATTACCTTTATTTTTGCTTGTGCTACAAATCTTGCGCAAATCATTACAAAACTACATACAGATTCTGTACAATTCAGACTCTCACACCATGAAGTTCGGACGCACGTAAGTCCTTTCTCCTCTTGATATGAAGCTATTCACAGTACTCATATGCTTCTAGTTTACCTGCTTCTCAGGTCCCAGAATGGTCATCTTCGTACATCAACTACAAGGGCTTGAAGAAGCTTATCAAAGCTGCTGCGAACGCCGCGAAGGATGGAAAAAGTGTTGATTTAGCAGGTACGTCTATTACGTCATTCGCAACATATTTTGCATTCCTTAACTGATTCCGATTCCAGAATTCTTTTTCTCGCTCGATCGAAATCTCGAAGATGTTGACGCGTTTTATAACAAGAAATTCTATGATGCTTCCCGCAGACTTAATCTCCTCCAACAACGATATAGCGATGCAAAAGTTTATACCACACAAGGGCTAGATCGCAATGAAGTCGAAGAGCTATTGGGAGCTCTTCTCGAGCTCAGATCTCAATTGAGAAAGTTACAGTGGTTTGGTGAGGTAAATCGTAAAGGTTTCCTCAAGATTACCAAGAAATTGGATAAGAAGGTCGCAAATGTTTGTACCCAAGCGAGATACATGGCTTCGAAGGTGGATTTGAAGCCTTTTGCTGCAAACTTTGCTCTATCCAAAGCTATGAAAACGACAAATGATTGGATTGCAGTCTTGGGGGAGAAGAATATCAACGACGACGCGCTTTCGGTTCATTCCGCTCACTCAATCAAGAGAGTGTCATCGAGAACAATTCTCAATTTACCCAGTGGGTTGGTTGATACGGTCGATCAAGCAATTAGAGCTGATGATGTTCCGACCTTGAAGGAAGCGATTGCAGAGGCTGGTTTTGACGCCGGTGATCGATCGATGCAAAAGCTGTTTTTGAACTTATTGCAACGATCCATATCTTGCAAGTCCAAGAACGCAATTCTTTACTTTTTGAAGAAGATAAACTCCTTAGATGAACCGGATGATATCAATGCCCGCAACTGTATTCATCGTCTGGTTATTTCCATCAGCCGTTCAAAGATTGCCGCAAAGTCACAAGAGAAGGAACCAGAGAGCGTTTCTTTCATGGATGTGGATCGCGTTAGATTCATCACGCCGGCCCTTTCGCCTAGCCCAGGGCCAAATTCGAAAAAACTTCAAGAATCAACACTTCTGAGTCTAGAAGATGAGTCCGTCAAACTTCTGTCTTTTGTGTTGACTAACTTGGAACCCCATCAAAGATCAGCATTAAGTGGCAAAGATTCTTACGGTCGTCTTCCGCTACATTATGCTGCTGAATTCGGCTTTGTTGTCATTTGTCAATTAGTTATGAAGTTTATGCAGACTTGGGGCCAATTCAATGTCGAAAACGGAATCGATGCACCGGAATGGCAAGATAATGATGGCTTGGCACCCCTTCATCTTAGTGTGATTGGTGGCCATGCTTTGACGACCAAAGCTCTTCTTGACGGTGAAAATTGGGAGGGTACCAGCGACAAAAAAGCTGCTATGAGACGTGATATTGCGAAGTCAAGTGCAGTTCTTGCTTTGGCTACAAAGTCTAACTTCAAGAAAATTGTTAGACTACTTGTCGATGCCGGAGTTGATATCAATTGGAAAGATGCAAACTCGAATGATGAGACTGCATTGCATATCGCAGCACGAACTGGTCATGAGGAGTGTGCGGACATTCTTATCCAAGGAACAGTAGATCAAAAAGCCGATTTTGAACTTACCGAAAAGGTCTACTCATGGACACCATTACATGTTGCTTGTGTTGATGGCCACCTTGGTATTGTGGAGCTACTGATATCAGCTGGCGCCGATCTCTCTAAAGCTGATGCCGGAGGATGGACAGCTAGAGAGCATGCAGCTTTGAGGGGTCATATGGATATTGCAGAGAGATTGGCAGAGGTTGAGTCGGAGAGAGGTAATTCTGGGAGTGAAAAGTCTGCAGACAGTGGCAGTTCATCCCCACCAAATCATTCTTCGATCGAAACATTCCGATCACAGAGCACAAACTCTCCTCGAATCACTGAGCCCGTCAAGACTTTTGGGCATCGATATCTTACAAACGAAAGTATGGTTCTTGTCAGTCTGGGTTCAATGGATATGAGAAAGAATATTGCTGCCGTCAAGTTGGAGAATATTCCTATCTCGGAAGCTCATTCTACTCAACTCGACACTGCTCTGTCGATTGTAGTTTCAGCAAAAGGAGCCACAGGCGAACCTACGATCATTGATCTTCCTATTCACGATAATATTTCTACCGACCCTATTGTATTCACGACTCTCGACGCCTCCAATGTTAAGTTATACTTCGATATCGTACCAACATATGCTGGTAGCGAAAAGCATAAGATTGGAAGAGGAATGGCAATTCTGTCTAGTATTAGGCCAACGATTGGACTGAAGCGCATGAATCTTCAAGGAGATGTCACTGTACCAATAATTTCCAAAGACACTCTGGAAGATATTGGAACTGTAAACTTCAACTTCCTTGTCATTACACCATTCTCGCATCCAGAAATGGGAATCACCGCGCAACAAACATATTGGAAAGAGTTGTCTTCAACAATGGTTATTGGCCACAGAGGTCTTGGCAAGAATACTTCTGCAAATAAATCACTCCAACTCGGTGAAAATACTCTACAGTCTTTCATCGCAGCCGCCAATCTTGGAGCAAATTACGTCGAATTCGATGTGCAGCTCACAAAAGATCACGTTCCAGTCATCTATCATGATTTTCTTGTTTCCGAAACCGGTATTGATGCACCAGTTCATACGTTAACATTGGAGCAATTTCTTCATGTAAATGAGACGACATCTCGTTCAACACGTCCTCCATCTCCTCCAAAAGATTCCCCACGAGTTCATGCCATTAAAAGAGGTATGGATCGTCAAAGATCGTTATCACTAGGCCAAGGAGAGTTCGAAAATGACATGGCAGAAAGAATGAAACACACTCGCGATTTCAAAGAAAAGGGATACAAAGGCAATACCCGTGGAAACTTTATTCAAGCACCATTCACAACCCTCGAAGAGATGTTCCGAGAACTTCCCCAAAATGTCGGATTCAATGTCGAGATGAAGTATCCTATGCTTCACGAAACGGAAGAACAAGAAATGGACACTTATGCTGTGGAACTTAATAGTTTCTGTGATACTGTTCTTGCAAAAGTTTACGACATGAAACAAAAGCGCAAGGTCATCTTCAGTTCGTTCAATCCAGATATTTGTCTATTGTTGTCATTTAAGCAACCGAGTATTCCAATTCTTTTCCTCACAGATGCGGGTACAAGTCCAGTAGGAGATATCAGAGCTAGTAGTTTGCAAGAGGCAATTCGATTTGCTAGTCGTTGGAACTTGCTAGGTGTGGTTAGTGCGGCGGAACCTTTGTGCAATAGTCCTAGATTGGTTAAGGTGGTTAAGGATAGTGGATTGGTTTGTGTTAGTTATGGGGTGTTGAATAATGATCCCGTTAAGGTTCAGGTATGTGTTACTTGCCTCTTATCACCTGAATATATATACTAATGAAAAAAATAGGAACAAGTAAACGAAGGCATCGACGCAGTAATTGTAGATAGCGTCCTCAAGATTCGAAATGGCTTGACGAAAAATGCCAAGGGCTCGGGAGTCGCAACGCCCGCTTGGGCAGATGGTTTGCTAGAGGGTGTTAAGGGCTTGGATATTAAAGCTTAGATTGGATGAGGAGTTTTCTTTTCTGCTTTTGAAAATAAGATCCTTGAGTAGAATGAATAATTAATGTTGGGCGGTGGATGGGTGGATCGATTGTACATACATACGTACCTAGACGTGAAGCGATGATGCGGGATTACTAGAAAGTGAATAGAATAGAATAGAAGATGTATATTCCTCTCCTTAGGTATCTATTATCTATTATCTATGGTTAGGTAGGTAGGTAGTGATTCAGTTGTATGCAATACGAAACAATGTAATACATACAATACAATGCGTGTACGGTATGAGGTAGAATCACAACTATAACTATAACTATAACTATAGCGGGAGAAATGAGTAGAAGGTTGGTTGGTTGGTAGGTATCTCTTCTAGAGCAAACGGGTCATGGGGAGAGGGGGGGGAATAGATGGAGAATAAATGGATATGCAGATAGGTATGTAGATAGATAGATTGATGATGGGGATGGTGATAATAAGTAGAGTAGTGAGTGAGTAAGGGTTTGTTCAGATCGATTTTTTATTTTATTAATGAAATCTTTAATAATAATAAAATAGTAAAGGGTTTGAAATATTGAAGTTAATATATATTTGGATGAAGTTAATATATTTGAAGTAATATTGGAATATATAAAATTGAATTGAAAATAAAGAAAATAATATTTTTTTTCAAATATATTTGTTCAATTAGATTTCAAAAGTTGCTGTTGATTATTGTATAAAAAAAGTTGAGAAAATTTATTTGTTAGAGTAGATAATAGTAATGAATCAATTAGGTGTAATGTAATACAAAGACTTTTTATTAATTCTTCTAAATTATGAAAATTCTATAATTTATAATTATACGTGGGTTGGCATTAGTCTAAAGTAGTTCTGTAAGGGCTACTTATATGCTCTTATCAGTTCTTATACGGATTGATTGTAATAGAGCCCTTTATATTGTATATCACATTCTGAGATGTATATATTTACCTTCCGAATTTGGTTGGTGTAACACAAGAGAATAGAATATTGAATAATCATATTCAAACTATATTCCAAAAGAAAATAAGAATGTTATAAAGCTACAAACAATCAATAAACAACATTTCAATATATTTACTATCCTTACTAGTAGATTACCAAAAGCTCTATAAGTTTCTTTTAATTTTCCAAATTCTTTTTTCTTTCAATAAATTATTCCTTATTATTTCTTTACTTATTCTTGTTTTATTATAACTACTCTGTAATTTATTAGCCCCTAGACGATTGTAATTCAATTTGTAGCAAATCCTATTGAATTGATTATCCCTATATACCTTCATTATTTTAAATATATTATATTCTTTGTCCAAAAAGATTTCTATTATTACAATAAGGATCCTTATATTAAATATAGCTATTATTACATTTAGAAAAAGGTTTGTTAGCTGGTATCCCCTCGATATATTCCCGATATCAACTTGCTATATCAGATCTAAGCTTTTTAATAAACTATTTCTATTGATAATCAAGATAAAGAGAATGCCGAGATTATAATAATATATTGAAATAAGTGTTATATCAAAAATATAGAAATCTTTTTATAAAAAGAGAATAAGCAGAATAATACTAAAAAGCCAGAGTTATTTGAGATATTATCTCTATTTACTATAAAGAAATTGGATTGAATAAATGATTTTATAAAACATTTTGTAGACTCTTATCAAATTATTATTAGTTACCCTTTATCTCCTTATAATAATGTTTAACTAACTTCTTGGATTTTAGAGTAATTTGCTTGTATTGGATATTACTATTCCAAGCTTCGTTATGAGATTAATAATTATAATAGATTCAAATAATAAAGGCGATTTTATAATTCCAATCATTCACCCCTACACTATCAATACCCCTACCCCACCCCCTACTCCCCCAGAAAATAAAGTTTCGGGTACCATAAATATACTAACTGATTTGGAAAACTACAAATCCTCTTATATCAACACTTAATTATTATCTTATCCCTATTTCTATACTTATTCCTCTATATTCAAAAAGGATTGCCTTAAATATTCTAATAAATCCCTTTCTGATTTTAATAATAATAAAAAGAATAACCCTTTTCTCCATTAGATTATCAATGCCCCTCAATATTCTGATATTCCCCATATTTCTAAAAATAACCTTAATATTACCACCCCTTAGATAAAAAAGCATGCTATCAGAGATTTGATAGCTTTTACCCATCGATCCGTTACTATAATCTTGATTACTTAAGCTTATAAAACTTCTCATACAATTTTAAAACAAAAGGCAATATCAATTATTACTAATTCCTTTTTTAATTTTCGATATTGGAATATTAACACTCCGCTAAAAGCTAAAGCTCCTCATATGAGTTATCCCATTTACACCAGAAAGTTTGACATTATTGTAAGTTCTCCTAAAAGTATTTGATTTTATAAATACTTATAGATTATCAACAATTAATTAATAAAAACTCGAATATTTAATGAAATTTTTATAAAAATAAAGAAAAAGGAAAATATAAATAAAAATAAAGTAAATATACCTTTAGTAAATGAGAGTAAACGAAATAATAATAATATAGATAATACTATCTTTAGGATTTTTCTTTTTATATTGAATCTTCTTAATATATAAAATAAAAGGATTAATTCTTGCTATAGGATTTTTTTAATATACTAATATAATAATATCTTTACAATAATATCCTCATATTAATCAAAGATATATTTTTACCAAAAACAAGACTTTATAAAAGAAATAATAATAATCTTATCAATCAAATATTAATAAAGATTCAGATAATATCAACCCTGATATTTATAAATTGAAGCCTAAAATATTCCAGAAATATTAAAATGAATTAGTATGCTTAGCAATAGTATACGATATACTAATAAATAAAGGATGATATTTTTATTCTTATCAAAATAAAAAGAAATAAATAAAGGAATATTATAAATAACTTCATATTATTAGTGATTCACTTGTGAATATACAGCGGAACCCTATTGTCTTATAACTTTTTTTCTTTTTTCTTTTAAACTATATATTAATAATTTTTTTCTTTTATTATATTCTTTTAATATTTCTTTTGCATTATTGAGATTGTAAAAGGTTTTCTATATATCTTCCACTGGTTAATAGTCTTTCCATTAAATTAGATATTGAATATCTTTGTTTCTCTTTTTATATACTATAATCTTCTTCATTTTGTATTTCAAATAATTATTTATTTTCTCTAATAACAATGAGTTAGTAATATTTTATTATTTATATTATAGTTTTAATAGGGAAATATAAAAGATATTATAAATCTTATAAATAGATGGTAGTTTAAATTTATATATTTGATTATTGATTTTTATACCTATTATTTGAAAAAGGTTTATAAATCTATTCGAAAACTTTTTTTTAAATCGAAGTTATTTAATATTTTGGATGTTTAATATTACTTTGTTTCTAATATTATATTGCTGGGTTATTGTACTATCTATATTCTTTGATTTTTAGTTTATAGCTACTTATTATAGTTTTTTCAATTTTTCCCTTTCTTTATTGAATAAAGTGATTTGCTTGTATACTGCTAATATTCTCCTTATAGTATTAGTATTTTCATTAATATAATGGAATATTAATAGAAATTTATATATTACTTAAAATAGATTTGTATTTATTATACTATATTACATAATATTATAAATGAATTTTGTAAGTAATAGTAGTGAAGATTAATTATCCTGCCAATAATTAGAATAATAATTGATATAATAAATCAGATTTTGATTTTGTTATTTCATTTGCCCATCGATTTGAGAATAGAATATAATAAATAATTTGTATTGTATTTATAAATAAAAAAGGAAATTATTCCAAAACTTACTTGTAAACTATAATCCTCTATTTGAAACAATACCTTCCGGTACCCCGAAGTTCTTAAATATACTCTGTATTAGTATTTGAATAAGTTTTGGTAAGGTAATTATTTTATTAATAAATATATATTAAACAAGCTTCATGAATTTATTAATAATTACTAAAATTGTATTATATATATACTTACTTAATTTCAATAGGGGTAGATTTATAATAAAATCTATAATTATCTTTTTTCAAGGTTTATAGGGAATAGGGAGGATTTATAATTTACTATAGGACTTATGTTTTTTAATAACGATATATTGATATATTATATATATTTTAATATACATTTTTATATTCTTTTTTATTAAAAATTAGAAATATTTAGATCTCAAGATTTCTAAAGTTTTAGAAATATTCTAATATCTATCCATAAGATTATTATAATAAGCTTCCAAGATCTCTACTCTCAAAGCAGAATTTGGTAATATATAGGTATTTCTATTATATTTAAAAAATCTATTAGTATTTATCTGTTAAGATAAAGTAATTTTAATAAAATATAATCTTTGATTTAAATATTTTTTATTTTTTATAAAATCATTATCTATTTGGAACTATAATAAAGTATTTTTTATTATCTCTAATATTGATTTAAATATTATTTTGTCTTTTATTAAAATATAAGCTATCCAATATAATATTAATTATTTATAATTAATTTCAATTAATAAATTTGATTATTTATGGAATAATAGATTACACTTTTCCCTTTATAAAAGATCTATAATATTATATAAAAGCTCTGTTTTTTTGATAGGGAAACTTTAAAATAGATTTATAATTATTAATTTATTCTTTAATTTATTCTAAAAAATTGAAAATATATTATTTATATTATTTATATTGATAGTATAATCAAAACAACATAACAATCTATCTGTGAGATTCAATTTTCCAGTTTTATATACTATCTTGAAATTATATATAACCAAAATCTCTATTTATCTTATTTACCAGCTATTCAGACTTTTTTTTGTTATAAAATACTGAAGACTGTTGTAATTTAATTTAATTATAATAATATATTAACTCCCTATTATATAATAGTGCTATTATATAAAAGTAATATATATTACTAGTAATTCTTAATTATAAATGAAATATTATTATTTTATTGAAATTAGTTTTTTTGAATAGAATGTAATAAAATGTTATTATTGAATCAGGGTTTTTTTGGTTTTTTTTGAGAAGAGCTATGATAATATATAATCTAAAGTAAAAATTAAAGTATTGGTTTCAATTATTATATGGAATAAAAAATCGAAATACCGGAAAATAGATATTAATATAAAAGCTTTCTTTAATATTTCGAATACCTTTTATACTTCATTAATTTATTTGAATTTAATTATTATTTCTTTTTTCTTTATTCTCTTTATTAATGTGATTATATTATGAGCTATTGTCGAGTAGATTTTGATAAATTGTTAGTAAAAATTCGTAAAACTAAGAAATACCTATACATTCCTAAAACTATTGAGTATTAGTTATTCTATTATAATTTGAATATAGTCTGGTTTTATAGTAATACTTGCGGGCAAAACGATGTATTTCAGAAATTCCATTTTATTAATATAAAAAACATATTTCTTTAGTTTTATATAAAGCTTATATTTAATAAATTATATAAGAATCTTTTAAATATTTATTATATACATAACTCTATCTTTTAAATAGATTAGAATATTATTAAGATATATTACATAGATATTATCCATCAAGCTAAATAAGACTTGATTGATATATATCTAAAATATTATAAAGATATTAATAAAACTGAAAGACATTATTCTATATTTGTATTAACCATACTACATACGAAATATAATTTTCCATTTATTCTTCACTCTTATATAGATTCGATAATAAGTATTCTATAAATTTAGCTTAATGAATATAATACTTTATTGAAATTGATCTAAGGATTTACTAATAAGTAATAAAAGGATTTAATCTTTTTTTATAATTTAATTAAACTCTTAATAATCAATATATAACCAATAACCTCCCTTCTTTTTTGAAATGAATATAATAGAGGCTTTTATCAAACTAATAGATCTTTTTATCTACCCTTTCTTTTGATATTTATTCAAATATTTTTGTAATATTATTAACTCTTTTTCTAATAAAGAATAAATTAGATTCCAAGAAAGGATCGAATCAGATTTGAGATTAATATAATACTTTATTGGATAATACTCGAATAAAAAACTACTTTTTTCCTTAAAAAAAGCTTTTTTATATTCTTAAAATTCTTCTAATATCTTAAATGAGATTAATACAAGCATTGAGTAATTCTTTTTTATTTTTAATTACAAAATTAGTTTATCCAAAAAGATTATAAAGATTGATTTATCTTTTTTTATTTTTTAATAAAATTCTTTTACAGAAATAATTTCGAGATTATTTAAAATAAAATAATATTGAAGTAATATCGACTTCCAATTGATATCTGGATTGATTATTTATAATCATAAAAGATCTAAGATAATATCTATTCATAATAAATCTAATACTGTTAATATAAAATTATAAATATAAATTCTTTTTTTCTCTTTTTTATCTTTTATTTCAATAGGGAATTCATAATTCCTATATAATACAATTATAATACTATTTACTAATACAAAGGAAATGCTTTTCTTAATAAAGATCTAATCCTATTCAATATACTTATTTTGTTATATAATATTGATTTGTATTCCCAAATCAATGAAACATCAAAGTACTATCAGCTTATTATTATTATTAAAGATTATTATAATTATAAAAATTATTTATCTTTTTTTATATAAATCTAATATTAATAGAATACTTATTATAATAACTAGATCTAAGCATTTTCTATATAAATAGATTTAGACAAATTATTTAAATAATTGTATTCTCTATACTTTTCTCTATAATATTTATATACAATACTATTTTAATAGATTATAATATAATACCCCCTCTATTAGTATTTTTAGTATATAATATTACAAGCATAATCTATATATAATATCTCGATAAAATATCTCAGGTTTTTAAGGGATTTCTTTCAAAAAGATTAATTAGATTCTCGAACCTCTAGTTTTGTAGTTTGAATAAAATTGCTTTTCAGATAGGAATATTTAAATGGATTTTGATATTGAAAGAATAATTAATTATATTTATAAAAGCAATATAATTTTCTTATATTTTTTTCTTGAAATAATTTCTTTATATTTTCTAATCTATAGACTTGTTTTATAAGTTTATTATATAATTCAAATTATTATAAGAATTCCAATATTTTTCTGATTATACTAAATAATAGATTTACTAAAAGCCTTTTAATCCAAACACTCTCCACCTCCTACTCGATATTCTTTTTAAGATTTTTTAAATAGATTACAAATATATTTATAATATCTTCTTCTCTTTACCTTATTTACATAAGCTTTTAGATTATTTATCACTATCTAGTTTCTTTATTTATAATAATATTATATATATACTTCTTAAAGTTTTTTTAGTTTATTTTTTTATAATTTGATTTATTTATAAATCAATACCAAATCGTTAAAGATTGCCTTTTAAAATATCAAATGATATATTTTATTTTCTTTATATTAATAAGGAAATAATATTCACTATTACTTCGAAATATAATTTCTATTTGAAAAAAGAAGTTTTTAGCTTCCCCGATATTTTTTTCTTTATATTATTTCAATCTCTACAACTTCGATAATTTTCCCCAATCAAGATTAACATTCTAATAAATTGCATTCAATATGACTATAAATTGATTATACTCGATTAGAATAATTGTATATAAAATATAATCTATAATCACTCTATGAGCTTCTCTCATAACTACCATTTCTTCTTTCATTTCTTGAAGTTGTTAATCCAATAATATATTTTTATTATTACTAAAGAAATATAATTGAGTCAAGTAAATATTACTATTAATACTCTACAGAAATTAATCAATAATTTCATTAAATTAATTTTAAGTTATACTATAGATATCCTACTTTCTTCTAGGAATAGATATTCTTTTTATTGAAATTATAGTAATATCAATATCTGCTTAACTAGGAAATAGTTAACAGATTACTCTATATAAATAGAATGAAAAAAATTATTAGAATAGATAATAATAATAAATCAACTAGATATAATATAGTATAAAAACTTTTTATTAATTCTTTTAAATTATAAAAATTCTATAATTTATAATTATATACGGATTAGCGTTGGTTCGAAGTAGCCCCGCAGGGGCTACTCACGTGCCCTTGTCAGCCCTTACACGGATTGACCGTGATATTATTATATTTATTACTTTAAGATTATTTAATTCAATATTTTATTAACTTAAATATTATATTCATTTCGAAATATTTCAACTATATATTAAATCTAATATAATCTAATATATATTAAATTCAATATTGTATTTAATAAATATTATATTAAACTAATATATTAGTCTAATATTTAAAAACAAATTAATCCGAATAGGTCCTAAGTATTTATATATGTATGAAATTATAGATGAATGAATAAATAAATGAATATTATATATATAAGTAGAATATATACCTATTATTATAGATTTTATTCAGTACCTAGATATATAGGTAAGTAGGTATATAATATATAAGTATCTAGGTATATAATATATAAGTACCTAGGTATATAAGTAAGTATATATAGACAAGTAAATACAAGATATATTTTCCATTAAGATTTAATCTAAATATAATAAGTTTAATAGCTATACTACGATACTATACCTAGGTACTAACTACTCTCTAACATTTATTAAGATTCTCGAATCATCCTATAAAAATATCAAGTACCTCTAGGTAGCTATCTTTTAAATTCTCTCCATTCCTCGATAATCTGATATATTAGGCTTTATCTGATTTATAATTTATAATAGATAGGTTATAGAGTAGTAAAGGAGATAAGAATAAGATAGGAATATTAATATTTTATAAAATGATTTTCGTTATATTTTGTTAAATACATAAGTAAGGAGAAGTTGTATCTATTTTATAATGATTTGATATTAGGTTTTATTTTATTTATAATCGAGAATAGATAAACTACAGAGTGATAAGGAGAATAGAACAAAATTTCTAGCAGTCTCTGATACGGCTTATATTGTGTTTCGTTAACAGGCTTTCGATGCTGTTGAGCTGGAGGCTACAAAGACATGTCTGAAGAAGATAGTGTTGCGCTGAGGGAAAAGTATGGTGTATCGGAGAATTGTAGCATTTCATTGCATATTTCAAATTTGTCATCAATCCATTTTCCTTTGGCCAAACGATTGAGAACATGTTTTATGTGATAATGCTCGCCAAAGATCGCCATTAGCGATCATCGCCAATTACTATGAATGTTTGTTGTATATTTTATATCTTTATATCTTTATTTACAGCAGATATCTAATTTCATAATTTCGTTTCTTTTCTTCTTTTTCCTGTCATTCTCATCCTCCTCCCCTTCCCTTTTTCCTCTGACAATGCCAATAATCTCAAACTCTGTTCAAAATAAAGCTCATCTAGGCTGGATATTCACCTATTGATTTAGTCGAGTAATTTCTCCCTTTTCCCATCTGTGCAATTGCAATACATACTCCATATTCTCCACCCCCTCTCATGCTCTACACAATCCACTCTAACAATAGATCTCTATCTGAACTCTCCCATAAATCCCTCGTGGAACTTTGTGATTCTGCCCACCCATTCTGTACCCGGTGCCAAAAATGTCGTCCTGAAGTGCAGTGTGTTTTCTCTTTGACCGAAACCACTTCCAGGTACTACGCAAACACCCGTGGCCTCAAGTAATTTATGACAGTAATATTCATCTGGGCCCATACCCTCTTTCTTCGCAGCCTCTACCGCCTTCTCTGGAATATGGATTGTTGGGAACAAATACATACTTCCTTGAGGTTCTGGACATTCTACACCTTCCATTTGCTTGAATGCTTCATAGAGAGCCGTTGCGCGCTTCTGGAGTCCGGAAAAGATGCCATCGTATTCTTGTTTGTACAGTTCGTAGGATGGTTCGCCTTGCTTTGGAGGGTTTACCATGAGTTCGACGAGACATTGTCCGATGACCGGTGCGCATAAACTGATGCTGACGAATTTGTATATCTGTTCTACGACTTCTGGATCGAATCCACACAGTTCGAAATATCCACCTCGGTGTCCGCATTCGCCAACCATGCCTTTGGAAATACTATGCAGAGAAGCGAGTTCAACATTGTCGTATTTCTCTGAGGTTTTGGATTGGAGATCGCGGAGGATTTGCTTGAAAGAATGGAATTTTCCTTTGAAAACGTTGGTCTGGTATACTTCATCTGCCATTACAACCAATTTTTTCTCGGCGGCGAATTTGATGACTGCTTCGATATCTTGGGGTGGGAGACTTGCACCAGTTGGGTTACCGGGGTTGATGATAACGATGGCGCGGACATCGGTTCCTTCTTTGACAGCAGCAGCATATGCATCCTTTATGGCCTGGAGGTCTGTACCCCAGTTGCGGGCTTCGTCGAGGTAGTAGGGGACGCATTTTGCGTTGAGAACGGAGAGGGAGGCGGTATACAAAGGATATTGCGGGATGGGTACTAGAACACCTGTATTGGGACCGGCACAGATAATGTGGAGGAGGGTGTTGACTCCGGCGGAGGCACCGGCGGAGAGGTAGATATCCTTTGGATCTGCGGGGAATCCATCTCGATCTGGAAAGAGGTTAGTCGTGCCAACCATGCGAATACCATAGCGTGGTAGAGAACATACTCTCAATAAATCTAGCCACACTATCTTTGATTCCCGTCGCACCAGCACTAGCACTATAAGCACCCACGCTTCCGACTTCCTTCAACAACCACCTTGCTCTCTCTATAACATCCTTCTTGTAGCCCAACCCATTTAACAATACATCTTCCTTCTCCAACAACGGTGGGTACTCAAGTAAACTCAAGACTTGTCTGAAGAAAGTAATAGGTTGTTGATCTAATTGTTGCGGATTTCCAATATTGGCACTTATGACTGTATCGAACGGGAGATCCTTATCGCCTTTTGCGAGCTTGGCTCTATATTCTTCTGATTTAACAGCGAGGGCTCCACGGACAGCATACTTGGCTTCTTTGACGTGTGGGTTGATGTTGTTGACGTTCAAACTGCGGAGAGTAGTAGTGGTGGACATGGTTCTAGTTCGCGATTGTAGTAGTGAGCGGGAATGGAGAGAATCTATTGTGAGGTAGATGAAGATTAGAGAACTGGTTCAATTTATGTACATTCACTTGTACAAGCTCTTTTGAGGCAATGAATTAATCGTGAAAAGGAAATCAACAGATCTGAAGAAAGAAAATTAATATGTAGAAAGAAAAGAACAGGAAAAGACCAAGTGTTGTGTAATAGGGCGTAGCATATCAGATCAGTCATCGCATGATCAATGATGATAGTCGAACGGTATTTATTCATCCACTTCCCCTTCTCTTCTCCACTCCCTCCAGACAATATCAAGGGAGGGAGGGGAAAATGGGGTACGGACGAGAATTGCCCCCACAATTTCTAGATGGTTGCCATTGGTTGGATAAAGTCATCCCACACAATCCCGGAGGAAGGGACGATGAGGATGACGCCGTCCGGGTAAGGGTAAGTCAGAGCTCCAATATCAAAGCCGATTTTCGGAATCATCCCTGTCTAGAAACTTTTTTTTCTCTGACTCAAAAAGAAATATATGTGAACGACGAAGAGTACTCAATGAACATGCACAAACAACTTACCTGCAGCAGCAATGGATCTGGACAATCGAGATGTATTCGTCCCATATTGTCGTTGAGATATGCTTGGAGATATGTATTGTCTACTGCCGATACATCTCCTCGCACCAGAACTCAATGACGCGTTGATAGAAGCCATA
This sequence comes from Botrytis deweyae, assembly GCF_014898535.1. Classification (NCBI taxonomy): domain Eukaryota; kingdom Fungi; phylum Ascomycota; class Leotiomycetes; order Helotiales; family Sclerotiniaceae; genus Botrytis; species Botrytis deweyae. The sequence continues at coordinate 306,426 of NW_024066242.1, forward strand.
GTGTTGTGTTTTGATGTGTAGTGTAGGTATTATTCTTATTCGTATAAGATATTTGAGGTATGTAAGTGCGGCCCAATTGGGGAACTCAAACTTCCACAGTAACAAAGTAACAAATGAACGGGGGCGAGATAATCGAAGTCAACAATAGGCTAAACGTCCAGATATAGAAGACGATATGGTAGTGATATGTTAAAACGGCGTGGCTTTCTTGAGCTGATACGAGTAGTAAAGATTGATATTGTCATTCGATCGGAAAGAAGCGATCAGTAATGAAGGGGTAGGTGAGAGTGAACGACTTCGAGGGGAATGTAATACCGACAAGTGTGTGTTGAAGAAAACACGGGTTTGAAAAAAATAGGTTGAGTTTCAAAAAGAGACCCTGATAAGAGCTTTGATAAGTATGAATGATAATGAATGATAATTGATCTACCCGTGCTCCACATCTGCTGCTTGTTGGGAATATCTAATAAATGTTGTGATAAGGTTAGGTGTTGAAAGCACTTCTAGCTGTCGGTCTAGCTTTATGTCTCGATTTCAGATGTCGAAATGTCAAAATGTCGAAATACAAGATACAAATCTGCATCTCACCTAGATAATCATACAGGTAGATTATGCAAGTCTTCCTGTTTATCGAATGAAAACCCTTTCGGAATAAGCAACACGTCCGAAGTGTCAGCTTAGGCCGATTATGTTCTGTACCATCACACAGTGTGGAAGAAGGTGTTGAACAACTGCTACTGTCATGCATATCAGTAGTCAAGATGTTGAAATGTTGGACGCGGCTTTGTGTTTTCTGTTTTCTCAGAATGGTACATGGATACAACCCCAGATATTTTGGAGAAGGAACCCGTAAAAATTCATTGAATATATGTCTGTCATTGGCAAACCATTGCATGATATCTACTATCGACCCAGCCCCATATTTGAATGTGTTTTTCATCCCAAATCCCATGCACATGAGCACAACTAAATGAATGAAACAAGTCCCCGCGAAATCCCAGTGATGCTCCAAAACCCCGATGCTGTCGATCCAAGGGGTGTTCAACCGACTCCACGCTGATGCATCTGTATTAATCAACGCAAGACCTGAAACCTACGAGGTACAGAAGCTTAAACCTTGTAAAAGCAAAAGCCCACATAGAAGCTAGCAGCTTCCATTTCCTCATCACTAACAAGAAGCTTTCCGTGGCCTCTTTCCCTGACATTCATACGCTCACTCAGAGGGCCTAAGACATCATCGTCCTTTTCGGTGTCCCAGATTTGATTAAATGGCTTTTGATACTGCAATTCAAGGTTGTAGTCTTCCGCAATCGCACGGAAAGCCTCCCATGGTACAACATATTCCGGAACTTCCTCGACTGCCTCGTGAAGAAAAAAGTTGTACTTCCATCCAAAGGGTGGTTTAAAGACACCATCGGTAGGAGTCTTGCCTGGAAATCGGACCTGGTAAACCTCATTCCCCCAATGAGCTGTATCTTCAGCTTCGCCCTCTTCGATTTCTCCATCCTCAGCGTTGTCTTCAACCTTCTCCTCGGCCTTCTCACCATCGCCATTCTCTAACGCTTTTGCTTTTGCAGCAACTCCAGTGTGAAACTTCTCGATTTTATCCGATATGACGTGGGAGTTAGGGATGCATCCAATCAGCCTACCACCTTTCTTTAATGCGCCCGAGACGTTCTTTAACATGGTTCTAGCCTTTGCCTCGCTCTCGAATGCATAATGTAAACAAAACATCATGCTAACCACGTCGAACCCACCACCGCCAAATCTTCCAGGTCCTCCGGAACTGTCAAAACCGACATCTCGAATGATAGGAATCCGTTCAATTGATTCTCCAAAGCAATCTTGAGCGAAGAATTCCCCGTGGAAAATTCGAGCTGGTTGTCTATTGTATCCACCTCGACCCCTGCCACCTCGTCCTCCGCCACGACTTTTCATTTCACGATATCGTTCCTTGGCTTGATCAATTGAGATATCCGCTGGATCCAATCCAACATACAATTCCACTTTTTGAGGTGCTTGTTGCCATTTTCCTAAATCACCACCTTTACCACAACCGATGTCAAGAACCAACAGACCCTTTTCTTGACTTGGATCTGGTCCTTCGGCAAATTGGTAGTCTCCACGCGATCCACGTTCTTGTGCTCCTGGGGTATAATCTTCATTTGGTGAGAATTTCTGGATGATCGTGCTCTTGACCCAATTGTTGAAGCTTCTCAAGCCCTTAATCTTGCTATCCGTCTTACGCCATTCTCTGCCTCGTTGTGGAACCGCATTATAATGTTCTCTAACCGCATTGTGAATTCCTTGAGCAGCTACGGCTGCTTCTATTTCTCTTTCACGTTCAATTTGTTTTTGTCGGATTGCTTCGCGCTCGGAATCACCAATTCGTGCTCGTTGACCAGGACGCTTTTGTTTTCGAACAGGTGATGGTGACCTACGACTCTTGTAGACATCAGAAGGAGATGGAGATCTTGCGACACGCTTTGCGCCTTTCGTAGGCGAACTTGATCTTTTGCGTTTCTTTGCGGCTTCGAGTTTTGTAGCATTGAAAGGCTGAGGTTGTTCCTCGGGGCCACTATCATCACCAGTCATCTTGAATAGCAGCTTTGAGAAAAGTAAAGTTTTGATAGATTGTGTGAAAGATGTTTCGACTTGAAACTAAGAATAATGATACCTAAATTGTTGTAGTCTTGTGTTCGAAATTTGTATTTTATTGAAGAAAGAAAGGTCGAGAACAAAGATTGTAGGTAAGCTTAAAGGTAAACCCCAAAAATGACGGCGGGAGGGCGGCCAGAATTTAGCCTTGCCGGCCTCGCGTCACACTAGTGCCTGGAATACCAAAAGTAGCTCAGAGCTTCATAGGTATTATACAAATCGCATAGCAACAACTCAACCTTTTACTTCTTCCAAAAAGTATCTAAATCGCAAAATCGATCCCCCCCTTAATACTCGTTCTTCATCTCATATCATAAATCTGTCAAGATGGGTTCAGATCCTCAATACGCAAAGTATCCTCTCCTCCCAATCGCCCAACACATCTTCACCATCACAAACCCATCCGCTGCCAAAGCAACCCAACAAACATCTTTGAAAAGCCTCCAAGATGCAATTGCCGAACATAAGATGGCTCCTCTTTACAGATACTTGGCACACCCACAGGAAGGTATTTTGAATGATGCCGGAGTTACTTCTTCAAATACAACGAGCAGTGTTGGTAGAAAGCCAAGTGCGGCTGGATTGGTGGCGAGCAAAAACTCAATACCAAAGGTCGATTTACCGTGGGATGAAGCTTTGTATCAAGAATTAACAAAGGAAAATGAAGAGGAGTTGGAGGGGTTCAAGAAGGAAGAGGAGGAGGCAGCCGAAAAGGCTGGGGATACTGAAGTACAGGCTGCAAGGGGAAAGCGGGCAGAGTTTTGGGCTAGAGTTGGAGACAAGGTATGTAAATCTATTGTGAGGGTGCGTATTGATATTAATGCAAAGATTTCATAGGACCGTGCTATCGCTGCGTACGAAGAAGTATTCGAAAAGACTGGTGTTTTGGGAACTAAGATTGATCTCGTCCTCGCAATTATTCGCATGGGACTATTTTACGGCGACAAGTTATTAGTTAAGAAGCACGTTGACCGCGCAAAGGCTTTGGTAGAGAGTGGTGGAGACTGGGATCGTCGAAACAGATTAAAGGCATACACCGGACTCTACCTTTTGACTGTCAGGTCATACAACCTTGCCGCACCACTCCTCTTAGACAGTCTCTCTACTTTCACCAGTTACGAACTCTGCTCATACTCATCCCTCGTCGTATACTCGGTTCTCGCTGGTTCAGTCTCACTCAAACGTGTTGACTTCAAATCTAAAGTCGTCGATGCCCCGGAAATCAAAGCCATTCTCGGAGATGGAGAAGATAAACTTTTAGCGTTGTCAGGAGCTATCTCCGCCGGTCCTGGTGCTGATGAAGAGATGCAAGATATTACATCAGCAACTCCTACCGCTACTAAAACCGCAGTAAACCTCACCACCCTCGGCACAGGCACAGATGTTCAAGAAGCAGAGGCAGCACTCGATTTCTCTCCTCTGGCTCAACTCGTTTCAAGTCTATACACTGGTAGCTACCGTTCATTCTTCGGGGCCCTCGCTGCTGTCGAAGTCAACTTCCTTACTCAAGACCGTTATCTCTATGAGCACCGTGGTTGGTTTGTCAGAGAAATGCGTTTGAGAGCCTACCAACAACTCCTTCAAAGTTACCGAGTCGTAGGTCTCGAGAGCATGGCCAACGATTTCGGTGTTTCAGTCGATTTCCTTGATCGGTATGTTTTCAACCCTCCTTTTACCACCTTCTCTTCCCCCTCACTTTCCCTTACTAGTCTCACTTAACTTTATAAATGGAATCAACTAACATCACATCTCTAAATAGTGACTTGGCAAAATTCATTGCTGCAGACCGCATCCCATGCACTATTGACCGCGTTACCGGCAAGGGCATCATTGAAACCAACAGACCCGACGACAAGAATAAGCAATACAATGATGTTGTTAAGCAAGGTGATCAGCTGATTACCAAATTGCAGAAATATGGACAGGCGGTCAGATTGAGGGGGAGTGAGAGAGCTTAAGAGTTAAAAGCTCCGACTGAAGTGGGTGAAGATGGTGGTGAAAAGGAGAAGAGCGAAGAGATACCAGAGATGAGCTTGCATGCATGCATAATACATACATTTTTGTAAGATGAAAATAATCATACAATGGCATAGAATGAATTATGAATGGGAATGTGACGGTGACTGGTGCGAACAACTGTCTTGGTGTTCTTAAATTTCTACTAGAGCGATGTCCATGTAAGGCAACTGTTTGCTTTCCTTTCAACATTGGGGAGGGGGGTGAGTGGCACGGCGAAGGATAGGTATTCTAAGTAAAAAATCCTTGGTGACTCCCTCCCCGCAGCATATTTTCACGCCTTTGACTCAGTTGAAATGGACTGAATTGGGTATCATTTATTTTCGCGAGCTTGCTACAAGTAACTAACTTTAACACATTTTCCCTGCCATGCATCGCAGCTATTATCTTTGTCCTTCCAAGATTCTCATTCGAGAGGTACAACCCAGAGAAGAGCAGTTTTCACATCTCAATCCTCAAGATCCCACCATCCTGATCCCCATCTCTCTACCCAACATACCACGTCCTCCTCCAAATCATGCCCGCTGCTACGAGCGCACAAGCTGTAGCGCCAAGAGCAATCCAGACTCCTGTTCTATCTGGTGCTTCCTCCTCACTCTTTGGGAAGGCCTTCGATGGGTCCGTTGCTGCTTCTGCTAAAGTAACAAAGAGCTCGCTGATACTATGCCACGTGACACTTACATGTACTGGTGCGTTCATGTTCATGAGGTGTGCATATTCATCTGGTTGTTTTTCGCATCTCTGAGTTGTTTTATCGAGGTCAGCTTTGAGGGCTGTGCAGATGGAGGGGAGAGATGAGAGGGCGGGGTATTTTTTATGGAGGTTGATGATGTGGGAGAAAGAGTCTGGATCGGAGGAATCATAGGCGTAGCAGAGGAGATCGCAGGCGTCGAGTTTGGCTTGGTTTTCGAGGATGGCCGGCTCGAGTTCGCCGAGTTCTTCGAGAATTAGATAACATTGCTTGCCACCGGGTAGTTCGACGCTATTAACGGCGACACGAGGCTTGATGGTGGGGCGGTAGAGGTGATCGAAGGGGCGATTGAGGAAGGCGTCGAGAATGGAAGATTTGCCTGACGAGGAGGCACCGAGAACGTAGCAAAGAACTACGTTGCGCTCGGTACGAACAGGTCGACGACGTCTTTTGCGAGGCTTGGTTATCTTCAGAGCGGTGGTTGTGGAAAGTTTCCCAGGGGTGGGCTCAAACCCAAGATAGGCTATGTATGAGAGAGTAGTGGCGGGGCTGACAAATGTGGTCATGGACCATTGTGCGAGCCAACCTTGAAGGGTTATGTGGCCAGCTTCATTGCGGACTGTTGAAGCCGGGAAATTTGACTCGAGCCAATGTGATGGCAGGCCGGGAGTTGGTGCGAATAAGGCATTCAATTCGTTGTCGTTTAAACCACCATCATTATCTTTATCGAATAACAGAAAGAGATCGACGAAGAATCGATAACCAGCGGGGCTGAGTTCCGCAGAAGCAAATTCTGGAATATCTAGTTTAGGATGAAGGAAACTATCCTTCAAGCTTAAACTATCTGTGTAATGGTACTTCCGTAAAATGATCCATATAGTCTCATGTCTACCCTTCTCCGCGAATATCTTGTTGAGATGAATGAACCCCTTTTGATCAATTCCCCTCTCCATGTTAGAATTTGGAGAAGCTCTACTGATTGAGATCTTTATATTTTCGAGATCGGTTGGAGCCAATGGTTTCTCAAAGCACTTGGCTTGAAAGTCTTGCATTTCTTGGTCATTCAAGTAACCATCCTGATCTTTGTCGTTCAAATAAAATATCCTATTTAGAGCTGCAACACACGCAGGTTTCAAAATGCCTTCCTTGGAGTCAAAAAGTGGTGCAATTGGATGTGTAACAGCTTTTTGACACAGAAAGAACACTTCATTGACATTGTGATGTTCCCTAGCACTCGTCCGTATGCATGAATCTATCTCCTTAAATTCTGCCATGACTGGTAACATCTCATCCTCTACCACTTGTGCTGTGTTTCCATTTGTATTCGAGTCCGATTTATTGGCGCACAGTACTACAGGCACATTCACGCCCAACGAGCGAAAGTATGGCATCCAAAATAGAGCCACTCTCTCATAGCTGTAATGATCCGAGTATACCAAGAGGATAACATTTGATTTTCTTATTTCTTTCCGTAATGTATTGCGTTCTTGGGGTTCTGCAGAGGTATCGACAATCGTTGTGGTAACATTCTCGGGAGTTCCAATGCTTGGAGGAATGGTGATTTGAGGAAGAACTGATTGGATTTTGTTCGTAACAAATACATCTTTAACTAGTGATGTGATGAGACTCGATTTTCCAGTCCCATCGTCCCCGCAGACACATATTCGTACTAATGTATCCATACCAGTCAGTACAGATTGAAGAATGTAGAAAGCTTCTGGAGGAAAGTGAAATAGCTAACCTGTAGCCATATTTATATGTAGCCTTGTATGACGAGGCTGTTACACTTTCATCCTGGTTTCACGCCGTCGGTCTATACACAAGTTGGCAAGTACTATCAGGTGTAGATGCAGCACTTGAGCTTATTGGAGTTTCTTTGATGGTGGAATAGAACTCGTGAGTCAATGAGTGTTGATTGATGTCGGGTTGATGCGTACTTGTACGAGTACATGTGATTGATTGTTCAAAGACTACTATAAGGTAGCCGGACAATCAGATCCGAGAGGCTGTTTTTCGGATTATCAACACTACTTTTGTCCTAGGAGATGAATACTTTCTCCACGTTTAATATTTAGTTTTATGGCGACGTTGACATGCTCCGTGCCATGCTTGATGAACAGGTAATAATAGGCATAGGATAATGGATAAAGTTCTCTTTAGATAAAGCTTGGAATGCCTTTCCAATCTCTCACACCATTCCATCTCTACCACCTTTCCGACGGATTGAATTGGACTCTCCTTGACTACCATCTACCTGTTTTATATACACAACCATCCAATCTTTTGGTACAATCATTCACACATTTACGATCCCTTCATTAAGCAGATCTTCAGGGTTACAATACAAGCAAGCATCTTACCCCACACTTTCGTTCCTGCAGCCCCCAATAATAGCTTCAAACATAGAAGCTGTTGTTCGTGAGGAAACTCAACTCTTGACACCTTCTTTTCTCGTTCGACTTACAAGATCGTCATCAAAGCCTTTAGCCTCAGAATAGTTTGATTCTAGCCCATCGGTTTTCGCTCGCGAAATACTATAGCCGTCATGTTGTGAGTGTCGCATTCGAATTTATCCAGAGTACAGCAAATGAACTCGTGCCAAAATTACCGATGGGTGTCGCATTGTGTCGCATAGCTAACGATGAACATAGTGTGTTACCACCACCGCCGCGATATCCATCGCAGGCAGCGTACAATCTCGCTGTTCAAAATGGAATGGCTATGCCAATGGTAGAGACGAATAATCTGCTTAAGCATCCCGAAGGACTCCAATTGCTTGCTGGTGAAGGTGAGGTTCCATTTGCAGGAGCCTAGGCACTCAATGCTGAGATCATCTTTATAGGAACATACCTGCTGCAGGATGACCTGCATCTTGCGACACCTCCTCATCATCCGTCCGAAACACCAGTCATGAATCCAAATCCATTGTCTACAACTCCGCAAGCTGCAACTGCCGGAACCAAACTTTCTCTTCTATCATTTAGCACGAAACCTTACGCGTCTCCTCTGTACAGGCTCGATACCAACAAAAGCTCCCGGACGGGATTGGCTCAATCCAGTATACAAGAACACCCATACGAGAATCGTAATTCTTCGGAGGTACCTGGAAGTAGTGATGGTGGAGGAACTTCGGTCAATGGCAGCGCGAGAGCTGCGACATCCATAGGGTCCGCACCGGCGTTTGGGGAGGGGAACTCATTGTTATCGTTGACGACTAAAGATACTGGAAAACGTCGCAAACCAAAGAGTGGCATTTTGAAGAGTAATTCTTCATTTATTTCACGATGTATTGTCAACGAAAATTTGGTCAAGAGGCTACAAGATCGCCCAATCGATGGGTACTTTGGATTCGCCAACATAAATAGAGCTTTTCAGTGGCTTGATTTGTCTTCCCCAAATAAAGTAAGTTCTGTCGCGATCATTCGATATCTTGGACTATTCAATGCTTATCATTACAACAGCAAGATCAATTACTTAAAATTTTGTTCACTAAAGCCCATTGTCTCTGTCATGATGTCAATCAGGTCACCAAAAGTCCAAATCATATAGATATTATAATGGGGTTTTCCACTGGCGAAATTATTTGGTTTGAGCCTTTCACCCAGAAATATTCACGGTTGAATAAGAACGTAAGCAATATTTTCTAATAAAGTCTATACGAAATTCTAACAACGTCAGTGTGTTATAAATTCAACGCCCGTCACACAAATCAGGTGGATTCCTGGTTCCGAGAATCTATTTCTAGCATCTCATATGGACGGGTCTTTAATTGCTTACGACAAGGAGAAAGATGACGCAGCTTTCGTACCAGAAGAGGTCGGACCCAATGGCAATGGCAGTGTACCAAGTGAAGAGAATCTGGATCCAACTTCCATGCCAAAAGCCAAACTTCAGATCGATAAATCAGTGCATTCGAAAAATCAGAAGTTCAATCCAGTCTCATTTTGGAAACTTTCCAACCAGCCCATCAATAGTTTCGCTTTCTCGCCTGACAACAGGCATTTGGCTGTCGTATCGGAAAATGGAACCTTACGAATTATTGACTATTTGAAAGAGCAGTAAGCAAATCCCATTTCATCGCACTTTTAATACTAATCCGCCTAGATTACTCGATATTTATAACAGCTATTTTGGTGGCTTGACTTGTGTTTGCTGGTCACCTGATGGCAAATATGTTCTTTCTGGTGGTCAGGACGATCTCGTCTCTATATGGTCAATGGCAGATTCTGCCATTATAGCTCGCTGCACTGGTCATACATCCTGGGTAACAGACGTAGCCTTTGATCCATGGCGTTGCGACGACCGAAATTATCGTTTTGGTAGTGTGGGCGAAGATGGCAAACTCTTGTTATGGGATTTTAGTGTTGGAATGTTGCATCGTCCTAAAGCCGTAAGCCCTCACTCTTCGATACTTTCATGTAGCACATGTCAACTAACGCAAAAATCAGGCGTCTGTTCGTCAAAGAGGCAGTATATCTTCCCGAATGCCAAGCTCCCTTTCAAGGGTTGAAACTCAGGGCACAACAGCGACTGCTGGTCGATTTCGCTCAAACTCAAACCTTTCCTATGCCGAGGGAAGATCGGAGACCACAATAGATCATCCAGTAGAACCAAGAGCAAAGATATCTATTTTACCCGCCGTGTGCACGAAAATTGTTGCTGATGATCCACTGTGTTCTTTGGCATTTACAGAGGAGCATATTATTACCAGCGATAAGATTGGTATGTCTATTCTTCACTCGCTTATCTTTGGATGGCCGAGCTTTGCAGTATCATTGAGCTAATAATGGACTAGGACATATTCGCACTTGGAACAGACCAAAGGATCACGACGACAGGGCTGATGAGGATGCCGATGTGGTGCTGCCATCCCAGACCTCGTGAACGAACGATTGTAAGTAAGCAGTGAGGATTCAGTAGTTGTATGTTCTTTTGCAGAGTAGCGGTATCAAGCTTGTAACTAAAGCTGGACTTGGAGTTGTGGCGAGCTTGGAGAGGGGATTCTAAATAATAATCGGCGCAATCTCCTGGGTTTTTAATAAGAAGTCATTGGGAGTTTTAGGGGATATTCAGAGTACAATAAAATTATTACCTAGTATGTGTATGCGATCCTTTCACTGTTCAATAAGTACCTCCAGCTAGGTAGCTATTTGACGCGTCGTCCCATGATTAAAGCAGCAAGGGGTGGTGGCTGTCAAAGGTGGCTTGCCGCTAATTGCTCACCTGCAGTGCCCAGGTGGCCCTTAATCTCATCTTAGATTCCAGAATCTGTGGAGGGACAACAGCGTATGATCAGCGCAGACTATTCATTCATTTCTTGCTCCGCCTTTGAGTTCCACCACGAGTAGAAAATCTGCAACATAGCATCGTAGTTTTCTACAAGCCCAAGAGGACACACTACATGTTAAGGTTGGGAATCTTGTCGAAAGGGAAGCAAGCACTTGTAAGAGGATCAAATGCCTGTTTTTGGATCTACATATCTTTTTGGAGTCACTGATACACTTGAAGAGAAGATTGCGTTTTTCGCTCTTGATTCCTGTAAGAATCAAGAGATGGAACCTCGAGATGCAATGAAGCAGACTAGAATATTCACGGCAACAATGAGAGGGTTGAAGAATTGGATTATATTTGCAAAGACTGAGGGGATTGAGGAAGCCGAAAAAACAAAGTAAACACATCTGGAAATATGAATTCCAAGGACTCGACCTCTGATACCAGCTTCTTCACTTCCAAGATGAACGACAATCTTATCACTGTATTGTTTTGGAAGACCATTGGATTTCTGCATTCGCTCTGAGAACTTGCTACTGTATGTCTTTACCATGGAAAAGAGATGGCCAATTCCTCGCGATACCAACGCTGACTCGATTACCCTTTAATTGACTTGATGTTCCGCTATTGACGCAGATGCTCTAACACCTTTTGGAGACTTGGGAGGTGTTCAAAGAAATTTCCATCAACTGATATCTTTCGATTCCTGCCAGTGTATGAAAAGCAGTCGCTCGATAAAGGAAGATGAATTCAGTTCAACTTATCTAAGTATGTTAATAAATTTTTTCCATTCTGGCACAGACCTTATGAAATCCTTCATGTCTCTCTCTAGCTTAGCCACATTCTTACAAAAGGTGGTGTTTGGCTTATTGTACTGTCTGCAGTTTTTGATGATCAACTTGACATCTTCCACGAAAGCTTTTGGTGTATCATACAGACCCTGATCCAGCTTTTGCTGCATGGTCTGCAAATCCATCGGATGCTTGATGACCGTATAATAGTCTTCGACTTGCTTCGGATCAACAGGTTGGAGGAAAGGCCAAGCATGCTTCCCCTCCTTCAAATGATTTAAGAAGTCCTGGAGTGGATCGGTGGGGGGCGTCAATTCTTTCTCACGAGATAGTTCATCCATTTCTGGTGACCAGCCAGAGTGTCGAATGCCGGGAATAGAGTAAGGGTCGATTGGGCCAATAATTCCTCGAGCCCATTGCGCGGGAGGGTGACGTTGAACCTTGCTTTGGTTGTCGGCAGCCATCGTGGCGAGCAAAAATTCCTTCTGCTTACGAATCATTCGAGGTGCTTCGACATAGCGCATTCTTGGGAGCAAGGTGCATTGCATAAGATCCGATGCGATATAGTCCTTTATGACGCCACCCCATTTGCGTTCTTCCAGCTCAATGTCTTTCGTAAAGCCTTGCCTCTGAAAGAAACCGACGGCAGTGAGGTCAGCATATCCGAGAATTTCCATCACTGTTTCCTTATAAGAGTATTTGATCTCGTCTTTGAAATGATTCATCATGTGCGCCCCATACCCTCCTCCCTGTTTGTTCGCACTAACCACGACGTAAATCATCTCAACAAATCCGCGGTTTTCAAAAACACGGTAACAAACCCCACCAATGACAGTCTCCAATTGTTCAAAAGTTTGACCAATGCCCCCTTTCGATTTTGCATTGATTGGCTTTTGCGACTTTTGTATCATGACCAGAGTTTTGTTGTTTGCGTCAAGAACTGTTTTCGCGATATAGTCTGCGTTCATTTCTAACAATCCCTTTCGAACTACTTGTTGAAATTTTGTGAGAAGGACAAAGTTCTCTGGGCTTCCATCGTTCGTGGCAGTTCGGAACTCGAGGACGCCATTTCGTTCGGCCACAACAGCATCCTTCAAAACTGTCAGTTTCAATACTTGTTCAAGGATAAAGAAGATGAACTTACACTATCCATATTTGCTGGTATTTGATAAACTTGAAGAATGTTTGTTCAATATCGGATGAATTGATAGTGAAAATCTGATTGCAAATTGAAGTTGTTAATATCAGATATAGAATAGAGTAAGAACTCATTAAGTTTTTTGAACTAATGAATAGCTTAATGTATTCTTAAGTATATAAGAAGGATGACCGAATCAAGTCAATCTCTATTAGAATTATCGGACGGCAGTACGGTCATTGAGCTAAGTTTTGTATGATAGCATATACTGGCATTGTCATATTCACTCTCGTACGGTTTGATCAAGTTCATACGCTTGTTGAATGATTCGATATTGTATAGTGTTTGTTGAATAATATATAGAGGTCAGATGAACTTACTTTCTTATGTGTAAAAAACGATATCTTCTATAGTAATTATTCTCCGATGTATTGATACGAGTAAAGATTATTACGGTTTCAAAATTAATATAGTAAGAACTCAAGAAAGAAGCTTTGAACAGAATTGAGTGAATTTCGATAAAAGAGGAAGGCGCGCGAGGAATCGATGATATAAGATGGAAAATAGGAAGGAACCTTAGAGTATCTATCTGAAATCAACAAATTCTTATTCAAATCAATGTATTATTTCGAGTGTTGAGTTTAATAAAATTGATTTTTGGTTATTCTGATCCTGATACCAATACTTCGATACTAATTTTTCAACAAATTCAAACGATTGAAGAGCCCCTTTCGCACCCAAAGATATTTGAAGATAGAAACTCGCTAGTACAAGAAGGAGATATTTTTTTGAAGTCATATTAATTGAAGGGATCATACACGGAAAGAAAATTCAATTGAACAAAGACAACTTTAAGGAAAGCGGTAATCTAGAGTATGTAAGAAATGACAACTTCGAGATCCGTCAGCCCCTCATCATGTATAGAGGAGCGGTTTTTGGTTACTAACTTTGCTTCAAAACGCTTTTGTCAGCACCCGATACTCGACGTAGTCTACTCCATCTATGTTCAAAAGCTGCGGGGGTCCAACATGTTTCCCCTCGAATATACCATTCTGTCTTCTTGTGTATTTGATGCCTCCGTACATCTTGATATTATCATTGGTGAGAGAACTGCCACTTGCAGTAGCCTCTGGACGTGGAGAGGTGACTGGCTGCTGAGTCTTCGCTTCCTGTTGAGCTTCCCATGCTTTGTTCAATTTGTTCATCGACTTTGCAAGTTGTCGCTCAGCCGACAGTTTCCTATGGGGAGCAGATTGGTCTCCCAGAGTGTCGTTGGCAGAATTATCATTTGCTCCTTGCAGATGCGGCGGCTGCTTTCTATCTGCTATCTTTCCTCTCGATGTTTCTTTGCGTTGGAGAGATTGTTCAATCTCGGGATCAGGGTTGGAGACATTGTGGCCAGAGAGATTCGGATCTGACGGATGTTGTAATGCTACAGCAGCCTTGGCTAATTTGACTGCATTGAGTTGCTGGCTGTGTGAATCACGATTGCCACCTTCCAGTATTTCTCTTTGGCGAATGAGAATATACTGTTCAACTTCCGAGCGCTTCAGCTTAGACAAATGCTCCTCGAGCACGATCTTTTCGTATTGGACCTGATAGTTCCCAGCGCCTACTGGAAAATTGCCCGACACAAAACGTCCATCACGAGTAGATTTTCGAATCATGAATCTGAATTTATGGTTGCTATTGACGACAATAGTACCAAAAACTGCGTGTTTGTCTTTGGCATCCACTTGATTTGAGTCCGCCCAGTATCCAAGGAGGATTTCTGGTTTGGGCAATGATTGAATGTCATTGACTTTAGTAGAAACATCTTGGTCAACGTCTCGGGATTCTCGCGGAAGCCTATCTGATTGTTTTTGGTTCTCCTGTGACTTGAGAATGACGTAGTCTTTGATTTGTTCAGGAGTCTTTGTACTTAGATGAGGATCAAAGGCGATATTTTGAAATTTGACCCAGCAACCGTAAGCTCCTGGAGGAATAGCCAGAGACTTGGTGTGTTGACGATTTGTTCCGTATATCCTAAACCGAAGTCGTTCTCCATCATCGATAAATCCATGGACGATATGTTTGTCGTGATCGTCGAGTTGCTCTGAGTCTTTCCATGTACCAACAATAACACCACGCAGTTTTGGAACCGACTGCGTGGGCGTTAGCTTAGTTCGCTTTGAACTATAGCTAGGCATTTTGATCCTCAAGACGGCTTCGTCATAATTGACCGGTGGACGATTTCGTTTCGGATAAGATGAAACCGTGATCACTTCCTCAGCCGTGCCTTGCCTGGCAGATCTGTTCTCTACCTCTTCAACTGGTTTAAGATCGTCATCAGAATCAAAATCAGAATCAGAATCAGAAACTGAATAAATATCGATAGATTTGATGTTACTGGAACTGGACCTGGAAGTATGCTGAGGAGGCTTAGGTTGATCGATAATAGGCGGGACACTCGTGATAATTTGGTGAGTATCACTATTCATTGCCATCGACTTTGCGATTCCTTCCTCCTTTGGTCGATCGTTCATCTTGTGATTGGTCTAGGATCTCAGTGAACTATGAGTTAATGACATTAGCATCCATCCAAACTTCACATTCTCGGCGTTCAGTTCAGATCTTATAAACAGACACGAAATAACGCTGTTTTCTGAGACTCAAAGTGTAATTCTGAACACAGTAATGTCCTTCAAACAAAAGAGTATGCACATACACAAGATAACTAATGATTAATGTTAGGAATTGATGCGATAGTACACAGACTGATTGTTGATGATAGTAATCTTCAGAGGCTTTTCACAAGGTTCATACTTATGAACACAAGAGAGGTAATGAAGCACACGATGAAGAATTAGTATGAAGTTGTACCCAGGAAAAGAACTCACCGGGAAATTTGTGAGTGACTTCAGTACCAAAATGAACCTTATGGTTGCTTATCAATGAGCTTTCGTATGATTGCTTCAGATGATTCTGGAAATTGATCAAGTGAAAAAGTCGAGAACATGATGAAAAGAAGGGAAAACAAGAGGAGAGTGGAAAAGGTATGCGATGAAACAATTTCCGTTTGTTAATCCCTATTGCCTGGCCGTGCAAATCGGTCAATCATTCATTGGTCATGAATATGATTGACTGAAGGGTGTGATCGGCTAATCGCGGAAATCATGGTAGATGCAGGCTTAGTCTCGCTTGCCTGTATATCAGATTTCAATCTATGTCAGGATAAAAAGAATACTTATTACTTCGACTTATTTTCAAATCTCGAAGGCTATCCCTAATTCGACCCTGTATCTGGATTCTCTTCGTAGTATTGAAACTATCTTAAGATTGGATCTCTTTCTATGCTTACTTTTAAAGTAAGAGTAAAACTTGAATTAGAACGCTACTTGAACGAAAACTTCGTATTAATTTACATTCATAAATATCGCTGAAAGAGTAATTATGTATCTACAAGTAGTCGTTTCAGGCGTTAATTTCGGCTGAATGCTTCAGGCCTTCAAATCATAATCATATTAGTTAGTCTATTGCGATTATAAATAACTTAATTCTCAACGAAATTATTATTAAGGAAGAGAGATTTAGACAGAGTGTTATTTTTTGATTCTAATCGTTCTGAAAGCTGACTCATATTTGTATATTCTTCGATTTACTTATCTAAAATTTGTTTATATTATTAATGAGCGGACAGGTTATGAGATTGAAGAATAAGAGTATATTTCGAGAGATGCGCTTGTAAATAATAATAGACAAAGATTTTTAGAGGTAAAAGATTTTTGATAGATTTAATAATCTTATAATATATTTAATCAAAAAATTCTCTTCTACTACTAGAAGATTTTTTTAAAGATTATTTTATTAATATATTATTTATCTAATATTGTTCTCTATCGAGTTTTATTTATATGATTATTAGTTTATTTATATAGACATTATTAAATAGACATCGCTTGCTTTTCTTTCGCTACCTACCTACTAAAGAATCAGTTTTTGTTTCCTTGGCGCTCAGCCATTCGACACCCAGTAATTCCTGAAGAAAATAAGTCACAGTATTTTACGTCGTGAAATTTTAACAAACGATAGTTTGAATTTGATATCCTCGCTCCTTAAAGCTTTCATAATGCATAATTGACTATTATTACATGAAGTAATATGAATAGATTACATAAGAAGATCAATCTTACAGAGTGTTCTCATTCCTTGAAGAAACTTCAGACTCTTAGATTGTGAAAAGGATAAATAACATTTATTCGTGACACAAGCAACATATCCCCGCCACCTAGAATCTCTTTTAAAACGGACTCGCTTTTGTTGAAACAATGTACTTTAGATAATCTTCTCCATCGATATGTACAATACTGGGCACTGAAACATGCTTCCCCTGAAACATACCGTTATATCTCTTTGAATACTCAACACCATCGTGGACTATCGTCTTATCATGGCGTGGGGCGTGGACTTGGGATGTTCGTAGTGGCGAAACCCCTTCTGGGCCTACAAGTGAGTCAGATGTATTGGTGGAGTTAGTTGCGTTATGGGAAATTTGCGTTTGACTTTTCGATGACGCTGGTATGTTAATCGAGGATACCTGGGTGGAGGGAGCGACAGGAACTGATTTCGACAGCAAAGCAACGTCAAGTGCAGTCGGGAGATTACGAGTTGCGGTTGTTGGATATTGTGTTGGAGTAATGGGTGTTGTTGTTGCATGCTTCTCTTTCTCGAATCTAATTCTCTTTGTCTGATGTCTCTCAAGATCAACAGAATCTTGCCTTGAGCTATATGTGGAGTGTCTTTCGAGAGAGTTCGAGGCTTGATGAGTTGTGTCCCGGGGTAATATGACTGGAACCATGTCGGTCGTGTTTTCGTCTTGGTAAGCAGCATACTCAAGTCTGCGAACAGCCTCCTGAGCTTCTCGAACTGCTTTCATATCATCTGCGCCTGAAAGCTCGATTGTGGAGCCTGATTCATATTTATTTCGGACTTTCACATATTCCCTTCTCTCCATAACACTCAATGGTTTGAGATGATGATACCATCTGATACTGGCTTCTCTCATCAAAATACCACGATGCTGTTGTGCACCGGGAAAAGGGCGCTCTAGAACGCCACCTCGTGTGTTTCGACTATGCACAACGTATTTGAGTATGCCGGTCTCGTCGATCTTTGCGCCAACAACGTTCTCGTCACTAACGGGGCCGAATCCAGCGGAGCCCAACCAGGTGCCGATGAGGACATCTCTTTCCTTGGGTGTTTTGCGGCTGTATTGGCCAGCAGCAGCATTTTCGATTGAGGTTGTGTCATTGTTGTCCATTTTCTTTTCGCAGCTTCTTGGCCAATAAACCGATGACTTTGAGACTAGATAAATCTGATACTCTAGCAATCAGTCGCTGCAAGACTTTCTCTCAAGAAAAAGTGTGAAGGAATTGTTCGAAAAGAACTTACCAAGAGAAACTATGATTCGACGAGCCAAATAACATGAATTCTAGCGATGTTGCAACAATGAAAAATTGGAAGAAAATGATCCTACATATACATCTTACCGAGTATGGATTTTCTTTTGACATCAGAATGCCCCCTACCAGGGAAAATGTTTTATGCTAATCACCTTTTTCTTGGCTCCCGGATGTCCTGATCCATTGGATCACCACAGAATGAGTTGTCAAATCAAATATTCAAACCGAGAAGACCCTGACCATCGAAAATGGGTTGAGTTACACAGGCGAGTTGAATGAAAATTGATACATGCGGGCGAACTCTAAGGATAGGAGCCTTTCAAATCCCTGCACCCACTGCTTTGTGACCGAAAATTCTTCATTTGACCAAGTTACTGTGAGCTCTGAGGACATCAATTGAATTATATCTTCGTTTGGAGTTGACGATTCGTTTGATCAGATCTTTATTAATTGTGAAATCCATCACTTGAGAATATTCTTCTTCGGGATTTGATGTACTCCGTACAGTTAGTCTTAATATACTTCCCCTCAGTATGCTTCCTCTCATAGTTTGATCCTCTTTAGCATAGATGGATGTAGGAGAAAAGTGTAAGACTAAGAGCTTTTTTCAACACTAGTTGAACGTATATATTACTTAATAAAGACTTATTACAGATATAAAATTCCATGCTAAGAACAAGATAATTACTGAATAATCGTATAATAGCATGATTTCTACTATCTGATGGTGCTTATAGAGGGATAGTCCCATCAGGCAAACGAAATGTAGTAATCGAATATTATATACCTAGTTTCTGTAATATACATAACCGTGCACCAAGTAGTGTAATTGATGAGGCTTCAAGTCGACAGATCAACTTGATGTACACGCTTATGCTTCTAACAGTTTTCAGGGTAAGAAACTTGAGAATAAATGATGAGATTCCATCGGATACATACCGCAGTCAACCCTGTTATATTGTGCAACTAAACGCAAGACACCTTCTTTTCAAGGCCTCAGATAAGCGAGCGTTTGTATGATGGGTAACCGATTTTTGGAGCTAAGACATCCCTCAACCTTGGAAGACTGTGCACAATACCGTTCCACCCCTTTTAGTATTTTTATCAATATGCATTAAATTTTTCAATTTCTAGGTCGAGCCACACCTCTCTGATCAGTAAGTCGATTGTCACCTCAACGGAAACTTCCATTTCCTATCAAATCAATGATCCAATCAACACAAAAGGTTATGATTCAGCATCTCCTTCGAGAGGGTCTTGGCTTTCTAACCGAAAAGGAGATAGAGGGTGCCCATGATCTAAGATCATCACTTTCAAATATTGTCGGAGAGACTGCACTCACATCTAAGAAAAATCTGGACACCGCGCACAGACATCT
Source organism: Botrytis deweyae (assembly GCF_014898535.1). Lineage (NCBI taxonomy): Eukaryota > Fungi > Ascomycota > Leotiomycetes > Helotiales > Sclerotiniaceae > Botrytis > Botrytis deweyae. Next base: position 325,810 of record NW_024066242.1, read on the forward strand.
GACTATTCGCTCCCATATCAGAGAGCGGGTGTTTCGTAGAATCCTCACCACCAAATCGGTAGGCTTCAAAAAATGATGGCTAATAGCCCAGTCATATTTTGTCCAGGGGTCAAGCGTGGGAAGGAAAATTGCAACAAACACGAAGCGATTTTGGTTCAAGAAAGAGGCGAGAAGGGAGGTTAATCATGAATTAGATATACAGGAGGCTATTCGACCAGTGATGACATATCTATTCTTGAAGGAATCCTCGTGATTGTATGCGCCAATTACCATTACAATTGTGAGAGATCTCGTTGTTTATATCGAGCCAGGAATCCAGTCTTTATTTTAATGAGTTTGACTAATATGAAGGTAGGACTACCAAACGAGAGCGGCAAGCAGACCAAGGAGGCGAAAAAAGCTTAACCTGGCACGCACAGTAATGCGTGCATGCGCGTCGGATTGCTCCGGAGAATGGGTATCGACATATCTTCATGTCTTCATGTCTTCATATCTTTCGTATCTTGGGTTTCAATAATGGTCTATGGACTAGGAGTCAATCGGAAAACGATGTACCTGAGTCTTCATGGTCTATTGATTCGTGATAAAAATGGATGTCGATTACTTCATGAATCATCTCTAGCGTTTCTTTGTTTTGTCATGAGATGAAAAATATTGATGTAGTAAATCCACAATTCTTTCTGCGAGTTTAACCCTCCCCATAGCATTATCACTAGTTTGCATACGCCCAATTAATACCAGTGAAAATACGAAATGTTCGCCTTGGATTCAGAGTGCAAATCACGATTCCAAATGATGCATTTTCTTCTTTACAGCTAGATTTCCAGGTAGATCTTTCTGTATAGATAGCCGCCTCCTTATATGCGAGCGACCCTTAAAAATATTTAACTTTCGGCACTACTTGGATTAGTTTCGTAGTTTTGACCTTAGCGACGCGTTTATGGCGTCATTGACGTAATCGGACTCTTTTGCATTAGCCGCGAGATTATCAATGTAGACGACTCGTAGTCCTACTCGAATACTATTCTTTTTACAATATTATCCTCATATATTTACTATTACAATGCAATTAAATATCTCTAAGTTTGTGGATAGCAGTAGAAAGGAGCCTGCGCAACTTGTTTGTTGGGGTCAAGTATCATGTCATTGGATCATCATTAATCATACATCAAATTCTAGTGAGGAATAAATTATCTCCCTCTAAAATAATTATTTTCCACCCCTTCCCCTGCCCCTCCCTCTTCCACCGCCTCTGCCACGTCTCCCACCCCTCTTGTTGCCTCGTGAATTGCCCTCATCAAACCTTTCGTACAACTTTTCTTCCCCAAACGCGCAATCTCCCATCCTCAGGTAGCTGATTATTCCCTGATCGTTGACTGCCAAGATAACATTCCTATATCCATGTCTGATTCTATGATACATTTTATTTGGGCCCTCCATGGTTTTTCCTGGTGGATCCCAGGGTGAGCTTTCGAATAATGACACCACCTCCGGTAACGTAGGTACGAAAGTTTCTCTCGCGTCGACAATAGCTATGCGGAAATCTGGAAGACCTGGATTAGTTTTCGCGAATGTAGGAATACTACTGGGTTTCCAGATGTGGAAACAAACACGGAATGGGTGAGATGGAGGTTGTGATGACATATCTGGCAGTGGAGAAGGTTTGTAGCGGGGTGTTATGGCCATTTGGCGATAGATAGAGTCGTAAGATCTGTATAAGCCTGGCTTGACTAGTGGACCATATGGGGAATGTGTGATGTCTTTGGCGAAAAGATCGTAAAGCCAAGTGAACATACCCTTTGACTCTCCGGGTATGGGTCCTTGCTCAAAGGGTTTGGTGGGAACGTTTGGGTCCCAATCTGGACCTCTCATGACGACATATCCATTTCTTTTCAGATTTGCATAGACATTGTATCTTTCCAAACTGATTTTTCCTCTCTCGCCATCCAGACCAATAAGCATAGCATACGCAGCTTGTAAACTCATTGGTGCACCGTCATCTTCGTTTTCCGATTGTCCTGCTTTCTCGCTTTCCCCATCTTCAACTCCATTATAAGAAGATTTATTCGGCCACCACAAATCCAAATTTCCCCGCTCAACCAAATACAATGCTTCCTCAGGTAATAACCACAAACTGCTTTTGTGTTTCCCTTCGTTTGCTCTGCCAATTGTTCTGAAATGTGGTCCTCTAGGTCCTTCCACTACCACAACATGATCTGGCTCTAAGCCTTTCCTCCATTCCTCTGCCACTAGTTCATCTCTCTCCAATTCCTTTCCCACTCCCTCTCCGTAGTAAAAAGCCCTCACATGCGCTTTTGGCAGATGAAATCTTGTATAATCCAATGCATCATGCATTGCCTGCCTCGATGCAGCTAATACACCATCTTGTTGTTGTGTACCGTGAGGTTCGAAATCTTTCTCTCCACGTTTAGGAAGTGAGCCTGTCTTTGAGCTGAGGGATGCAAGAAGTCGGAAATCTTGGGTCTCATCACCTTCTTCGTTATCGTCATTTGGTTGATTGTGAAGGGAATTGATGGGCGCATCTTCATCCATATCTGCCATTCTGTCGAGTGACGTTTGTTCTTATTATGGTTTGCTCTTGTAATGATTCGCCGTTTGAGTAGCTGGTGGGATGGGTATAGCTGTGGGTAAATTTTATTTTCAGCCTTGCAGAAAGGCTTAATCGGTTCCGACGAAATCCCGATCGATGTCCATGCATAAAATCTGGTGACCAGCTGGATCCATAAAATATCGAATATTACCTAGATAAATCAAACTTCTATTTGATAAGATATCGCCTTGCTTACAGCTGATTCGTACATGGATCATGGAATACAAAATGTCAAACGGCGGCGGCTTTAATAATTTGCTTATTACAAGTGACTAGAGAAAGAAAGTTTGAAACAAGATTAAGCGTAGGAAAGTTCTGTCATATGGTTACCTTAGTTTAATTATTTAAATTATATCTTAACTTTCACCAACATAGGAGGTTTGGCCGAGTGGTTAAGGCGTTGTGTTTAGGTGCTTCGAAAGAAGATCAAAACCTCATTCCCGCAATTCGAAAGAGCGAGGGTTCGAATCCCTCAGCCTTCATACTTTTTTTGCATTTATTTTGCTTCTAAAATCATTGAATTCCATCGAGAAATGGTTGAGAAACAATCACTTGAAGATTTTGATAATTCAATTCGATGGGGTTTGGGGACAAAAAAGAGGCGAGCTGAAAGGGGGTTCATGCTTTTGCTGCTTTCAGCGTTCTAAAAACCAGAAGGAAACGAGACCCCCCCCCCCCCCCCCTTAAACACAATGAAAGCCTGAGGGATTCTCCCCCTCGTCTTTCGAATTGCGGGAATAAAGTTCTGATCTTCTTTCGAAGCACCTAAACACAACACCCGAATTTTTCAGCCAAACCTTTACCCTCGAGAAAAATTAACGCCTCACTCAAGTCAAGCTTAACATGCGTCTAGTTCATCTCAGAGCGTCTTAGAGATTCATTCAAGAAGGTATAGATAGTCATTTGATCGTTTCAGTCAATTTATATCTTGAACTTTTTTACTACTTTGTATTCAGAGTCCGGTCCGGTCATTATATCTAATCTTATACTTATAACTTAAAGAAGAGGTATTATTCATTCAGCGTTTACTATAATATTCTATGAGTAAGTGATATCATTCAGCGTTTACTATAATATTCCATGAATGAGTAATGTCTTAATAATTCAAGTATAGACTCATTACTATCTCGAAAGAATGAAATATCATCTACGGTGATATCAAGTACTAGTTCTTCGGCTTATAGTTAAACTATATAAAGTTTATATATAAAGTATAGCATCTCTCAGTACGAATAGGAATATATAATATAAATTAAGAGACTAATATTAATTGAAATTTTGATAGGAATTAGAATACTTATATTAATTAGAATAATCATATAAATTAACACCGTTATAGAGTTGATATAAGAGCTCTAAAATAATTCGTATTATATATACTCAAGGTAATGACTATATATAGTAGAGTTATAATAGCTATTCTATTCTCATTACGAAAACTATATACTATTTAAGATACGAGCTTATTATCTATATTGAATATATATATATACAATATAGCTTCTCTATAGCCTATACTATATAAGATTAGATCCTCTAATAATTTATTTAGATTATAGTTTATTTAAAGATACTCTATCTACTCTTTAGATTCTAATAACAACTATCGATTTTAAAAGCTTATGATTTCAAATTTGTTAAATTCCTAAAAACATTTTAATCTTCAAGACAATTTGATTATAAAAACAGAGTTGAATACTTTAAGAATCTTGATTGTTGATCTATAATTCGAACTATTAGATATACTATCTAGGACTATTCGATTTCGAAGCGAGATGAAAATCACAAAAGAGAATTGTATTTCGACGGAATTCAGACTGGAGTAATTAGAGCTAGATATCAGCGGATTAGATTTATAGATTAATACTAGAAGGAGTTTGAAATCGAGCATAGGACTATGACTTGAGAAGAATAGATTTCTGTTTGAATATAAATAAGTAGTACATCTAATTGAAATAGAAATCAAATATATAATATATCATCGAAGATATTTTTATTAACTATCTATTATTTTCCATCTCCTTTATTCTATTACTCTAATTATTATCCCTATTAAGATATATACTCAACAACAGACTACTGTTCTTGTTCGTTATTGAAATTATCTATATATATTACCTCTATCTCTCTACCTCTCCCTTACTTCAACCTCAATTCAGCAAATACACTACTCTATCATCCCCTACTACATCTATCTTCTCGTTCAATATTCATACAAACCCATCTCAACCCATCTAAACTATTCTCACTACTAATAATAATAATCAAATGTCGAGAAATCTATTGCATTTAGATTTCCAAACATCGATATACTATCTAGATACTTCCCTATGAGATAACAATACTACTCTCTACTGTACTAATAAAAGAAGCTACCTCCTAATACAAAAACATAAGAAAAACCGTCCGCTTACTTACTTACTTAAAATTTGAACTTTAAGTTTAAGTTAGTAGGTATTTATTGAAGACTACTTGCTACTATACTACTTTGATATAAAAGTATACGAGCCATCTAGTATATAGATATTCTATACAAGCGAATTTATATCTCTTTAACTATCAACTATTAACTATATGATTTCCTACTTATTTCTAATTATTGGTTTGAGAAGGATACGGAAGACGTAGTACTCACGTATTCGTAGGTTCTAAATGTCTATATTATATTCCATCTAAAGAGCTAGCTATGTATAGAAAGTAGTAGGCCTTTATATAGACACTACTGAAAGAGCTAGTCTCTTTCGCATTCGTCTATAGCTTGATATAGTAGTCATTGAATTGAAGTCATTCATCTAAGTTCATATACTAATAGTATATTTCCGGAATAAATTCTTTAATAAAGAAGAGAGTAATTAGAGGTTTATAGACTTTAAGATTTTGCAAACTTGAACAATTTACTAATTCTAGATAGATTAAGCTTAATTAATATATGGCTTGGTTTGAGTATATGATTTAGATTGAGATTAGGATCTGATTTAAATATATCTATAGTGTACTAAAAATTAAGAGGAGGATCGTTTTGCTTATATCGTTTGAGCTAATAATACTCTAGATTAAAAAATAAATAGAGGGATAGGTATTAGTAATGATTTGAAGCATGTAATGAAATAAGAAGTTGAAAACCAGTAGGTGTATAGAAAAAATAAAATAAAAAGCAGAGATTTCTTGTTTTCGCTATAATATAACATTTCCAAATGATATCCGCTGGTGTATATAACAAACATAAACAAACTAAACTATCCCTAAGAACTTTTATCTTCACCATCACTCCACTCATACTGAGTCAAACTTTCATCTCCATGTGGAAGGAAGCTCATCAACCACCCTGCCAACCCCCTCCAAGACATCAAACCCAGAACCCTATGCATAACCGCAATTCCCCATTCCGTTTGTGGATTTAATAACCCAGGAACCCCTGGCGGAAGCTGCTGTACACTTTCCACAATCGGTCTCATCTTCTCTTCATATTTCCGCAATCCTTCTTCCCAATTTCCCTTACAAGCTCCTAATTCTCCTGCAAGATGATACGCACCTAGAATCGCCGAACTGGTGCCCATCCCCGACAGAGGTGAGGGACAATAACCTGCATCTCCCACGAGTGCAAATTTCCCTTTGTAAAATTGAGGAGGATTTATTTGGGCGATTTCTTGCATATAATAATCTGGTGCTTTATCCATTCCATCCAAAACTCTCTCAATCTCCCACCCCATGTCAGACATTTCTTCTCTCCACGCGCGTTTTTGTTCTTCGGTGGTCATTTCGAGATGTTTCACTAACTTGCATGTTTTGTTGGGATCGGTAATACTGAGGAATACTCGTGTAGTAGTACTCTCATATATATTATCCGGACGCAGTAATATCAAACGTCCACGAGAAGCATTATACCACTTACCCCATTCATCATCCTGAGGTTGTTTGGGGATGGCGAAATATGACGCGTATTGATACAACGATTTCAGACCATCGTTTGGAAGAGGAATAACAAGTCGTCTAGTTTTCGAACGCAATCCATCTGCTCCCACAACCAAATCAAAAATTCTCTGTTTGCCTCTTGCAAAAGTAACAAGGACTCCCTCATTCACCTCTTCAAGTTTCGTAATGTAATCATCCCAAATATACTGACACGTCTCCTTTGTACTGTTATAGAAAATCTCGGATAAATCTCCCCGAATGATCTCAATATCACTCGTGAAGGAATTTCCATTTTCCTCCATTGGGAAAGTAGCTTTGGAGACACCATTCTTGTCAACAAATTGAAGACCAAATTCATGGGTTACTTTGGAGCGAATTGTAGATTCGAGACCCATACGTGATATGACTGTACGAGCGGGACCTCGAATATCAACTCCTTGACCGGCGGAACGAAGAGAGGGAGATCGTTCGACAATAGTGGCGGTTATTGAGGCGCGGTTGAGCCAATAGGCGAGGACTGGACCGGCGATGCTGGCGCCCGAAATAAGGATGTGGGGTTTTCGGGTCAAGGTTGTGGGTTTGGTGGACATTTTCGGAGAGCTGTTTATAAGTGGGTAGTGCGGGACTGTGAGTGGGACTGGTCCAGAGGAATCTCAGAGTTGAGTATACTGACACGTGACTGACTGGACCGTAAAGCGATGTGCTGAGCGTACCCAGTAGTCCTTAAGTGCTATTCGAAGTCTATAACAAGGATAGATATATAAACGTCTCTAAGTACTTGAATATATGCTCAATTGCAAACTCTCAACGACGTGGTATCAAAATATAAAATATAATAAGCCGTGTTACACCTGTATAAATAGTGATATCATAGACCTATTCCAGAATCTGATAAATCAATTTGTAAGACGAGATTGAAGTATTTGTAAAGTTGATAATGATATGTGAAATGAATGTAAGTGAAGAACTCCAATATCTAGTATGAATGATATGATATATACAACAATCCTACACCACAAGACAAGTCCGCGACGGGATCTTCTAATCCCCGCAACAGCAAAATCGGCGGCTAAATACCGATATCTCCATATTCACAATCGACAAACGGCAAATCGCTTCTCGATACTCGTACGATCAGAAAGTATGCAACTCCTCTCTTGACTCTTGATAAGATTAAGCTGTTGCGGGGAAACTCTCTAAAACTTTAAAGAGATGTAGATCATTGACATTTATACTGAAAGCAATGAGACTTCAACATAAACGAACCATTCAATTGATGATTTGTTCTGAATCCCCATTTAATATAATGGAATCAAAAGAAGCAATGGATTCTATTGGCCCCTTAAGACCGATACAGCGGATTTAACACCGGAACTGTATACTTTCTGACCCGTGGTAAGTCTAGAGCTAATACATGCATGCTCAAAACCTCGACTTCGGAAGGGGTGTATTCATTAGATAAGAAACCAATGCCCTTCGGGACTCCCTGGTGATTCATAATAACTTAACGAATCGCATGGCCTTGTGCCGGCGATGGTTCATTCAAATTTCTGCCCTATCAACTTTCGATGGTAGGATAGTGGCCTATCATGGTTTCAACGGGTAAGTGGGGAATTGGGGTTCTATTCCGGAGAAGGAGTCTAATTAATATCTCATAAAGTATCAACTCGAGACTCCTCGCTTATATAGGGATTTTACTAACTAATCAAGTTCTTAGGATTTCAAGAATTCTAATTATTTTTTTATAACGTTTATAATAATATATTCTTTACATCTCTATATAATATAATATAAATCTCTATCTTTTCAATAAATATTTAAATTTATAAATTAATATTCTTTTTTTAATTATAAATTATTTATAAATCGCTTTTTAAATTTTTCTTTTCCCGATAAGTAGAATATAATAGTATATATACAAAAGTTTTTAATAAAAATTTTCTAATTAAAAAAAACATAATAAAATATTTAATATATCTTATATTTATAGTTATTTATTTTATAACTTTAAATCTCTAATACTAAATATACGTAAACATTTTTAAGTTACTTATAATATTATTTTCAAAGTTCTTAATACTTCTTTCTATTCTACTCTATACATATAAACTATAAAGAGAACTCGAGTTAATACTTTAGAAAACCCTAATACTATCTAGGATACTCAAGATTTTTCACGTAATACCTAGATATAGTATATTTTATTTCATTTCCGAAAAATATACAATCGAAAAACTTTCCGTATAATAAAATCTCTCTATAGTACTTCTCGAATATTAAGGTGCTTTTGTTTATAAATAAGCTATTAGTAGACTTTATTAGTACATCGACTATATAAACTAATAAATCAACCCTACAAAACTAGATCTCGAAATATTTTTTGATATTACGATTTATACGTATCTATCGAAATATTAATTACATAATCAAAGAGGATACTATACTATATTAGCTAGCTTGCGACTAGCGCTTCCCTATATTAAGTATAAGTATAAGTACTAGCTTCTTATAGATAATAATAATTAAGAACGAATATAATTATAGTAGACTGAGATACTTATACTTATTAATTAAGTTAATACTAATATAATAGTATTCATATCTCAGGAATTATCGCAACGATTTATTTAATTAATTAATTATTTATTTATTTATTCATTATATTATTCATTTATTCATCATATTATAAACCAAACAATAAAAAGAGAAATTCTAATACCACCACCAAGCAATCAAAGAATAAATATAAGGTATATCAAGATCAAGATCAAGATCAACAGAAATCAAGTTCCTTGAACTTAATACACGCGGATTCGATTCGATAAGATCTTACTTACATAGACGACTTTAATTTTTTTCATCCGCGGGGGGGATAGGGGTACACAAATATTAACGAGGCCCCGAGGCGAGACACATTGCGAAAGCAGAGGGGAGAGTATCAATGTCTATCAAGCTCAGAATACAATACAGAGCAGGAACATTATAATCTCACATCACATTGAGAGGAGGCAACCCGACGCCCAATCTTGCAAATGTTGTATTATACTTATACTGCACGTATCCCAAATACCCTATCTCAATGTTACAGCAAAGATTCCGATATATTACAATCCTCCCGCCCAAAATCCAATAATGAAAAAAAAACACCAGATCGCTGCACTTTCCGACAGAGGATGATTGTCTCTCAATCTTTCAATAAACGAGCGTGTGCAGCCATACCAGAACCCCCTTACACCTGTTGACCTGAGCTAGATGCAAGTATGAAGGAAATAAACTCCACTCCAACGCCAACGCAATGAAAACAATACCCATAAGCTCTCCTACTCGTGATCGTACATCATTAATTTACTTCTCCACCTTCTGCCTTCAGCAAGATACCTCCTATGCCTGCGATCAAGTAGCACTAAACCTCTTGGTTTTGACGTCTCCACTGGGTCGCTTCTTCAATGCAATAAATGTCTTGACCCTTCTCAATCTCGTCATTAAATCCTTGTCCTTTGCATCCCTGATACTCTTCGCATCCTCTTCATCTGCGAAATCAGGTGCCAAATCATTACCATTCTCATCGATACTCTCGGTCGTTGCAGGTCCAATGTAACTTTTCCTTGAACCCTTTTCATTCTTTTCTCTACCAACTCTCAATCCATGCTCACTCTTCAATACCCGTAGCACAACTTCCCATCCCGCAAGCGCTCTTAGTTTTTGATTCTGCGTAGCGGCAAGTCCATTTTGTGATGCCGGATTGCGCCAAGGACAGTATTCGCGATGTTGGGCGATAGGATCGAGACCAGGAACGATAGCTGGCTCGGTTTCTACACCTGTAGCAGAAATTGATCTGCTTTTGAACATCCAGAGACCAAGTATTCGGTAACATGTTTGACATGAGACGGATTCGAGTTGTTGGCCAAGACGATCATGCTTGTGACCTTGCCAACCACAAAGAGACATCATCAAAGCCACTTTATTGATATTGTCCGGAGAGTTTATTTGCCCTGATGCAGGAGATGATTGAAGAAATTCTTGGGGAAGATAACTTGTAACGCGATCGATATCAAGGCCTTCAGGAGGTGACATATTAGAGAGGTATGGTAGGTGATCGATTCTTTGTTGGAGTTCATCGTAACGTTCGCGAAGGGTTTGGATGGTAACTGCAGGTTTGTTGAGGGGTAGCTTGAATATAACATCTAGGACAGAATTAGGACTGAGCGCGTGAAAGGGGAATTTTTAACGTACCATCGCATCCTCTCTGTCTCCATGGACAACTCTCATCATGAGACGCGACAATAAGTTCAACATATTTATCGACCAACGCATTTTCTACTGAGTTAGTTAGCGCTAAATCACCGAGAATCTGCGATGGAAAGAAATCCCCTACCAATGTTTTCCGCGATATAAACTTCCTTTTCTTTCCCGTCTTCTTCTTTCTTGTTGAGCTTAACCAGGATCTCTACATTGCAGAAACAGCATCGCACTCTCTCCTTCTTCTGACAAACCCATCCTCTCTTTGCCCATTCCACTTCATTAACCTTTGCTGGTTTTGGCGTCCAATCCGTTAGATTCGAGAACGACTTTAATCTTTTGAGAAATTCCCCGCGATCATACGGGGTCCATTTGGGAGGCTCTGCAGGCGAGACGGGAGTGGCAGAGAGTTTATGGACGGGTGCCAATCTCTGACGGGCGCTATCAAATTCGGATGGGGCCGCAGATGATGCGCGAGTTAAAGAAGACAATCGAGTCGCGTTGGAAGAGGAATATGAAATTCGTGGCTTCTTCATATTGGAATCGGTCTCATTTTGAGGTTTCTCGGGAGGTTTGTTTACTTCGTGTGCTGATAAGGAGGAATCCGACTTTTTGCTTCCCAAGCCATTCAGGAGGGCGTTGAATTTTCTTTTGGTTGTATTCATTTTCGCGGCTGAGATAGTGACACTGAGTGACACTCTCGTGGTGCCGTAATATCAGAATGAAGTTGATGAGGAATGTGATGAATGATAATGTGAAGCTGGAGGGTTCCCTTTTATTTATTTACGGCGGGCGGTTATTTGGTTGCTGTTTACGTGGTACTAGGTACTCGTAGTAAGTACTCGTAGTAAGTACTTTGTACAAAAAGTAATAAATGACTAGATGAGCCGTGAAGCAAATCCCCCCTGCAATAATGAATCAAGTGTACGGTATGGGTTATGATAGGAACAGCCAAGGCCCGTGCCGCCCGCAGTAGCTTCACACTTTCTGCTCGATTGCTTGCCTTGCCTCGACCTTGCTTGCTTGCGTAGTACATACTAGGTAGTACATACCTGGTACCCGTACGTACCCTCGTCCACCAGTCCATAGTATTGGGAAAAACCCCACCAAGAAAATTGGGACGACAACAAAGAGATTGAAATACCCCTCGATTCGCTCCAGATTTCCTTTTATTACATATCTATACTCGTATCTACCTTCGTACCTGACATAAATTCATGTCAAAGCCTTCACTCAAAAATAATCCCTCTTCCAATTACTTTGCACCAAAAAGAATTCTCTTCACATCTTTCCTGATTGTCATACTGGCTTTCATCACAAATAGATTCTGGCCCCGGGTTACTCTCATATCTCATCACTTCTCTCCGACACATATCAATCCACTCTCTACAGCGTCGACCTCCAAAATGTCCAACTACAGCAAAGAATTAGAAGTGGCGCAATTGGCCGTTCAAAGAGCAGCTCTCTTGACCAAGAAGGTCTTTCATGAAAAATCCAAAGGAACATTATCCAAGGACGACAAATCACCCGTGACAATTGGAGATTTTGGAGCGCAAGCTTTAATTATCCAAGCTATCAAGAAGAACTTCCCTAATGACGAGGTGGTGGGAGAAGAGGAAGCTAGTGATTTGAGAGAAAATTCTGAATTGAGAGATCAGATTTGGGAATTGGTCGAAGCTTCAAAACTTTCGGACCCTGAGGCTGAGAAGATTTTAGGTGGCCCAGTGGAAAGTGTGGATGCTATGTTGGATGCGATCGATGCTGGAAACAGTGCTGGTGGAGCCAAAGGAAGAATTTGGGCTTTGGATCCTATTGATGGAACAAAGGGATTTTTGAGAGGGGGTCAATATGCCGTTTGCTTAGCATTGATGGTCGATGGAGATGTCAAGGTCGGTGTTCTTGGATGTCCTAACCTTCCAGTCGATGACTCCGCTCCATTATCAGCTGATGCTGGTAAGGATGCATCAGATGACGAAGGGAAGGGTGTTTTATTCTCAGCCGTGTTAGGACAAGGTGCTACCAGTCGACCATTGGGTACTGGAGCATTAGCAAAAGGCCAATCTATTCAGATGAAGCCAGTGACGGACTTGACTCAAGCTACTTTCTGTGAGAGTGTTGAAGCCGGTCACTCTTCTCATGGCGATCAACATGCTATTGCTACCAAATTAGGTGTCACCAAAGCCAGTGTTCGTATGGATTCTCAAGCCAAATATGGTTCAATTGCTAGAGGCGCTGGAGATATCTACCTCAGACTTCCAGTTAGCGCAACTTACCAAGAAAAGATCTGGGATCATGCTGCTGGAGACCTAATCGTGAGAGAGGCAGGTGGACAAGTTACTGATTCCCTTGGACGTAGATTGGATTTCAGTAAAGGAAGAACTTTGGCTGAGAACAAGGGTGTTGTTGCAGCTCCAGCGGCCATTCACGGCCATGTTCTAGAAGTAGTCAAGGAAGTTTTGGGGGCCAAGAAATAAATTGTACATATATTTTTATATTCGTTATGAATGACAGCGATGATACTTTCTACACGCTTGCACATCATTGCCACAGATACATCTATGAGATCTAGAAGTGACATTATCTCCTTACTAATGTTCTTGATATCCAACCCCTACTTGATCTTCTTATTCTTCAACTTAATCTCTTCCCCATTAACAAAGATTCCCTTTCCTTTATATGGTTCTGGAACTCTCCACTTTCTAATTTGCGCCGCAAAGAGCAACACAACTTCCTTCTCTGGTCCTTCTAACAATATACGTGTAGGTTGTGGCGTACTCGCTTTCACGAATCTTGGAACGGGTAATTCGATGGGATGAGAATATCCTACTTTCAGGACAACGAACTGTTGGCCTTCGAATTCGGGAGTTTTGGTGGTAACATTGGAGGCGGGTTCGACTGTAGCACGGTATCCAACACCGACAAGGCGGAGAATAGCATTGTGACCTTCAGAGACACCGAGTATATGATTTTGGAGGTAGGCGCGGGTGGTTCCTACAGGGACTTGTTAGCAAACTGCGAGACAGAACATAAACTGGACACAGAGGGGAAATGCTTACCCCACATCGCTCTTTGGGTTTTTACTTCTCTATCTTCCACTCTGACAGTTGCTTTCCGTGTATTCTCATCGTGTTCGATTTTAATAAATGGCTCGATTGACATGGACATTTTCCCCAATGGCCCCTCAATTTTGACGACCGGTCTTCCAGCGACCGCAGAGCCTCTCGCCGGCGGAGGCGGTGGTATAACTTTAAAGGTTACTTCTGGAGGAATAGATAATACTGCGCTTCCGATGTGAGAGTTTCGACATGTTGATGCGGAAAAGGATCGTGAGGCGATTGGGAATGCGGGGAGGAGAAATGAAGGGATTGATACGGAGGGAATGGATGTGAGGACCTGGCTTATGCCTTTAGATCGAGCGGTGGACAACATGGTGGGCGGGTTGCTGCTGTTTTGTTGCTAGGGTCGCCGTCGATAGAATTTGAGGTCGGATTAAATGTGGTTAGCGTATAGTCAATATAACACGTGACCTCGTGGACTTGACTGATGTTCTCCAGTCTCGAACACCAGATGAAAACGCGTAGATATTGAGGTGATTGAAAATGGTCCAAATTTCCAAATTCGATTGAATACCTAGAATGGATGGGCTTTCTCTGAAAATTATGACTCTTAGTTCGTGTACAATATAAAATTCTTTAAAACCCAAAGGTGAAAAGTATCGAGGTAGTCAAACGTCCTCGAATGCATCACAATTACATGTCACTTTAGGAAGGAAGAGAGATCCCCTCCTCAATTCACCCTCTTTGAAATCTCATATAATTCACTTCCTTCAGATCTGTTCATGTCCTGTTTCTGCCCCGACGAAGAAGATAGCGTCTTCTAATTCAGTTTTCTCGATCTCTTCTGTCCTTATCCTTTCTCTTCAACTCTTCAATCTTCAAATCTTTAGCAATAACAACTCTTTTCAACGCCAGTGACTTTCTTCTTCCTCGAAGACTTCAACCTATTCTATCTCCATTATCCATTTCTCATTGAATTATCTCCAGCTTCCTTAATTTACGACGTGCAAACCTTAAGACAGTTCTCCGATCTATCGTTTTCTGATCTTCACCTTGCTTCTGCGACTCGACTCAAATTTACTGCTGGTCTATAACTTTGAGAACTCGAAGACCCCCAAAGCACTATCAAAGTTTCAAGATGCTACTTCTCAGACCCCTTCTCCTTGGAATATGGTTAGTATCAGTATCTGCCTTCGGATGGAAGTCCAAAGTTGTCGACGATTCCACTCCTGGCCAACGACAAATTGGAAGAAATCAACACCAGAATACTAAGTCGGAACTGGTAAATGCTCGATCTCGCAACAATGAATTGTACTCCAGTGCGATGCTTGAGTTGAAGAGACTAGAGGAAGAACCGATTTGCCATCGAGTAGCTGCACAGCTTTTAATGAGCAATTGTGAAGGTTTGGAAGACATTAATCAAAAAGAATACGACTTATATAGTGGGCGTGTTCAGAGGCACTATGTGGAGAGCCTTGCTGCAAGCCTCGCCATTTGTGATATGGAACGTAGTAGTATGGTCGTTCCTGATGCTTGCGAGCCTTTCCGGCTTCCATCTTTGTTACGTGCTTCGCAAGAAGCAGAAGGGAAATTACAAGTATCACAGAATGAGGTTGGAGCCTGCTTAAAGGGACTCGGTAAAGATCCGTCCCATTGGTTGAGTTGGACTAGTTATCGGGACAATTGTCTTTTGATTTGTCAAGCTGCTCGATCTGACATTGACAAAGGTATGTCGCCAGTCAGTCTATGAGAGCCTGCCTAATTGTCTCCAGATCAATCTATTATTCTACAAAAAAAGCTTGTGGAGATCATGAGTCAATTTGCGGCAGACCTCGAGAACGACCTTCATGATCTCAAGCAAAATATGGCAGATAATGCAAGAGCAGCAGATTCTTACTTTGAAGGAGTCATGACGCAGGCTGAAGCACTCAAGACCAAGGTCGAAGGAGCATTCGATGTCATTTCATCAGAGGCATTGGTAAGTCCACTACTCGTCTGTATTTTATGCTACAAAATTGACTCATATATGTAGGATGTTGCAAGTGCGCTTCGATCAATACTTGGCAGTACTGGCGATATTCAACGAGTGATGAAGAATGTCGTCGATACTGTTCTTCAAAGCAATGCCGAGATGGCCGCTGCACAAGAACAGGCTCTTGTGGCCACATCTGGAACTGCAAAATCAAAGTTGGAAAACATCAACGCATTGGCAGAAAACGCCGAATCATCATTCGAGAGACTGACTTACGCAATTGTAAGTTACACGGAATATTCAGGTGACATGACTGATTATATGTAGGATCTCTTGATTCCTGTGATCACATCCATGAGTGATAGACAAGACACTTTGGACCAGGTAAGGTTTTTTGGCTCATGATACGCAAGATTAATCTGACATTTACAGAGGTTCGATACACTGAGTAATGTCGTCGTGAATATGACCACCTTGATCCAGGATCACTCGGAAAGCCTTGAACAAGCCAGCTTTACAGCAACTGGTATTCGAGAAAGTCTTGGGAAAGCGGCTGAGGCCGCGAATTCATGGAACGGTATTATGAGTATGGGTGATCCATTTGTTAACAATGCTCTTCGAATACTCTTGCCCCCGGTTACTCTATTCTTTGGTAGTCATGGTCTTCCGCCATCTTTGATTCGTAACCTGGGTCTCTTCGTTGGAGGTTTGTTTTTACCTTCCAACTTTATACAAAACGATACTGATAGGAACAGGTTGGGCAATAGCAGAAACCACGATACAGTTACGCCAAATCGAACACTGGATTCCACGAATTCAAAGACCAAGAGCGTTAACACAACTGGCACGAGACAAAGTACTACAAGAGGAAGCACAAATTACCCTCAAGGCTTCTACTACATTGCACAATGATGTCAATTCAAGTAATGGAATCCACTTGAGCGAGATGAAGTAAAATCGGAAGGTTTGTGTGACTTTTCGACATCTTCACCGACTAATTCAATCTCTAACGACAAAATTATTAATTCTCATCGGAGGGTCATTATAACTTTTCAATTTACGACTTTACGACTATTATGTGGCCAGCTAGCATATGGAAGGAATGGGTAACAAATATCGCTATTTATCAAACAGTAACTATTTTTGAAGGGGCTTTGCATTTGATGGAGCTTGCAAGACGTGGAGCTACAATGGAACCAATGGATGGGATACATATTGGCATATATATTTTTAGGTGCGAAAAGCTAGTATGACTTCGATGTCCAAAGCAGTTCTCTGGTACCGAGCAACAACATATGGGAAAAGGGGAACTTATCTGTAAATACAAATTATTATTTTGCTCAATCTCTCAGGGGCTCCAAGCACTCTACCAATGATATCCGAACTGATGTCGGTGTAGATAAAAAAAGCTTTGATGTGAGGCTTTCCAAGACACCCCCTATCTACTGAGTGTTTATTTCATTTGAATGTTTTCTTTTGCGGTGACATAAAAGAGATAATGCAGATGACTCGATGGCAGTAATGTTTCACGACATGATCTCAAACGGTTGGCGTTGATCTGGTTCTTTAGCAACAAGCGATACGGTTATCAAACCTAACACATGTCAAAAATGTACTTATATGTCTTTGATTTTCTTTTCCCTTATATTGACGATCAAATGAATCCATTCTCATATCTACTCAGTGAATTCCAATAAGTTAATAAGTATATATCTTTTCTTTTCTTTTCATAACGTTTGTCTGTCCAATACGGGTTAATTTCGTTAGATACGTGATTAAATATGGTGGGTCCATGTAAATCGGCCGCAGGGGCAAGTCCCCTCTAAAATTTAACTGCTCTCTTCTAGAAGTCAACAAGCTCAATGCCTTCAATTTCCCTCTCTGGTCCCTGAATTCTCACCAACTTGCATTGATCAGTTCTTATTTTAGCATTGCACATCATTTTCTGATACTTACTTTCCTTTACTCAAAACTTCATAAATCAATCTGTTAAGTGTTTGAGATACCCAAGAGGAATTGGGAGAGAGAGAGAGAGAGATAGGGAAAGATAAAGATCCAGGTCAGTTATTTTTGATAGCCAATCCAATCCCGAATAGAAGCCCAAATCGCACATTCATCCATTGGAGCATTGGAATTTGCGCAATTGGAGAGCACCATTGCAAGATAGGTGTGCTTCGTATTGCGCTGCGATTGAACACGTCGTAAGTCTCGAGTCACATTGAGGGTTTTGGTGTATCAATCTTGTTTGGCAGATTCAACCGTTTGCGCTACCAAGTGAGATTTGGGTCTTTCCATTGATCAATGATATGTTACATGTCGCGCTGTTTGGTGGAGTACATATGCACATGTGAGGCTAGGAAAATTGGGTTGGGGAAATGGTCATTGATGAATCATAAATGAATATCGCTGACTGATTTTGATTTTTACAACTATAGTCGCAAATATTAGTCCTTCGTTATACAATCTCCTTCTTCCTCGATCATTGTCAATATGGCGGACGTTGAGAGCCCAGTTATCCCCCAAGAGACTTTCAAGCCAGAAGAATCATCTCTGGATACATTAGATGATACTCCTGTCACTCCTATCACCCCTGTTGAAGCTCCCATTGAGGGCACCGCAGATGCTGTGCCAGATGAAACTACCGGAGCAGGATCGGAAGTAGATACAGAGACAGAGAAAGAATCTGTCAAGAGCAACGATGCAGGCAAGACCGCAACAGGAGCTATAAGTGGTGTGAAGAAGGAAAATGTACTTCCCAAAAGAGCTGGCTCATCTGCGGCACCAAGACGTCCAATTTCAGGAAGCGCAACCAGACCCACGGCCTCTTCTGGGATCAAACCCACATCTTCATCCGCAACAAAGACTACAGGAGGTTTGAGCAAACCGCCAACGCGCCCAGCAACTGGATCTATTGTGCGAAAGCCTACAAGCAGTGCAACAGGAGCTACATCTTCCAGTGCCAGTCATAGAGCTCCATCTGCTGCTGGAACTCATGCAGACGATAAAAAACCTGCCGCTACCTCTGCACGACGAGTTTCTCTTGCACCAAGCCATACCAATACTTCAAAGACGCCTGGTACAGCGGCTGAAGCCCGGGCCAGACCTGCCTCTATGCACGCTACTACTACTACAACCACAGCAGCAACAACAACCGCAAGAAAACCTGTTGCATCCACGACAACAGCTGGTCAAACCAGTCCAAAGGCTGTGAAGACTCCTAGTACAACTGCCCCAAAGCCAACGAGTGCTTCTGCGTAAGTCCCATTATAGTTTTATCTTGTGAATATGGGTGTGTTCAGTACTGATAAGTAAATAGCACAACTACCACTCGCCCAGCACACTCTTCTAAGCCTTCGATTAGCGCCCTTAGCAGCGGCGGTGCAGTTTCGGAAGCTAGAAAGCGTCTCAACGCTCTTCAAAGTGGTATATCGACCCACCCAGCACCAAAGCCATCAGTATTGTCATCCTCTCGCTCCGTCAGTGGAACACCATCTGCGACAGCGACAGCAACTGCGGCCGCATCCACAAAAGAAGTCGATGAGTTGAAGACGAAATTGGCGGAGAGTGAGACCAAGGTCGAAGAATTGAAGAAGGAAATTACCACATCACAAGAAAGACTTCTTGATCTTGGCAAAGCTGCTGAAGAAGAGTCGAAACGTATTTCGGATGCCGAGGAAACTATTCGCGCAACACACAACGAACTTGTCGAGAAGCTCAATGCCGATCACAAAGCCATTCTAGAGAATTTGCAAGCCCAATTGGTGGAAGCCGAGAATGCCAAGGCAGCAGCTCAAGAAGCTTCTTTGGCGGCTATTGAGGAGGCAAAAGAAGCTGCGTCTTCTAGAGGTGCCACTGAGCATGTGGAAGCTTTAGAAAAGTTAAAGACTGAACATAGTGCCGCCTTGGAGGCATTGAACGCTGAGTTAGCGGCTGCCAAAGATACACATGTTAGCGAGCACGCAAATGCTTTAGATGCAGTCAATGCCGAATTGGCTGCCGCTAGAGAAGCAAATGCCGGTGCTATCGCTGCAGCCGCTGAGAAAGAGGCTGAAATCACAGATTTGAAAGTTCAGCTCGAGCAGGCTATTGCAGAATGTGCAGCTGCAACCGAATCATTGAAAGCTCTACAGGCCGAGCATGATGAGAAAGTCAAAGTCTTAGAATTAGACTTTGAGTCCAAGGCCAGTATGCATGCAGACTCTCTGGAAGAGTTGAAGAAAACCTTGGCGGAGGAGCACAATGCTGCCATGGAGGCATTGAAGTCTGCCCATTCGGAGGAACTTTCAAGAGGAAACACCGATGCTTCCTCAACTTATGAAACACAAATTTCTGAGTTGACCAACAAACATGAAGAGAATCTATCCGCAATCCAAAAGCAGCTTGAAACCCAAGCTGGCGAACATGCAAGCGCCTTGGAACAATTGAAGAAGACTTTGACCGAAGAGCACATCATTGCTCTTGATGCATTGAAGTCCGCTCATTCGGAGGAGCTTGCGAAGGGCAATACTGATGCTTCCTCCACTTACGAATCTCAGATCGCTGAATTGACCACGAAACACGAAGAGAGCTTGGCTGCTGTTCAAAAACAACTTGATGAAGTTCTCGAGGCTCAAAGATCTTTGGAATCTGCTCATGCCGAGAAGGTTCTAAGTCTGGAAAGTGAGGTCACCAGTCTCAAAGAAAGTCTCGAAAAGAGCTCCGTAGCATTGGCATTATCAGAAAAGGAAATTTCTGAAGCTAAGGCTGAGGCTGAGGCTGCCAGAAAGGACCTTGCCTCTGCACAAGAGCAAGTTGTCGAATTGACTGAAAAACTCAATGGCTTGCAATCTACTGGAACCGAATCCGAATCCGCACTCGCCGCAGCTAAAGAGGAATTAGAAAAGTCCAAGCAGGAAGTCATTGCACTTCAAAACACCTTGGAACAATTTGGTTCTGATAAAAAGAGCAAGGATGAATTACACATGAAGATTAAGGAGGAGCTTGCAACAACAGTCCAGTCATTAGATGAGAAAACCAAGGAAATTTCCGAACTTTTGGACAAGCATGCATTGGAAACTTCAACGCTCAATGAGAAGCACTTGAAAGAACTGGAAACCATTTCGAATGATTATCAAAAGGAGATTGATGCATTATCAGGAGACTCTGGCATCAGAGACGAATTCAATGCGTTGAAGACGAAGCATGAGGAACTCACCAAGGCCCATGCGGAGGTTTTGAAGGCTCATCAAGAAGAACTCGAGAAGGCAAAGCAAAACCACGCTGCAGCCATTGTTGAGCTCGATATTAATGAAAAGGCCCATCAACGTGCATTGGACGAGTTGAAGACAAACCATGCCAAGGCATTGGATGAGGCACATGACAGAGCTATATCTGCTAGTCATTCTTCTCACTCCTCAGAATTGCAACAGCTCGAGCATAGTCATGCCGTTGCCATTGCCGATTTAAAATCCGACTTTGAGAAGACTCATGCAAAGGCATTGGACGACGCACACAGCCAAGCAACTTCTGCTGCTCAAGCCGCACACCAGCAGGAATTGGAGAAATTGACTTCTAACCACGCTGAAGATATCGCTGCCTTGAAGGCTCAACATGCTTCAGTTCAATCAACTCATGAAGAAGCTATTGCAGCCTTGAAGGCAGAACACGAAGCCAATATCGCCACCGCCTCGTCAGACGTGGAGAGTCAAAAGATCGCACAAAAGGCCTACGATGAAGAGCTGGAAAAGTTGATTGAGAACCATGCTGCAGATATCGCTGCATTGAAAGCTCAGTATGCAAATGCTCAGTCAACTCATGATGAAGAAGTCGCTGTTTTGAGAGCCGAGCATGAAGCCAAATTGGTTGTTGCTTTGTTAAATATCGAAAGTCAAAAGGGTGTTCAACAAGCTCATGAACAGGAGTTGGAGAGATTGCTTCAAAGTCATGTGGAGGACATTGTTGCTTTAAAAGCTCAACATGCTAATGCCCAATCGACGCATGATGAGCAAATCGCTGTCTTGAAAGCTGAGCATGAAACCAATTTGGCTAATGCTTCCTCAGATCTTGAAACCCAAAAGGGTGTTCAACAAGCTCACGAACAGGAGTTGGAGAGATTGCTTCAAAGTCATGCGGAGGACATTGCTGCTTTAAAAGCCCAACATGCTAATGCCCAATCGACGCATGATGAGCAAATCGCTGCCTTGAAAGCTGAGCATGAAACCAATTTGGTTAATGCTTCTTCAGATCTTGAAACCCAAAAGGGTGCTCAACAAGCTTACGAACAGGAGTTGGAGAGATTGCTTCAAAGTTATGTGGAGGATATTGCCGCTCTGAAAGCCCAGTACGCTAATGCTCAATCAACTCACGATGAAGTGATTGCCGCTTTGAGAGAACAGCATGAAACTAGTCACGCTACTGCCTCTTCGGATCTTGAGAAACAAAAGGCTATTGAGGCCGAATTGCAAGATGAGATCGCCAAGTCTAAACAGTCTTTGTATACAGCACAAGATGAGTTGGAAGCCCTCAAGCAAGCTTTGGCTGCCGAAAAGATTGCTAAGGCCAATGCTGAGGCTGATTTGGAGGCTGCAAGAAATGTGAAATTGGATACTTCCGAACTTGATGCCTTACGTCAAGAATTACAAGCTCTCAAGAACCAACATGAGGCTGCTCTTGCATCAGCCCAACAAGAAGCAGCAATGGCCACTCAAGAGCTTACAGCTAGCAAATCACAGTTGGAGACAGCAAAGGCAGAACTCGAGAAAGAGAAAGCTGTTCTTGAACAAAAAGTTAAGACTAGCAAGGATGACTACAAGACAATGCATGAGTCTATGACGGAGCTCCTTGAAGAGACTAGCAAAGATTGTGAAACTCTTGATGCTCGGTTGAAAGAAGCAGAAGCTCAACTCAAAGTCAAAGATGCTGAACTTGCAGAGGCAAAGGTATGAATTCAATTTTCCTTCTGATTATGTAGTTATAATAGTACTAGGTACTTGAGCTAATTCAATATGGTGAAACAATAAAGACCAAGCTCTCAACTACATCCCCACCAAAAACACCAACATTCGGAGGACTTTTTTCTAGGGGATTCGCCGATACCGATGGTAAGGATTCCGAGGGAACGGGTGAAAGCACAGATGCAGTGGTTACACCTGAAAGTGAGCATGATAATTCATCGGCCGCGTTAGCTTCGGTTGGCGAACCTTTTTTCTAGTGCTTCTGTTGCCCAGTTCTATTCTCCTTTTCCTTGGTTCTATTTGCACATACCTCACCCCTAATTCCTTTCTTCCTCGTACACAGATACTTAGTCTTTCCCTTCTCATACCAGCCTGATTCAAATACTCATACACACAAGAAAGGAAACATTTACTAACGTATTACTCAAATCAATAGTTAGCAAAAGCTAGAGTTACTGTTGAACAATTGGAAAAGATGAATGATGATTTGAAAAAGGATAATATGAGGTAGTTATTTTCTTGTTTCTTTTCCAATCCTCCCATTTCACACAAACCCTTTTTTCTGCAACCAATCGAATTGGACCTCATTTTCCTGCCATTCAAATCACATCATCCCCTTTATTCCTTCCGCTTTTCCACGGGATTTGCTGCTTGCGTTTTAATTGCTATTACATTGGTGTTGAAATTTGCGAAGTGTGAAATCTCGGCTGATTATAGATTGTTTTGCTCACGCTAGGTCACTAGAATCAATTTCAGACGTCTCTGGGCCAGCTCGTAATGAATAGCTCTTGACATAATATTATCCTCCTTTCATTCCAGAATCTTTCAACGTATTTCAGAATTTCAACCTTTTCCGCAATTCTTGCGCATCATGTCTCAGCTCAACTTATGTCAACTTCTTTATCAGCAAACTGTTTCTTCGGTGCCTTCTATTCATTCTATGTCGCCGATATTTTTCAATCATGTTTCGACTGTTTAATTCGACTTTTTTAATGCGTCACCTACGAACGTTCTTAGTTCATGGTGGTTTCTTGTCTTGACTTGACTTTATTTTAAAGTCTAATAAATCGACATACTTTGCCCGATACCCGAAATATAAAACCTTTCTATACCCAACTTTACTTTTTGCTTTTTTGCGTTTATTTGCTAGCTTCGATTCTTGCATCTTGTCATTGTTCGCAAAGATTTAAGCAGAAACTGAAGGCTGGATGGATGGATCTGGTATCATCTTTCTTCTTCTTGGGTGCGCTTTTTAATAGGGATGGACGAATGGATGTATGTGGTATGGTATGGAATGGTGGGTTGGAAGGAGAGATGGATTAGATGGGAATTTGTATGTGAGGTGACGTAAAGTGAACACGGATGGTGAAGAGTACATGCTTGTTAAGAATGTATGCATGGACTTTTGAGTAATGAGAATGAACATTCGTGGTTTTATGAGTTGTTTGCTGTTTGGTATTTGATTCTTAAGTGGTGAGTGAGGTGGTAATGATGTGAAGTGCATGTCTGGGTTCTCAATGTTTCAGATCGTAGTGTGAAAATTGGAAGTTTCATAAATCTAATCGAATGGTTTCAATGGTTTGAATGACTTGAAATACTGAGCGCACTATTGATTTTGTACTGCTTTGAATATTGAGAGCTCATTAGAATGGGTTTGGAGTCCGAAATGCTGAGTACCCTGATCATTCGTCCTCTGGCTCTCGAGTGAGATGGTCATATGAGGTCTATACTTGAGCAATTGCTACAAATGGTGCATACGCTTAAAAGGGCTCGCTGACATCCTCGTTGCATTGATTTCGAACTCTATCTCCCGACGATGCCATTACAGCTTCATACGACTCACTCGTAGCTAATGCTCTTCGAGAAAGATCACGTGTAATCGAATTTGTAGGATAGGATAGAATCTCATGGTAAGTTTTTCAGAGCTTACGAAACGAAACCATGTTGTGCGGGTGCCTACTGAAGCTTGGCTGTCGAGCCTTGAAGTCGCACTTGTACATCTATAGCAATACTGAGTTTCCGTATATCAAGCGGTTGGTGAACCCGATCTTTGGCTGTAAAGGGACGGTTTGGTGTCGTGTTTGAGAGTCTGGAGTGATGGGTAGTGGATATGTTGGTGGTTTCTTTTTGTGCTGGATCTGGGATTTGTAGGAGGACTACCTAGTATTTTGATGAAGGAGTTGAGATATCTAGGGATTTATGATTGGTTGTGAGCGAAGAATGAGTTTCCGTTTCTTTGGAGGTTTTGTATTCTTCTCGGGAGCTGCGATAGTGATAGTTTTATATCGAAATCTATCTATTTGTATAATTATAATAGGAAGTTTTAGTTTTAATTATACGACTGAGAATAAAATTTGAAGTGGATTGATTAATAAAGGAAAAAATGTTCATTTCGCTTGTTATTATAAATAATTACTTCAAAGGGGTTTGATTCTATACTTGAATAACATATTTACAATACGGCTCGGAAATCATTATCCTGAGCATAGAATTCCAGAGATGGTCTCTTCAATTGCAATTACTATCATACGAGTTACTCTCTTCATTCAATACTTCATACTGTAGCGATAACATACCTTCGCTTACGGACCAAGTACCAGGCGAGATACATCACACCGAAACCCAGATCAACGATGGTCCAAATCCTGAATCAGTACATGTAATGAGCTATCATCAGCAGAGTAAAGTATATAGCATATAAGATCCTAGGAGGAAATCATGGCGTCTCATTTGACATGATCGAATCTACTGTACTAGATACAAACGTCGGAGAAAACTATATTGTATAACTAAACGACAGATATTATTCAGCCATCGTATGTGAGAGATATTACGAAGCGGGTAGTGAGTTTTAGTAAGTACAGCTACTAGAACATGGTGGTTGTGAGTTGGGCAAGGGGATAATCTTCGCGATGAGAAGAGTGATGATGGAGGTTTGTATCCTCGAGAAGAATCTGGTGATTTAATAGAGGAGGATGGTCAAGTTTGATAGAGAAAGAATTGTATTGGGATTGGGAAATGATAGGTTATAGATTGATTGTTGATGTAGGTACCTATATTAACAGGGAAAGCGAGCGATGGAAACACATCAAAGTGGTGAATGCTAAAGTAATCAATTGACAAGAAAAGTTCGAAAATGACAAGGGAATAAATATGTCGATATCTACTAATAGACTCCCGCTACTTCTGTCTTTGCATTGAATCGGTGATATTATTGGACTGGAACCTCAATATTTCAGTATATCTAATGAGTTAATAAAATCGCTTCTTTATATCTTACGTTTTGTTAAAGTGTTTTGTATATATGATTGATAGATAATAAGTGATTTATTTACGAACTCTATCAATCAAACTTTAATCAAACTCCAATTCAAAGCAACTTCTCTTCCCATCACCACCTATCTCTAAGCACAACCCATACCAATAACCATACCAATAATCATCTCATTAAAAAATGCCCACAAGAATCACTTTGTTTAGGAAAAAAATGTCTTTTACTTCAATATGTTATTATCATCATCATCATCATCATCATCATCATCATCATTTTAATTTTCGGTACATCGTCCATTCCTCACTATCCTCTATCATCTCAATCTCAACCCACATTCACGTTCCCCTTCTCCATCGAAATAGATAAAAAATCCATCTGTCCCAAACCACTCACTCTCAACTCCAAAAAGCAACTCCCATCCCAATTCACCTACTTATCCACCGAAACAGAAACCAAAACCCAACCTTCCAAACCCACAACAAAACACACAACCCCTCCCCCTTAAGCACCTATCACCCACCACTCCCCAAAACAAAAAGTCTGCGTTCGCCGGGAATCGAACCCGGGGCCCATCGAAGTTGTATCGCACTCTCCGAATAGATGGAGAAATTGATGGCAACGATGGATTTTACCACTAAACCACAAACGCTGGTTTTTGATGTTGTTATAGTGGAGCGCTGCTGTTTGGATATATGAACATAGATTTTAATGGAGTAGATGGAAGGGATTCTTGGGGTGGGGTGGGGTGGCTCTACGTAGAAGAAAAAAGAGGCCGGGATTGATTACTTTTTAACACTTTCAATAAACCAAATTCTTCTCCTTTTCTAAAATAAAATAAAATCTTTGATAAGAATCAATATAAATAAAAGATAATAAGTAATTTGATATTTTCAGATTTGTTTGTTTTATTTGTAATTGATTTATAATTCAATTAATTCAGAGATTTTATTAATGATTTTATATAATCAAAATCGGTCTGTTTTTTCTCCTATATAAAGGGTGAGTATATGCGAAAAGTAATAAAAAAATGAGATAGTTGGTTATCTACCTTAGTATCTATATATTAATAATTCTTAATATAACTCTTTACTTACTATCTATTAAATATAACTTCTATCCATTCTATATCAATAAATAAACGAAATCTTTATATATTAATTTCCTTTTTTCAAAAATTTCAATTACATTTATCTTGAGATTAATTAGAAAGAAAGAAAGCTAAGCTAGACTATAAGGTAGCTGGCTTTACTTTGCTCGCATATACCAAGTACCTAGATGGTAATAATAATAAATGAGCGAAACAAATCTCTAGGAACGAGTAGGTACTTTACTATACTAGGTATGTAGAATTCCTATTCAAGTATTTCAAGTATTTCTATCGATTAATGAAATGAAATGAGATGATTGAAGTATAAACAATTATAGTAATTCCTGCGCGAAGATGAACAAGCGAATAGTAAAGTAAAGCAAGGAAATCAAATATAATTACATAATCATCGCTTCCATCCCATCCTATATCTTCTTTCCATTTCCATTTCCATTTCCATCTCTCTTTCTTTTCTCTAAATCCCAAGTTCATCATTTCGTAAGTTCGTAATAAAATACAGTGCTGTTTCGTCCATTCAAGTTCGAGCAACAAATCCACGCTCGCTGGTAACCTTCCAATCACATCTCTAAAATCGCTGATGAGTCGTATCCTTCGTTCATATCGTGAGCATCGTCAAACCCCGGTTCAGTAATATTCATCATTCACCCCCTCATAACCTCTTCCATCACTTCTCCTAGTCTTCTCCTCATAAGCCATATATCTTTCCCGACTATCATCTCTATCCCTATCTCTTCGACTCCTAACCGAATCTCTCCTTTCCCTTCCACTTCTTCCTCCATCTCTATCCCCCCTCTCTTCATTCCCATCAATCTTCCCATCCGGGTATTTTTTATCCCATTTCTTCTGTTTCTCCTTCGTCTCCTCCTTTCCATCCTGCCACTTATCAACCACAGCATTAGCCAACAATCCTCCCGCCGCCGCTCCAATCAACGTATAGATCTTTGCCCGATCTCCCATATCCTTTCTATCCTTCCCCGTCTTTGATTCTTGCAGCTTTTCCGCCGCCCATCCTCCTGCAAGTGCTCCGAACGCTCCTCCTACCAATCCTTTTGGTGAATCTGTGAATAATCCTTTGACTTCATCTTTAAGTCCATAGCGTTCGGCACGATCCTTCATACTGCCCGTATGTGTATCTTTAGATTCACTATGATCAGATCGAGGTCTGCGACTGGTGCTATGAGTGGAAAGTCTTTGGTCTGTATTTGAGGGATAAGATTTGCGTTGACTGTGGATATCATCGTAGGAACTACTTCTTTGAATGGGTTTTGGTCTGCGTGTTCTTTCTCTTTCGTATCGTTCATCTGAATCATAGTTTCCTCTCTTTTCATCTCTCTCGAATGCGTCTGGGAATGGTGCTATAGGCGGAGGAGGAAAATAGTAAGGATTTGGACTAGCAGGATCTAATGGTCGAGGAGCACTGTACTTTGGAAGATACTCAGGACGAAGACGTGGTGGTTCTTGACTGTATATCTGCGATGGTGGAGAATTGGATCGATTTGATTCTTCATAAGGATATCCATATCCATAACCTGTACCTGTACCCGCGCCGCTATGTCTTGGAATATCTCTCAAATCTCTATCTCTCTCCCCTTTCGATTCCCAATTCCTATCCCTCATATTTTTTTCGCGTTGTCTAGATGTGTAATCGGGTTCGGAATCGTAACCTGCTTCTTCGATTTCTGGATTACGATATGGTTCTTCTTGTCTCTTTCGTGTTCCCCTTTCCCAATCGTCTCGCTCTCGCTCATCTCTTGAATCTCTTCGTCGCTCTGGATTTTCTCCTTGGTCTCGAGAATTTCTTCGTTCCTCTTTTTCCCTACGTTTTCTCCTACTCAATGTAGAAGGAATACGCGGTTTGTAGGTTTCTTTCCTAAAAGCTTTGTCGGGAATTTTATGGAAGTGTTTGTCGACGAGAACATCAGTAGCTTGGAGACCTATGGGAAGGTAATCCATCTTGATAGATTCGGGTTGGCCCGTAGTATAGCGTGGTCTATAGTATGGTGCGTAGTGTAATGATGAAAGTTAAGGTTCGTTCCTTGATTGAACTATGATATGATGCAAGGTTGGATTGATGATTCGTATTGGACGGAATAAAGTAAATGAAGAGCTTGGAGGGGTTGAATTGAGTTTAGAGGGGTGACCCTTAAGACGGGACGATTCGTAATTGGTTTCTTGATTACTTGGTAGTAATGTATACCTTGTACCGTTGTATTGAATGGATGTTTGATGTGATATGATAGTAAGAAATGATTCGATAGTAAAATCCAGAAACTTTGGATTTCCTATAAAATGTATGAATACCTAGTATACCAAGTAACGTCAAACGTCAAACGTCGAAAGAAAAGTAACAAGAGTAAAGGGATAAACCGTCTCCAATATATTGGAAATTCTTCTTAGCTTTATCGTCTTACCAATTGAGGGTCATGAGGTTATTTTCCTTTTTTGCCCTTTTTTCCCTTCCCTTTGCAATTTTTGGATGCGTGGCACTCAATTAACGGAATCCCGATGTTTGCGTGGGGGGAGTGAGGCCGGAGTGAAGATTGCAGCGATGCATTGTATCATCGTGCATATCGACTGCATGAAGTGAGATTTATTATAAGAGAACCAACAAGCAAACAAGCAAAAATCAAGGGGGAAGATAAGGGGAATTCCGCCTCAACTACGTCATTGATACGACACGTGACTCAAATGCTGGAGGCCGGCGACCAGAACGACCTGGGTATATGTACGAGGACATACATGTACATACATCACGATACATACATGTGGTGATGTACATACATGTACACATCCTACACAACCAACGCAGCGTTACCATTCGACGTCTCCACCCGAAAAGTCGGAAGACCAACTAGTCTGTACGATACCAACCAACAATTCCCAGATCACCAGATCCAATGGCCAGGGCAATGGCCCAATGGCCCAATGACCACAATTCAATCACACAAGGCATAAACGATCGACCAACCCAATGGCTATCAGACTTCAGTACTTTAGCAGACTCTGAGCCTCAAAGTCTCGTGGTGAGACAGATATACTGCATGCATATCTACCGGCACTTACTCGGAAACAAATCATCTACGTAGTACAACCATATATACTTTACTTTGAAAGGGCGGTATGATCGAGGGCGACACGACATTGCTCTGTTCATCATCCTAGGTACAAAGCGTGGAAAAACGAATCAGTGTTCCTGATATTCAATAAACTTGTACGATATGAGCATCGAGAATGTGTACTATGCATTAACTCCTCGGCAGTCTCTCGACGTCTATGTATGGGGTAGATGCTGAATCTAGACCCGTCTAGACACCAAGGCAGTATTGTTGAAGAAACGTTCAAAATCTACAAAAAAGGGAAACTTTGATTACCGTTAACCCTAGGAGGGGCAGGAGGGGAAACTCTGATAAAGAACAGATATAGATAACAAAAGTTAGGAGCAGAACGAATGATTGTGAGAACATTTCGTACATATACGAGTATACTTTGGAGAATCGAAAGGAAACTCACATTTCACGTGCAAGGTGCGTCTCTATCAGGAAACTGTCCGAGTTTTATCCATCTGAATCGTTTTGACGAGACGGATACCTACACTCTTACAACCGATGGATTCAATGATTGTATTCCGTTAAAACAAAGCTGTTCTTTCTAAATTTGCATCGGATGGTCGCAAAGATCTGTTGGCAGTTTGAAGATGTTTTTGTGAAGACCTAGGTATATAATAGCATTCCTATGTCGCTAAAAGTGTAATCGCTAAGCTTGATGTCCAAGATCTTTGGATTACTTAAATGTTTGCAAATGATTCATATGAGCATTTAAAATACCAAGTATTGTTGAGGCAACTGATACAATGCTACTCTTTCGAAACACATACTTCCCACTTCCTTCTGTTCCCCTCTACTCATTCCACCATTCACTTGCCATCCTGTCTACTTAATTTTTATTTCCCCACTGCTCTCCTCAAAAACATATTCGTTTCTCCAAAACCGAAACTTTGCCTCTTCATGGCTTGCTTACGAAACATCATCTCCTATAAGATCAACATTAAAACCCTGCGTCAATCCCCCTTTTTCTATGTCTTCTCGGGTTCTTCTCCAACTCTTCCTCACGTTTAGAATACAAAACCGTCCCGACATCATTCATAATCTTATCCAAGCACCTCGCCTGTTCCATGTCGAACGAGGACCTTGATCTTAAACCAAAGGCCCGCCTCTTTCTCCCCGCTACCTCTTTCACTTCATCATGCCTCGCCTGGAACTGTTTCATCGGCAAACTCTCCCAATGTCTATCTTCCCTCAACGCCCTAATAGCTTCTAAAACCCATTCCGTCCTAGGTCTTGGCCCCTTGGGTCTCACCTCCTCCCACTCTTCATCATTCATCCCCTCCGGCCCCTCCGGCCTTATTGGCAATGGCAAACATTTTGCAACCCGCAAATACAAACTATCTTTCTCCTCAAATCTCTTCGTCCACCCAATTTTACAAGCAAACGTCCTCCTCGCTACCATCACCCCGCTCAAATCCCCTCCATTCTCATCAAATAGCGGATCCGCATCCTCGGAAGCGGGCGAAAGATCCATTGTCTTCATACCCCTAAAATCATTATACATCGTGCGAAACGACATCGTCGCGACGAACTTTCCAGACGGCATGTTATCGAATCGATGGAAAATAAGATATACATGTATGGAATATTTATGCCATGGAGAAACATAGACGCCGAGAGCGTGGCTCACGGTATTCCAGGGTCCTCGCTCATTGTATTGTCTGGCGGGAGGACGAGCCTGCTTTTTGCCTTTTTTGCCGTCGTCGTCGTCGCCGCGCCAGAACTTTTCATGGTGAGACATGTTGTGAATGGTGGGTTAGCTTGGGGCGGAGTGCGCATTTATAGGGTTGTGTGTGCTAGGAGTAGGTGAGGTTTGGGTTGGGGGTCTTTCAATATGAGTGGTCGCTAGGGTCGAAGAGCTGGTCGAAAAGCCAGACTTTTGTCTAAGCCTCCTGCCTAGAACCAAGTTTGACAAATATTTTGTGTCAAAAATCTATTTTCAACATCATCTTGTTAATTCCATATCAAGATTTAAAGTTGAGGAATTGAGAGTAATTTTGTAAGTCATGTAACCGAAAGGCTAACAACTACCTAGGTATCAGAAGTCGTAAATACGATTGATTCACATCTAGATTTCAGACAAACAAACCAGTATAAATTCATAAATGTTGAAATGAATGTGAATTCACTTTTATCCAGAACAAAAGGAGGTCTAGGTAACAGTATGATAATTACACAAGTCGAACACTGTATGTAATTTGTAGTATTTCACCTGCTAATAAACTAATCAAAGAGAAGAGTCACAGTACCCTCAGGACTTTCTATCTTGAAAACTCCATATTTAATTACACTCCAAATGATTAGACACAATACAAAACTAAACGTCTGTGTTCTACATACAAAAAATCAAACATTTACAAGCGAACCAACACTTTTTTAATTTTCTACGTCAACAAGTCATATGAACTAACTTCTCCATTTCATCGTATGAATGTATTATATGCAAACACTCTTTAATCCAATAAACTGATCTCTCAGCGTATATTATACAATCAGGATCCTGGATTCCCGAGAACTCAAATCTGATATGAACCGTATTTACTCCTCGCTTCTGTACGGCTATAACGAAGTTCATATGTTTATAAAGTATCTCGTAAATGGACTGAGAGATTCATATACTTGTATATACAACTTTTCTATAAGATAGTTTTGCATACAAATACTCTATCTACAGAAAGTTGAAAAACACAGCAGTACTAAGTGTTTTAAAATCAACTTGAGATTAATCTTTCTTCACAACTCAATATACAAGATTCAGCTAGACATTCACAAATTCCAAAGACTGATAATAGAGAAAAATTAAGATGTCACTTCCAAGTCGCAATTCCCCAACCATCAAAGCTCTAATCGAAAAGCAAAAGTAAGTCCGATCGTCCTTCATCTTGTAGAGCTTTCATACACTGCACAAGAGAGCGGAAGTATGGAAACACTATCTAACCCACCCCAGAGAGAAAGAACGCAATACAATTCAAGTCAGAGTAGGCAAGCATAAAAACTTATACACACTCGAAAAAGATATTTTATACCGACATGCCCCATTTCTCAAAGGGGCTTGCGAACACTATTCTCGAGGACTTGATCACAGCGCTATCAACTTTCCACAAACAAACGATGTGGTGTTCAAGTTGTTTAAGACCTGGCTTTACAAGCTGGATTTAGGTGATGCTGATGAAGAAATTGCGCAATGGAAAGCTAGGAAGGTGAAAACTGGGGAGGAGGCGCAAAAGGTTGATGAAGGACCGCTCATCGATTTGGACACTTCGAAGGGAAAGGGAAACACCAAGAAAATTCGCGATTCGCAGAAGAACGAGATTCTGGAGATGATAGGCGGAGATCTCAATGCCACCAGCAATGTCGCGCTGACAAACTTCTGTTATCCACACATGGCCAATCTTCTCGATTTGTATCTATTTGCCGACATGGCCAAGTTACCACTACTCAAGAACCAGTGCATTGCAAAGTACTACAGATTTACCAAAGCCACGGGGTACATTATGACACCATGGCTTTCCTACATGTGGAAATATACAACCAAGGGTATGCTGATACGCAAATTCCTTCTTGATTTACTGACGTGGGAAATGCCGCCTTTATTGTTCGAAACGAATGCGAAGGATTTTCCGGAAGAGTTGAGATTGGAGCTGCTGGTTAACATGGGATATGTGATTCAGGTAGCGAGGCATGGGACGACGGCGTTGGAGAAGAGTAATCCGTTGAATGAGATGAGTAATTACTTTGAGGAGGTTGAGAAATCGGATGCGTGAGTTGGGTTCGATGGGAGTACGGATATCGTGCCTACTCCGGGAGCTAGATGGAACGGTGGTGGAAATCGAAGCAGAATCATTGGCGATTGCATACTGAAGACGGCGCGCAATTGCTTATTAACATGGCTTGATAATGGAGAGGGTACTTGTAGCTTTCGATCTTTTCAATGATAATACTTTGTGATTAGTGCTTTTGCAGATCGTCTACCATAGGGGAATAAATCTTTCGTGGAGTGTTCAAATACATACAAAGACCTGCCAGGTACATATCTAATAGGACACAAACCACCGTCCAAATACAACTTGATTATAATGTAATTAAATTAAAAATGAAGTAAGTATTACCCTCTTTCATAACTCATAGTCAAATCCAACCAACCAATACTCATAATAACAGACTCTAAACATAGCTGCATTCTATAGATCAACAAGCTCTTTTATATACAAGCAGGGTGTCTCATAATCCGGATTACAATCCAGCAATAAATACAATCCAATCCCCAAACCAATTAGAACATTCAAATCGTTCGAGATATTGAATTTGATTAAAACAT
Organism: Botrytis deweyae; assembly: GCF_014898535.1. Lineage (NCBI taxonomy): Eukaryota > Fungi > Ascomycota > Leotiomycetes > Helotiales > Sclerotiniaceae > Botrytis > Botrytis deweyae. The sequence continues at coordinate 360,336 of NW_024066242.1, forward strand.
CGAACTATCTTCAAATTTCTAATTGCTTTCCAATCTTCAAAACATTGTATTACTCAACTACAATCTGGACTATTGGATACCCTAGAACTCTGATCATCGCCATCATTATTATCGTCAGCGTCCCACAAGTCAAATTACAACAATATCAAACTCTATCGCCGCTAAACACCCCCTCATGAGTACCAGATCGATAAACAGCAAATAAACCCATTCATTCATCCTCTCTCTGTTCAACGAATACAAATTTGATCTTCAAACAATTTCCTGACCTTGAGCCACGCATACCTTCGCGAAAAAACTCCCATCGTGCAGTAAAGAATCGCACAGCACCCAGAATTGGATAGTTCTTGGAAACAGGGAGTCGCTGTGGTGCATTAAGAGGGTGGCCGGCGCGGCGGAAAAGACATGTGAAAAGAAGTGTAAAGGCGAGTATCACGTAGGTAAAGAAGCGGAGGAGGGGAGATTGAAGAAGATCAATAACAAGGAAGAGCATGATTACTGACTCTCGGATGGAGGAAGAAAGGAAAGATTTGAACGTGGTTGGAACTACCACTTATCCAGTACCATTTTCTTGTAGAACAACAGCTCAATTGACAATTTTTATGGAAAGATTTTCGTCGACCACGATTCGATTGAGGCCCTCAAGAGTTGACTCGGGGTCACAGATCATAGCTATTCCGATGCATTACTGAAACAGTTCATTTGATATAGCGAATCTACCTGCACGCCCATAGGTCTTGACAAGTGTTACCAGAAGATCAATACAACGCCATTGATTCTAAACAGGAAACTGACAAATTTGATCCAGCTTTAGAACTGCCTAGTTGGGTGATGTGAAGTGGTGTGAACTCGAAAATTGGTACGGCCAATAATGGTCAAGAGTATTCAGCATCAGTTCTAGGCAGAAGCTTGAAAGATGCGATGGTACTGTAGCTACAGCCCCCACCCACCATCGACAGTTTGTAGACTCAAGCAATGGAAAGAAAAAGAAGCAACCAATTTTTGAAGGATAATGTACGCGTTTCGATTCCAAATTAATTGTTGTACAGATGCGATCTGTCGATTGGTAATCCTTATAGATAAGTTCTGCTCGTTAATCCGCCTATCGTTACATTTTCACCGATCGAATCATTTGTTAAAATGAGACATGCAGCTGCTGTGCCTTATTGTTGCCCCAATACTGGGATATGCCCCTTGACCAATTTGTCTGAAAGAACCGACCTCGGAAGCATCAAAATCAGAATTAATTAAATCCATCATGATACCCATGTTGCATTAATTCCAAATCAGTCTACAAATTTCATGTAAAATCTTACAATCAAGGTTCATACGAATTTCGACGCCGCTCCTATGCAGGAAAGTGGTCTGTCAGAGCTAGTCATAACGCTGAGCATTGACCTCCCCTCGTTTTCGGCTAATCAAATGCCCCTCCATCAAGGAAGAAGGCTCTACGTAACCGAAAAAAGCGGAAGTTGAACACTATTCAAAAGAACTTCAACAATCAAGATCTCTTTTTAATATAATATTAAATAATAAAAACTGTTGGATAGACTTAGAAAGGTATGAATAGGATTAGAATAGTATGATATTATATTATCTGCCCTTTTCGTACAAGAAGGGTATTATTATATTATATATATGTTCTACCTCATATATACACTTCGTGCGGCAGTGAGGGGTTAGCACATGATTAATTCATGTGTTCCAACAAAAACACCTAATATCAATACAAAAAATACTCAAATTTTCATTAGCTTTTTTCATATTTCAATATTTAATTTGAAATGAATTTATAAACTATTAAAAAGGATTTTTAAAAGAGTATTCAAATTCCGCCGCTTTTTTCGGTTACGTAGAGGGTGGATTGAAAAATATACAGATAATTAATGCCCTGCAAAATCTATAACACCAATTAATCACTCATACCATTTATAATCATGGTTTAGCGAGCACGTGACTCACAATGGTGTGGAAGCATGAGGCTAAGTAACATGTTGGGAGTTACAATTTATATCAATCCTTGCTTGCTTGAGTAAGTTGTTCTACATGGTTGTAACTAATTTTCTAGCTCATTTGGCTAATAATAAACAGACGATGGTTTGAAATCTGCAAGTCCATATCATAACATAGTACCAGTACATTGCAGGCCCCGTAAATTGCAGTCAAAAGCGTCTGGGCATATTCCATTGTCATCCAATTGTACTCAGTCATACCACCAATAATTCGTTAGATTTTCCGACCTGAATCAGATGGTCTGTTCCTTGATCAACGGTCTTTGGCTTCTTCTCAGCTAACCCGAATTCGTTTCTCTTCTCTTTCCTCAACTCCACATGCTTTTCTGCAAGTGTGCAAAAAAATCCAAAGCAGGAGATAGCGGCAATTATCAGCCAAATCACTCGTAGAGCCTTCACATAAACCTCTATGACTTGAGATTGCGTGGTAGCGGGCAATGCGTTAATCGTGCCCTTGTTTGAGTACGCGTATGCCTGTCCGTTGGCCATCAAGCCACGCACTGCCTCATCTTCCACTATCCCCAGATATCTATTAATCTGGCTGTTGAATGCAATTGAAGCAATGGTCGATCCCCACACAAAGCCGAAAGAGCGCACGAATGAGTACGCGCCAGTAGCAATAGCTACATCTTCTTCTTTTAACGGTGCAAGTGTAGAGATCAAGGTAGATGTAAATATGAGGCCAACTCCGCTTGATGTAATGATTTGGAACCCAATCCAACTGCCGCTGTTGGAAGATGCTGCCAAAGTAGACAAAAGTCCTGCCCCGATGGCACACAATGCAAATCCGATCCGATGTAGAGGTATGTAGAGGCCGGTCTTGGATATGAATCCTGCACCAAGGCCACCAATTGGAATGATAGCGAGCGCAAATGGAAGATAGTAAACTCCAGAATCAAGAGGCGATACTTTCTTCACGGCTTGAAAGTACACAGGAAGAAAGTAATTGGCAGCTGTTATAATGATAGATCCGAGAAAGATAAGAACAAAGCTAACTGCAGATGTGCGATGTTTGAACAATCTCGGTGGCATTGTTGGTTGCTTACACAACCGAGTGGAAGACTCAAAGATAAGGAATGCCACCCATCCCAAGAAGCCAAAGACTAAGGGAACAATGATATGCCACGATCCCCAGGAGAACTGAGAGCCACCCATGACCAGGCCGAGAAGTACTGCAGTTATACTCGGTATGAAAATAGCGTTACCAATAAAGTCAACTTCCGCCAGCGCATGTTTCCAGTTTGGATTTGGCGGGTAATTAACTTTTAGGCATAGTAGGATAATCACGAGTCCAACAGCCGACACAGGTAGATTTATCCAAAAAACCCATCGCCAATTTTTCTGCGCCAGAATGCCCCCAATAACAGGAGCCACTGTCGAGCCGACGGCAGCCATTGAGAGTACACCGTTTAAGTAAGGCCCTCGATGCCGTGGTGGAATGATATCGCAGAGAATAATATCGGCTAAGACATACAAACCACTCGTACCCAAGCCTTGGATTGTACGAGCGGTGATCAGTGTCTCTGAGTTATGTGCACCGCCAGCGACTCCACTGCCTAATGCGAAGAGAAACAGAGCAAGAATCATCGGATTTCGACGACCGAAGATATTAGATACCTGTGCAAAAAGTGGTTGTGTCGCAGTGGATCCAAATAAAAATCCATTAATGACCCCTAAATGATTAAATGTTGGCAAGTTTCTTCCAGAAAATTGAAGGACAAGAGTAACTCACAGATATAATCTTGACCATTACCGAATTCTCGAGCAATTGTGGGAAGGGCTGTTGTTACAATAGTGGCATCGATAGAAGACATGAGTGACAGCAGTAGCAACGCGAAAAACACTGCCATGACATCCCACGAGTGCCGGAAGGTATCTTGATTCTCGCATCCATTAATTTCTCTTGTTTTGACCTTCAACATGCCGTCCGAAGTCTGCACCGGTAGTTGCTCTGATTCTTGAGAAACGTGTATTGGGAGATCATCTTTCTGAGCTAGGGCCGACATACACGCGGTTTCCCCTTCTGGACAGAGCGTGCGCGTGTGCTATGAGGGGGATCAAGAGGGACGTACGAACTGATTTTTTTGTGTTTGAAGCAATTGATGATTCTCTGATACAATGGGTGGAGGAAGTACCGGGTGTATAAATCGACCATCAATTGTTCGAAATTAGACGGCGGTCCAACCTTTTGCAATTTGATTTGAACCTCTTGGCCAGTAATCTGGCTTGGAGGGCGTTTGTTGGACATTTTAAATATCCCTGCAAAGAGACAAGACGTTTTACAGCCATCCATTTTGAATGTATTTAAAGTGGGAAACACGGCCAATAGGAATGCAATCTTTTAAGTTTCCAACCGGCGACCCTCATACTAGATGCAATTGGCTTTCGATTACAATTAAGATTCATAAAATAGGTAGTCAATGCTGATAATTTGATAATTGGCTTAATTCTCACCACCATCAACTCCAAAAATTTCAATTTCACTGATCAAATACACGCGAGCAACGACATGGATTAACCGAATAAGTGGCAATTATGTTAATGATCGATGCGTCAAGGTTGATCCTTTTCGAGGCTGTTGCTGCATTGAGGCTGCCCACCTCATCGTCACTGCTACTCCATTGACTTTGGTATCCCATCTTTCATCTGCAGCTCACCTCTTCCAATGAATGGCTAAGTTGAGTTATGTTATTGTTCTACAAAATCAAGAATATTTCACACACCCGTTCGCCTGACCTGCCTGATACGATTCAGATGTCCGATATGCATTGTGATGATGGAGGAGACTACATGTACAAGGGTGAACACACATGCGTAGAGGTACTGCTTTGAAACTTCGACAGGTATGTGACGCATGTTAACTCTGATCCCTAGGTTTTGATCAAAGAATATACCAATCAGATTATATCTGCAAAGTTTTGACCATTCCAAGTTCCTATTATAGTCCCAGCCGCTGAAATACTTGTTACTGATCAGAAATGCCTTTAAACTTCCTTATTCACTAAAATCCCAATTTTCAAAAGTCATTCATCGAAAACCAACCATGTTGTCTCTTGTAACTGACCTCCAGGACAACGCTATTATAGTCTTCTTTTTAGGAGTATTCTTGATGGTTTTTGGGTTTAGGTACATATGTGCTGGGTGGTTTTCCAAGCCGAAGGCACTAATATTGACAATCAACGCACGCATTGCGGCATGGCTCTTCCTCGTCAAAGGCCCGAGTTTGATCGAAGATGCCTACAAAAAGGTTTTCCCCCTTCGCTGGATCAAGAACCACTATTATTGACAATATTTGACAGGCAAATGGGAAACCTTTCCTCGTTGATGTTCCAGAGAATCGCTATCATTTTGTTTCTACCTGGGACCATATCCAAGAAATCAATGCTGTCCACATAACATCCACGGTATGCTTTTGATTATTGTGAGATCGACCAGATTCTGACAAGATCAGACCGCATGTTTTGTGCTGCATGATTTCTGCCTTCGCCTTGAGTATATCCCTCTTATCCGCCAAGAAGTTGAATCGGTAGGATGGGAGTCATTCGATACATCCAAGGGTCAGGGGTTCCCGTTGCTCGACAGCTTCATGAAAGAATCATCTCGACTGAATCCAGTCGAAGCTAGTAAGAACATGTTACGACTTTTTTCAAATCTCAAAATCTGACTTGACCAAGTAGTGAGCACGCGGCGCGTAGCCCTTAAACCGTTTGAACTTTCCGGCGATCACCAGGTCCCTGTCGGCGAATGGGTCTGTACAGCTCCTGGTGCAATGCATCATGATTCTGCCTACTATGCAAAGTCATCCGAGTTTCACGGCTTCAGATTTGTTGAGCCATCCCTCTACAGAAATATTCTTGAGGCCACTAATTTCGAGATACCAGAGTTAGGCAAATCATCGGAATTTGTGTCCGTTCCAGATTGGCAGCTCTGGGGTACAGGGCGTATTGCATGGTGAGTAATAGTCTATCCTTCGTATATATATATGGAAAGTTGAGCTTGTAAGCTAATGAGATGATAGGAAGCATCATGAATAGGGCGCTGTTTCGAATTCTCGGTGCAGAAGCGTGATCAAATCTCACCTGCACAAGCAATTACTACCATTAACGAAAAGTATCACCACAATAGGTGAATAAGAACGAGGCGAAAATAAAAACAGTGACAGGGATGTACCCAAAAATCTGGTCTTTATATTTTTATCCAGCCGACTACCACCCAAGATATCCGATAGTTTTCTGATTTCGTTCGTCAATACCGATAGTCCATTGCAAATCCGATTCACTCCGTATCACCGTCTGTGCTGTGTCCCTCCCCCAATACCACTCTGCCAATGCCAATGACCGTAAGCTCTCACACAGCAATAAAGATAATGCCCAGGATGCGAACGGGAATTCCACTTCAAAGTCCCTTTAATATCACCCTGGCCATAGTGTACATGATGCCTAGAGCTAATTTTGAAGGGAAGAAGCCGTCATACCCGCGAGTCCCCATGCACCAATGCATAGAACGCTAAAAAGTCGTACAGGAATCACACCCCGGTTTCCCTTATACCAGATTATCAAGACATCAGCAATGCCGCAATAGATTCCCATAATTGACATTGTTGTGTCGACGGCAGTGAGATTGCCCTGAGCATAGAAAGCAAAGACCAAGAGGCCCAGTGTACTAGTTCTCATCGTGTGTCCGTAATAGACAATCTGAGCCTCGCGTGATTGAGCAACCTCCTCCACCATACCCCATGTGAGGAGGGCGGCTTTTGGTTCAAGAAGACCATGAAATAGTCCCCCCAGGAACATAGGGGCCGCAGTCAAGAGGGCCGGAATGTGCCGCCATGAGAAGTGATTGAGCATGATGATGGTACGTATTCTTCGGTGTTCACTATTGCGTAAGGGTTGCGAATGGATTGTGAGTGGGATCGATATGGTTGTGATGGGAAATAAAGATTACACTCTAACAAAGTACCCTTTTTATATTTATCGCTAAGACTGTGTAGTTGCAATTAAAAGCGCATACTCGCATTCACTGCCTCCGTGTGTTCTGCTTACCACCCTCGGGTGGAATAGTCCCGTGTTACGCGACTAGGTAGGCATTGCCAAGAACATATCCCCTAAGATGCGAACAGAGGACACCTCGCTTATACAGGGATCTATGACCAATCAGAACATCAGGAATTTAAGATTTGTCTAGAAATCGATTGTGAATATTTCTTGTTTTAAGAAATGAAATATAATAATATTTTTAAAATTATTCAGTGATTGTTTTTCAATTAAAAAAAAATATTAGAATATTTTTGATATATTGATTATCATTTTTCTAATAAATTTCAGTTTTCAAACTTAATGAAAAGATATTTATTTATAATATTATAAATTATATTATTGATGGTTGAGCTCGTGCACGGGGCACTTAAGGTATCCTACGCTCGCACCCTCGCACCTTAGGGGATAAGTAAATCGGCCTATAATGGTTAGACGAGCCTCATGATAATTGGATATTCTAGTATTCTCAGACGGTCAACTTATGGGAATTAATTACCCAGCTGCAGTGCTTACCAGTGCATGTGGCACAGTCTGATACTCACTGATACGACGTTACAACCTTCAAACCTCCTAGCAATCTGTATTTAACAAGGAAAACTCTATGTAGATGCTTGGGAGCCTTATCCTTAGCCTCACCGGTGCATATAGTTGGCGCCCACGATTCAGTGTCAATATATGAGGCATAGCATGTACGTACACTAAATTAGATAAAAGATGAAATCATTAGCCCATTTTCATGATCACAGTAATGCCTCGATTCCTGGAAGCATCTACCCGACACTTTGGAACACAATGACTACTCCAATCCTTGATCCAAACACAACCCCTCTATCTGTGAACCCCAGTGGAGCTCCACCAAACTTCATTGATCCTCCCACTCAGGCTCCAACAGTTCTTGGGACGGGTATACTTCTCATCATAATCAGCACGTTATGCGTTTGTACTCGAGTGTATACTAGCTTGAAGCAAAGAAAGAGACTACATCTTGACGACTGTGAGATATCAACCTTTACTGTTATTAAATATTCACTGATGTATTTTCTAGATTGCTCCATCTTTGGACTCATAGGCGCTATTGGATATTGGGGAATCATATAATTCACTTACCTACCGGCGTGGTAATCAGTGGCAGCGGAAGGTTGAGGAAGACACAGTTGCGATGTACCTCTTTCCTTCCTCTCCGACTCTTATACCAATGTAAGATCTCTTTAATGTCACATTGACTCGGCAAGACACTCATCTCCCTGATCTCAGAGACAGTTCGCGTCCCAAATCCTGATATCGCCGGTCAAGTTTGCCATCACATCAGCCATCATCATTGTTTATAAACGCATTTTTGGTGTTCTCAAATGGGTTCGCATTGTGTCCTACAGTCTTTATATATTCCTCTTCTTGATACAGGTCCAAAATATTGGAATCGCCATATATTGGTACACTCCTAGAAAAGGTGATGTCAACAATATCCAAGTTGCCCTTTTGAGGACCGAGAAAACTGCATCTTCAGCTATCGCCAATGCTGTCTGTTCCACCATAGTTGACATCGTGCTATTCCTCGTTCCCATGGCTGTTGTGCCTACCTTAAATATGTCTCCCCAAAAAAGGCGAGCCATCTATGGGGTCTTTTGTTTTGGAGCTCTGTAAGTCGTTCATATGAAAATCTCTTTCGAAGATTTCATCATTCTGAGTAACTGAAGTTGCTGACATCACTTCAGGATTATCATTGCGGATTGTGTTGGCATAGCTTATAAAACGTACGGCGTTCTTGGAGAACACGGAGATCCTTTCTGGGTTGGCATGATTGCTATCATTACTGTGTAAGCCACAATCATTGCAATGGTTGGATTGAAAGAAGGATGGAGTACATTCATACAGTTACTAATGTATATCTAATCAGATATGCTGAAACGTTTGCCCTTGTCATCATTAGCTGTATACCTGCCCTCTCCACGTTCTATATCGGCACAGTTATCAAAAGCCGCTTCTACTCAACACTACAGTATGGAATTTTACATCGACTGAGAAGGTCCGAGGCGTCCAACATCCCGTCATCGGGCCTCGAGCAACCAAATTCCATGCATTCAACTAGATCATTGGTTGGAAGCGGCAAGAATGTTGCCACTATCGAAATGCCCGAGTTCAAATCAAAGAAGCCATCTCAAGCTTCCTCATACTCAACATTAGGGAACCAGGAGTCTGGACAAGCCCATCGGTCGTCCTGATCCGGGTTTTCAGTCTTGTTATGGATAGCAAAAAGAGAAAGCAATTGAGGCAATGGCCGAAGAATGTATTTTCGATCACAAATTTGACTTTCGAATGATGGGGTGTCCAAGAGTCGATACTTCCTTTTGCATACTCGCAGTAGGGCGGGAAATCAAGTACCAACCTTAGAATTGCTTGGACTATCAGTGTGATCCTTTTTACTACCTCCTTGAACTATCATTGGAGCTTTGAATGTGTATAATACATATCAGAATGACTATACATCAGATTGCAAGGTATCATGTAGATAGAATCTCACCTAAATCTGCAGCAGATCAAGCCCTGATGAACGAGCTCAACAAATACAAGGCAATGACAGACTTAAAAATAATAGACACAAAAATAATCAATGTCATCCACCCCTCATGGGAAACGACACAGCTTAACTCTTTCCATCTTCTTTACCATGCTCCTCCATTTATACTTATCATTGATTAATTTCAAAATTCACGATTTCTTCTATATACCCTGTATACTAGCGTTACCTTTATACCCCGCTTCTTTTTTCTATATTCTAGTATCATCCTCTTATAAATACTAGATAGTAATGTATACGGAAAACGAGATTTGAAAATCACGTGATGTTTAAGCTAGCATTTATAGTCCCTCTTCTTAAAAACTTATAAGAAGATAATTAATATTTTTTCTTCTACTTTAATTCTTTATATTTATATACTTTAGTTCTAAGTATATTCTCTTATATTTTTATTTATAATATATATAGAAAGTATATAACTTATAGGTCGCGTAATAAGTATATATAGTATTTATAGTTCCTTCTTTTATAAACTAAAGAGTTATTAAATACTAATTTATTTTTAAACAAGTAAAGACTATTAATTATAGGAAAATCCTACTAGATTTAAAATAAAAGCTATTAATAACATATTTAATAAACTAGAAGAATATTATAATATTCAATTAAATATATATAAAATAAATACTAAAATCTATCTCTTTATTATAAAATATTATCTAAAGATTTATTTCATCTAGTTAATTCATTAATCGACTCTTATAACCGTAATCGTATTTATAGTTGATAAATATATATATTTATATATATATATTCATTTCATTCCAAAACTTATAATATAAGGAATTTATATTAATTTTACTCTCCGTTTCTCCTATAAATAAATACCTTCGTAGCGACGCGACCTCCCTATCCTCACCCCACCCCATAATCCTCACACATCCTCACACACCCCACCAAAAATACCTACTGGTACTAGGTAATCCGCGCGCAAACGATAAACTACCTACTATCGTAGGTATTATCCATATCCATATCCATATCACCATCCCATCCCACTACAACCTCACCCCTCAACTTCTCTCAATCCCATCCAACCCCCCTCCCCCCCACCCAAAAATGTCCTCCTCAACCAGTCGATTCCCCCGCTCCTCAACTCCTCCCGAAAAATCATATTTCGAACAGCAGCGCGAGATCTTACTGGGAGAAATAGCTATTGTATGTTTTCTTCTTCTCCCCCTCCCCCTCCCCCTCTCATTCCCCCCTCTGAATTCCCTTACCCCTTTCTCCTTGCCCCCCTCACCCCAATCAAGAACTCAAAACGTGTAAACCCCTTCAAAAACAAAAAACCAAAGCGAAAAAAAAACGAACTCACTAACCCTCCCTGCCCTCCCCCCATCTAGTCATTCGAACACGTCCTCTCCAGTATCAATAAACTGAATCGATCTCTAGAAGGTGTAATTGCTGTATGTTATCCCCCTCTCCCCCTCTCCCCCTCCCCCATCCTCTCCCAACCCCCACTAACTCTCCCCCCCTTCCCCCCAATAGGTCGGCAATGAATTCTCCTCCGTCGAAGCCCTCTGGTCCCAATTCGAAAACGTCATGGCCAAAGATCCCTCCTCTGAATCCCCGCCCGAAGAAGAAGTACAGCAACAACACCAACACCAACACCACAGTAGCAGTAAACGCGAAGAGCACGAGGGAGAAGAAACGATTATGGAAGATGATACACGGGTTTAAGTCTACGAGTTGAGAGGAAGGGAAGGGAAGGGAAGGTTTGGATGTGCCGAATTGGATCGGGCCTATGGACTGCACATATCATGATAAAGATGACATGGCAAGAGGAGTTCTGGACTGGAGTATGATTGATACCCTTTGTTACGTTTCATTCTACTAGATTTCTCACGATTTTCACATATCTCACCGAAACGAAGGAGTTCGCAACTTCTGCAATAAAATAAGCTCGAAAATCAATAAATTATGTATACGTTAAGAGTATGATATGCATTGTCTACCCACAAAGTTTCGTTGTACATAAGAAAGAGTCGATACGATACGCTCGCCCATAATCAGTTTGTTGTGTTCACAGTTCCCTCAATTCCCTAACTGATTCACAAGAAAGTCCAAAAACCCACGCAGATCAAAGAAGCCTAAAATAAAAAGATTACCGGAGAAAGTCCAGTCCAGTCCAGCTCCAGCGGTATGAGAGTGCGATGAAAAAAGAAGTAGGAAAAGAATAAAAAGGCTAATGACCATGTCGCAATGCTATTTGATGCAATGCTCAATTTCCTAAAATCTGCCCAATAGTTGCAGATTTTCACAATTATACACTCCTCGTTATGTTATGCAGTTCGTATGTCGTTTCAAAATATCATGCTCATGTCGTACTTTGTTTGGATGCGTAATGGTGATGATTTGGTGAAGGATGGATTATTACAAGAATCGACAACTGCGCTTCTTCTTTTTCGGGATGATTACACCTTGCGAACCTGATGTACCGGGTGGAGTAGATGAGGATGTATTTTGTTGGTTGCTTCGATCGTTGACAACAACTGTGTTGATGGCTTCGGTAAAAATTTCTTCCACACCAGTCATTTCTTTACTACTGCACTCCATATAACGCGCTCCCATCTTTCTTGCAACTGCCATTCCTTGTTCCGTGGTGACGGGTGTGAGACCTTGGGTTTTGAGGAGATCAATACAAGAACGTTTCGTTCTCAAGTCGGACTTCAGACCGACGAGGATAAGAGGTGTGTATGGGCAAAAGTGTAATACTTCGGGATACCACTATCGAGTCAATTAGTATGATGGATGGATCAACATGAATCCCTTTTCTCATCTTACCTTATCCATAACATTCTCGAGGGAATTTGGGCAGTCGATCGCGAAACAAACAAACAACAAATCTGTCTCCGGGTATGATAATGGACGGAGACGATCATATTCCTCTTGTCCTGCAGTATCCCATAACGCCAATTCGAGTGTCTTGCCGGTCTGCCGATGCGTTGGGTATGTGATATAATTCTCGAATACAGTTGGAACATATTTCTGAGAAAGTATTAGCCATATACCTACGAAGGTTGAGCTTCAAGCACAACATACTTCTGGGAAATATCCTTGACTGTAACTTATCAAAAGACAAGTCTTCCCGCATCCACCATCACCAACCACCACAATTTTTTTCGAATATGAAGGACCTTCTGTCATATGTGTAGCTGCCGATTCCCTTCCCGTGGAAGCATTGCTCATCATTGTGCTAACCGTTCCGTCACTGGATCTTTGACTTTGTTCGCGACGTTGGGTAATTTTCTTTCTTGGACTCGCGTCGTATTTTTCGGTTACACTTTCACGCCTTGAATATTGATTTGGTTGATATTGCGTAGCCATGCTTTTGTGGTCGTCTGGTCTGGAGAATTAAGGCGTCGCTTTGTGACGAAGGTGTACGAGTGAAGTAAGTGAATGCGAGTCGAGACAATGATTGACTTTCCAATGACGAGAGCGTTTCCTTCTCAGACACCCTAATCCTAATAGCTAGGTATGGCTACTGTTATAAGTGCTAGGTATTATTGTACGTTTGAAATTGAAATAATTGATGATGGAATAAAGTTTGGATGAATGGTAATGGGGTTGTGGCTTGAGTGTATGGAATGAATAGTGTAAAATGGTATGGATTTCAAGAATGGATGAAAGTCTTGAAAATGATCCCTTTAAGGCTGGTGTTGATAAGTTAGCAATTTTGGGTTTGGGTTTGGGTTTGGGTTTGGGAACGGGGTACGGGTGGATTTTTGGATAGGAAGTTACTCGAATGTTAGACTTATTTACATTTGCATGGATCATCGGTTGCTCTGGCAACTTCCAAGCTTCATCCACTCCACCCTAAAATAAATGTGGCAGGTATGTGGCAGGTATGATGACATAAACTTTGAATGTGGCTCACCGGTGGCTGTAGGATATGTGATTACCTAATGGGGTGGCTCATGAAGCCCGGCCGACGTAGATGTGTGTGGCTGATCAACATGTGGCTCGTGAAATCCCATACCGCCCGGTATTGCGAAAGGCTGAAGTCTCCGGTTGAAAACCTTGGAAGGCTTTGACGATGCATACCGGTATTCATGAATCCATGGATATCATGGATAGCTGGATCTGGAGAGTCAAGCAATGCGATGCGATAAAAGATCAACTCATAATCCAAGAGCGATAAGAAATTGGCAGTCAGTGATACACACCTACCTACCTACCTACCTACTCCAAGGCGTCAATGGAAGATCAAATCGATCAATCAAATCAACTCCAATCATACCGGTATCATATCAAATCACCCAAGCAATTGTTAAATCCTTGATGGTGTATCAAATCCCGCTCAACCCCAAGATTTCATCGAAATGATAAGGATAATCTTATTAACCTTTTAACGCTTTTTTCCACCAGGGAAAGAAAGGTGTTTCCTATTTTCTAAAATAGCAGACTTCACCTAAAACAATCCTCTTCTCATCTTACTCGTACCTAGACATTGCTAGGTATTATTGAGTGAGAACACATTTTCCTGTCGCTCATTTTTCTTCTTCTTTTTCCTTTTTCTTTTACTTTCCTTGATTAGGAATTTTCCCCTCTCTTCCATTCATTCTTCTGACCAATTACTTCAATCTCTTACTTTTCTGTAAGACAAGACTTTTCACATCTCAAGCGGGCACAATATATAGATGCTGCTTCAACGAATGCATCCATGTGTCCGACTCCAAATGGCGACGGCCTAGAGCTTGAGAAATCGAATAATAATACTCAACCTCCATCGATTTCACTTACGGCCCCTCCCACAGAGATCATTGATGCCGGCTTGAAAAGTTTAAATCACTGTGAGTATAGTGATTATGGAATTACTTCTGCGCGCATTGCCCCCTTTGCTACATTTCGTTATCTGGCTATTGAGACAATGATTGCGCAATCCAATATCTTTAGCAATACCAGGTTGACTCAAAACTTCTCCCAGAGTCGTTGAGGATGTTTCATATGTTCGCATCACAATTGATCACTGAAGGTATACTGATAACGACCCCGCAGACAAGCGCAAACTTCCACCATGGCGATACAATATGCGACAGGCTTTATTGCCTTTGGTTCGATGGGAGACTCCATACCTGGCTTGGATGCAGGATAAGATGCGATGTCCAGCACTCGATACTTATTTCGCTGTCACTGCAAACCTTGGAACGCATACTTTCTTCATGATTGTACTGCCAATCCTGTTCTGGTGTGGACATACATCTTTGGGAAGAGGGTAATAAATTTCTTGACGGGTACTCGCAGACATTCGCTGATTGAAATCCAGGATGGTTCATATATTGGCAACGGGAGTCTTCATAACCGGGTTCATCAAAGATATGTTCTCACTACCTCGACCACTATCCCCACCTCTCCATCGCATCACTATGTCGGGTTCTGCTGCACTCGAATATGGATTTCCTTCGACACATTCCGCCAATGCAGTCTCGGTGGCTGTATATGCTCTTTTTACTCTTCATTCTCCAGAATGTCAACTGCTTCCTCCAACGAAACTGGCCTTAGAGATTGTGAGCTATTCGTATGCCTTCTCTATCGTACTTGGACGACTTTATTGCGGAATGCATGGATTTGTGGATGTAATTGTTGGAAGTGTTATTGGAGCACTCATTTCTGTCGTCGAATGCGTATACGGATCAGCGATTGACAATTATCTCCACAGCAGTACCTGGAAGGCTCCTGTGACGATTGCCATAGTCATCATTCTTTTGATAAGAGTTCACCCAGAGCCAGCTGATGATTGCCCATGTTTTGATGATAGTGTCGCATTCGCCGCGGTTATGATAGGTGTTGAACTTGGAGGTTGGCATTATGCTTCTGGTGGTTGGGCCTGGGATGTTCCAGTTCCAGCGACAGTACCATTCGATCTACATCATATGGGCTGGGTAATTGTGATACTACGAGTTCTCATTGGTGTATTGGTTATCTTTGCTTGGAGAGAAGTCATGAAACCAACATTGTTGAAATTACTCCCACATATTTTCCGAGCCTTCGAGAACACGGGCTTGATCTTGCCTCGAAAATTCTTTATGCCTGCTTCAGAATATAACAATATTCCATCAAGACTTAAGGTGGATAATGTTATGCCATCTGTATCCGACTTACCAAGTTTGATCTCGTCTATACGACATGCTGGACGAGGCCGAGCTGTATCCGTTGGACCTCAATCAGCTGCCGATGCATACGAAACTCTTGCTTATCGAGAGAAAAGACGGAGAGATAGTCTTACTGACGTATTTGAGGGTATGACTCCACGTCAAACAGCTACGAAAGAAGCCAAAGATTATTTTGGCTCCAAGCAACCGACAATGGATGGCGCTGTATCATCTGGAATGTCATCGATTCATGGGAACATGAATTTGCCGACTCCAGCACAATCCAGAGTCGGCTCTTATGAACAGATGATGGGTGCAGGTCGTGTTATGTATACTCCAGGGGTATCCACTCCGGGTCTAGAGGGTGATGATGCTGCAGAAGATGAGATTACCGTTGGGCAAGAAAACGAGCTAGATGAAACAGAAATGTTTTCTAGGCTAGAAAAACCTCGCGTGAGATATGATGTCGAGGTAGTCACGAAACTCGTGGTTTATAGTGGTAAGTTTATGTGAGAATACGGCCATTGAATTACTAACTGACAACTTTTTAGGTATCGCTTGGCTAGCAGTCGAAGGAAACCCGATCATCTTCGAGGTTATCGGTTTGGGTATGGGCGTATGAAAGTATGGCGATGAATATTATAGGCTCTATCTTATGGTCTTGAGCTTGGGGTGTCACTTTCACTCGTGCGATTCGGACAGTGTACTGGATGATACTACCCAAGTACTCTAGGAGTTTGGTGGTACGTAGATTTTTATGATGTGTACTAGGTAGGTGGTATGTCATGAGGCGTTTCGGTAGTCAAATAACATTTAATTGCAAGCTTGCTTGATTTCAATTAGGTCATGGTTATGAATCTGCGAATATCCAATTGCATATGTATTCTCTGAGTGTGAATTGAGAATTTTATAGTTGGTAATTTCTTATTTGGTATATTACTCATATTAAATATGAATCTCAACTTGCGATATCCATAAGAATGCAAACCACCTAGGTAGGTAGGTACCTGAAACTATTAATATCGATAAATTCTAATGATCATGAATTCGTCCATTCATCATCGCCATCTCCATTGTAATAATCTATCTATTTGGGTATCTCACACTCACACTCACTCTCACTCTCAATCTCAATCTCAATCATTCCATTCCATTCCAGTCTCCCCAGTAATTTTCCCTTTCGGCCCCTTGGCCCCCAACCATGGTTACACATCGAATGCAGTGTAGGTAGTGCAGTGCAGGGTGGTGTGGCGATCTAGATGCTACCGCAACCGCTACCGCAACCGCAACCGCATCAGTCGCTTACGGTTCCCAAATCTCGCATTTCTGTAAGGCTAACTGGCGAGCTGGCTAGTTGGCTAGTCTCTGTCGGCACTATATTTTTGTGTTACGCTGACCTGGATCTGGATCTGGAGCTGGATCTGATCTGATCTGATCTGATCTGACACATGGTATGTCTTTCTGTCTAGTCGAGTCTGGTCTAGTCTAGTTTAGATTTCTCGAGCTAGTCTTCCATGTTATTTTCGTCATGGGATGGGCTGTGATGGGATGTGTATGATTCGTTTGTATGTGTATTTGTGTGTAACGCACCGAAGCGAAAGGAAAGGAAATGCACGTATCTATTTTCCGCGGGGTATTCGAGACCGATTCATTCGCTTCGTTGTTTGATGGAGTGGTTTCGCTACTTCCATCTATTCATCCATTTATCCAGCTTAATTTTCTTTTCTTTTCCTTCCCAGCTCAGCTCGTTGGATATTATATCATATCATACTAGCCTCTCACTCCCTCCTTCTACGTCTCAAACCTAAATCAAATCCTAAAATATCACCCCGCCAGCGGATTAGCATGCACCGTCACGCTCTCAATCACCACCTTCTCCTTAGGTCTATTCTTCCTATCGACCTCTAACCCCTCCAACTCTCCCAAAACCCTCAAACTCTCCTCCCCAATCACATGTCCAAACACGGTATTCTGGCCATCGAGATGCGGCGCGGGGGCAAAGAGGATAAAAAATTGAGAGCCGTTCGTTTCGGGACCTTTGTTGGCCATGGAGACGATACCGCGGGCGTGGTGGCGCAGGGAAGGTCGGATTTCGTCGGCGAAAGGAACGTCCCAGATGGAGGTGCCGCCTTTTGGAGGGGGAGGAGAGGGAAGAAGGGGGTTGGAGGGCGAGGGAGCGCCGGTTTGGATCATGAAGGTGGGGATTAGTCGGTGGAAGGGGGAAGAGTCGTAGTAGTGGGAGGCGCAGAGGGCGAGGAAGTTCTGGGGAGGAGGGGGTTAGTTGGGTGTAGAGTAGATTGGAGAAGACGAGGAATGTAAAAAAATCATTCATAGAGCGTAGCGAAAAAGCCACCACGGCAGTGGCCTAGCGGAGCGTCTTTCTTCAATTCAATTGGATTTGATTGGATTGAAAGAAAGCTTTTGATATGATATAAAGAGATGGGAGAAAAAGAATGAGGGGATTTACCTCTGCCGTTTTGGGTACACTGTCGCAAAATACTTCGATTTTGATATTGCCTAGGCTGGTGTGTAGAGTTACTGACATCTTTTTTTATGTATGTGTTGGTTTATGGCTATGGGTGATGATGTGTATGTATAGGTATGTATGTGTGGGTTTGATATTTATTTCTGGGTGCTGGCTGGTGAGAATTGATGCAGTGGGAATGGATAGATGTAGATGCAGGTGGGTATACTAGGTAGTTGTTTATTTGGAAGATTGGTGTATGGAGAAAGAAGGCTGAGAGAAGAGAAGGTTGGTGGGATTTTTTATGAGGTCAGATGTGTAAGGTTGTGGATAGATCCATGGATAGACAAGGCTGGAAGGGGCGAGAAGGCTGGATGGGGAGAGAAGGCTGACAAAGAAGGAATAAATTTTATGGTTATCGGGAATGGAAGTATTATATATTAGTAAGGAAAGGATGAAAGGTAACATTGGAATTATTTGCTTGTGAGAGGGCGGGATTGGCGGGGTGGGATGGGATTGGATGGGATTGGATGGGATGGGATTGGATATGGGATATGATATGGTAGGGCCATGGTTTTGTGGATCGGATCTTCAGAAGCTTGTTGTTGTTTATTTTGAGTTGAGATTAAAGGAGATCTTTGGATGAATGGATGGGATTTGAATTGGGATTTTATATGAGGGTTATTGACCTGTTTATTATATTTCTTTTGAGTATATATAAATGAATAGATATTATATATAGGTAGGTAGGTATTTTAGATATATATATACATATGTTTTTTTATAAATAATACCCCTCAGTAAACAAGAAATCCTACTTAGTAATATACATTCTTAATATACCTCCCTAGTAAATAATAGATTGAAACTCTTTGTATGGTTTGATGATATGTATGATACGCCGATATCGTGATGGATTTTATACTTTTGCATCTAGATACGCCTTGTTGCTAGATTTCATCATATGTTTCGCATTTACTTTGATGCTTGAGAGAAAGATATGATTGATTGATCACAGAGAAGAGAAGTCTGGACTAGACGAAAGCATCAATCCATCTTAATCTCTTGAACTCTTCTCTTCTCGACTTTTACTTTTACTTTTACTCTCACTCTCACTCTCACTCTCCCTGTCTCACTCTTCCTCATCCGTCCTCTCTCTATCCAAGGTAACCCTTACAACATCAACGTCGATCCAGCTATTGTTCAGTTGTTCAGTTGTTCAGTCGTTCAGTCGTTCAGCTACCCAGCTACTCAATCTACCCAGCTACCCATCTCCCCATCTCCTCATCTACCTAGCTATCCTTCCTCCATATATTACAATCTCAATTACATCCACATCCACATCCACATCCATCCATGAAAGAATAACCGCTTGCAATTATTACTGCATCTCGATTTTAATTTACAAACTCCCTATTCCTTTCAAGACTTATCATCTATCTTATTCTCACACCATTTCTTCCTTCACCCACTCATTCATTCCATCATCCATTAAAGGAAACTTCTCCGTCACACAACACAATCGTCCTCTCAAATCTACCAGCTATCTCTTGATATTTCTCCCAGCTTCCATTCAAAGAAATATAAAACCAACTCTACTTTCCCCCAACAAACTGAGAGGATCCCAAGACTCTCTTACTCCATTTCATACATGCGAATCGATCGTCACAATCAATCTTCACTTACTTAGTAATCTTAATCTCACCTACGAAGAAAACAACCTATCCACCCATAAAAAAAAACAAGAGCTGAGCCTTGCTTATATGGTGACGACGAAAGCTATATCACCGACACGCAACCCCACAATTCGCGCAAACAAACTTACCGCATACATACATACATATCATACCTACATATGAGACTCGAGCTTTCAACACAACCCACACTGCTCATCAACATTGTTTTCCATTTGGCGCAAACCTGCGCGGTGGCGCCAGTGATCTTTGGGTGTGCACGATATGTCTGCCTTTGTCCGTGTCTCCGGACCACCAAACAGTAATTTTCTGGTTGGTTATCCGGGTATTTCTGCTACGCTTGTAGGTGATCTCTATTTCTTTGATTGAAGGTTTGGTTTTGCAATTGTGATTTCTTGGAGGGGATGGTATTAATTCGGGGATTTCTAGCCTAGGATAGAGGGTAAAGTAGAGATTCGACCCCTCACTGGAATTTCTGCGCCGATAGCGATATCGTTGGTACGAATATGTTTACAGCGAAGAGAAACGGTTCATCCATCTGCGGAATCGATAGCGAAGAAACACTTGGGGACACCTCGGAGAGAAACGACAGATGTAGTTGGGAAGGAGTTATTATTGTTTCGATGTACGGCCGGAAAGGAGAGCGAAAGTGTGGTGCTGATGGATCTACCTTTCGTATTATTCATACCATTTGGAAGGGGTGGAGAGGAATCGAATCGAAGGATCCCACCGGCGAGTTTACAATTACCAAGTCGCACGGCGGAAACTTATTATGAGTTGGTGGTTACGGTTCAACAAGGACAAGATCAAAAGAAATTCGCCTTTCCAGTCCCGATGCAGAGATATGATACTCTTTCAACCTTTGGCATGTATAATCGACCAGAATCTGCAGAGAAGAATACGGATCATCTGGTTACTATGAGAATTACAATACCTCGATGGTCATTTGGCCCTTCGGACCCAGTTAGCGTTTACATCCATTTATTTCCAAACTCCCTTTACATGAAGAAAGCTACAAAAGTAGTCATTCAAAAGATCACAATTGGCATAGAAGAGGAGATTACATATAATCCAGAAGGAGATGAACCAACGAAGAAAATCAATCGCATAGCTAAGCAGACGGCGACGGTGGGAGCAAAATTGCCAGAGGCTGGGTATTTCACGACTCTAGGGCTGATATATCCATCGAAGGATTTGAGAGATTCGGAGGGAATTATTCGGAGAGGAAAAGCTGCATTTCCAATGCATTTTGTCAATTCATTTACGACCACGGGGACCTTATACAAGATTGAGTTTTTTCTCGTTATAAAGGTATATACATTTTTCTTCTCTCATTCACATATTTTACTAGTCGAACTGTTTCAACTTCCTCATTCAAATTTTCTAAACTATTACAATTTGCAGGTTCACCTCTCCGGTGCTCGAGATATTACTCATCGTCAACCAATTACGGTATGTCCATTGAATGAACAAGAGTGTAAAGAGGAAATGGATGCAATTGAACAAGCAGCAAAAGATGCATCACATGTGGATCCGACGAATCCAATGTTACCAGCCTGCACAATTATTCGAGCGAAAGATCCAAGTGCTTTGAGAGCATTAGGTTGGACGATGGTAGGAGGTTTCAGAAAGATGGTTATTGAATGAAAGGATGAGGGGATGAATGAAGCTTTGAATTCGCAATGAGGAGATTTTTGATGGATAATCACGAGATTGAAGTGATTTGGAATTAAGAGACCTTGGATTCGATTCGAAAGTGATTATCGAGGAATTGTTGGGCCCGAGAATTACCATGGGGGCGAATGCATGCGATCACTTGCGGCATCGATAGATGTATGCGAAATCAGCAGAACGTTCATACCAAAGCGACAAGCTCTATAAGGAGCATCACACCAGATCACGATACCCATGGTCGAATAAGAACGAATATGATGTAGTGGGGAGCGTAGTGGGGTGTATTTGATTTTTGACCTTGAATATTAGGTTTTGACTATGGCAATCAATCAAGAAGGATTGGAGGACAAATTTACCCAGGCAAACAAATCAAATATTCGTCGATGGGAATGGGAGGGAAGGGAAATAATGGAACCGGGTGAGCTGGATTAGATTTGAATTGATTTGAATGTATAACGATTTGTTGCATTTTCTGGTAGTTAGGTTGGGGTTGGGGTGGGGATCTTGTTGTGTGGGGAGTTGGAGGCTTGGTTTGGATGCGGAGTTGGATGTATATTGGTTGGTTGATTTGGATTTATTTTGGAGCAGATGGTTGGATGGATGTATATGGATTCATGACGGTGGTCTTGAATAGGATAGGATAGGATATGGAATGGAATGAAACAACGTCATTTGAGGGGATAGTTAGCAGTTGAGAAGGAATCGAAAGATCTAAATGTGAGATTGAGTATCTATCTAGGTATTAGGTGGTTGATATATCTGAGGGGTTGTTGGATGAGATGCTATATCTGGATCTTGATCTTGATCTTGATCTTGATCTTGATCTTGATCTTGATCTTGATCTTGATCTTGATCTTGATCTTGATCTTGATCTTGATCTTGATCTTGATCTTGGGGTGGGGTGGGGTGGGGTGAGATGATATAAGAGGGAGTGAATAGTGAGTGAATGAATAATAATTAATACAAATAAATAAATTCTTTCTATGAGGATTTCTTCGATTACTTGTTTAGATGCAGGGTTTGTAGATGGATGTGTAGGTTTGTGAGTTTATAGGTTTATAGTTTTGTAGATTTATATGTTTATTTTGTAAAATGTGATTTCTAGTTGTATGGATTTCGGATTTGATTTTGATTTTGATTTTGATTTTGATTTTGATTTTGATTTTGAGGGAAGAGAATAGAGAAGCGGAGGGAGAGGGAGAGGGAGAGAGAAGGAGAGGAGTAGGGAAGTGAGAAGCGAGAAGCGAGAGAAAGGGAATGAGGAAGATGAGTATAATATAT